>NC_050578.1:3163713-3463713 GCF_011100635.1 Trichosurus vulpecula
CCGTCGATAGCGCCGTCCCGGCCCCGGCTCCGGCTCCCGCGGCGGCGGCGGCCCCCGGCCCCGGCTCCTGCCCCTGCCCCGGGCCCTGCCCGGCCGCGGCCGCCGCCTCTGCCGCCACGGTGTCCTCGTGCTCCTCCTCGGCCTCCTCGTCGACCTCGTCCTCGTCGTCCTCGGCCTCCTCCGCCTCGTCGTCCCCCGGCTCGCTGGGGCCCAGCCCCTCGGACAGCCCTCCGGAGGCGGGCCCGGGCCCGGCCGTGAGCGGCGCCCTGCGCGAGCTGCTGGAGGCCTGCCGCAACGGGGACGTGGCCCGGGTGCGGAGGCTCGTGGACGCGGCCAACGTGAACGCCAAGGACCTGGCCGGCCGCAAGTCGTCCCCGCTGCACTTCGCGGCCGGTGAGGCGGGGCCCGGGCCGGGGGGGAAACTGAGGCGGGGGTGTGGCACGTAGACAGAGGGCCTCTTATTGAACTCACGGCGGGCGCGGGGCTGGGCCGGGAGGAAGCGCTGCTCATTGGGGAGCGTTCACCACGCATCCCCAGCGGCTGGGAGCGTCTCCGCGGCCCCCCCAGGGCTCGGCCGTTCCCTTCTCTGGCTCATTTTACAGGCGGGGAAACTGAGGCAGAACGGACACACAGCTAGGAAGCGGCCGAGGCCGCCTTTGAACCCAGGAAATCGACTCACTATACGCCTAGGAATCTAGGCTTTAGATCCACCGTCCACTGGTTCAGAGTTTACCAGCGGAGTTAAGTCTCTCCTCCTCCTCATTTAAAGTGGTTGTGACACACATGGGGGGCTATTGCTGTGTGCGGAGCCCCTTTTAAACCTTTCCCGTACTGTGGAGACTAGGACTGCCCCCCCCCACCCCAGCCGTTTGCTTGTGTGAAAGGAGAGAGGGGGTGATTGATTGATAGATTGCGGGGATGATGGAGGCACGAGAGGCATCTGGGGGTCTGGGAGACCTGCCCCTGTTTGTAGGCCGAGAGGAAGGAGCCTGTGGATGAGAGATGGAGCTTCTGACAGGAGAATGGGATCCGTCCAAACTAGAGTAAAGAAGGAGTTTCTACACTGCAGAGTGGGGGAAGAGGGAGCGGGTGGCCTTAGTTCTTCTCTAGTCAAGAATGAGGGGAGATGTTCTGGTGAGAGGGAAGGGGGAGGGGGAGGCAGGGGCGTGTGGGAGGCTTGGAGAGACAAGAGAAGGTTTGCAACAGCTGTTGTGAGGAGTGTGATAGGGAATCTGTTGGGAAGACTGTGAAAGAATTGCCTTGATGAAGTGAAGAAAGATTTCTTTCTTTTTAGAAAACCTTGACCTTTGATTTTCTTTGTTTTGGGGAACCCCTATTGACGTCTGCTTTCTAGTTTAGCCTTGGAGAGTTCCTGAGTGCTGAGAGGATAAGGGATTTGATTTGTGAGGGTTTCACAACCAGACTTGAACTTAGGTCTTTCTGGCGCTGAGGCCGGCTTTCTATCAACAAAAGCCATGCCATGTTCTCTTGGTGGGAAATAGCTGGTCCAAGCCAGATTTTATGAATCGATTTAGCTTATTTACTCTTGCATCCACGTTGCTGTTCACATTCTGCATCGGATACTGCTGTTTGTCTTAACACCTTAATTTACAAATACAACTAACAGCATCGCTGAGAAAAGGACATCTTTTTGATTTGTTTAGGTAGTACACTTATTTAGATTACTTTGGAGGTGGAGTCTTCAAAACCCACACTTTTATTCAATTCCACAAACATGAAGTCCGTAGTATATATAAGGGTTCCCCAAAATAGGAAAGTGGCAACCTTCCAAGAGCTGTCACCCTGTTAGGGACTTGGGAGATGTACTATGGCCTGAGATAAAGAAGTGGAAGGTGTTTTGAGGTGGGAGAGAGCATTAAGAGGAAGTGACACCCCAGTGGAGACCACACATTTGTTCAGCAACTTCTGCATGTCAGGGACTCAGTTTAGGCACTAAGGATACAGACAGAAAGGGGACGATGCCAGCAAGTGTTCAGGGAAGGGAGCTCGGATTTAGGCTGCCAAGAGGGATTGTGAGAGGAGCCTTCGGGAAGTAGACCGTCACTTTCTTTCCAAGAGCAATAGTAATGCTGATTTGGTTATTGCTTCCTGAGAAAGGTGAAATGCAAGGGCAGGCATTTGGGGGCTGTGATAGAACAATGTATGGTTTGGGGTTTGGCTAGATTGGGGAGCTGAGCATCCACTCAACCCAAAATATTGGTAGCTCCAAGAGTCCTAAAACTTGAGGGAAGGGGGTGTAAGCGTCCTTGTTGCTAGTGGGGGTAGGCACACAGTGGCAGAGAAGATGGCAAGATGCCCATATGGCAAGGCCCTGGGCATGGTAGGCCCCGGGATGAAGTGGTGTTGGGGGCAGGGGGAGTGCAGTCTGGGGCTGGCTAGATGGAGGGCTAAAGTAAGGATTGACTCACCTCCCGATCTTGGCAACTCCATGAGTACCAAACCTGAGTGGAAGGTCTTACGTACCAGGTGGCATTAATATTTTATTATAGAGGCAGTAAACGGGGAACCACTCACTGTTTTTTTGAGCATGGTAGTTACACGGACAGACTTTTGCCTTTACAGGAAGATTCTTTTGGCAGTTTTGTGGAAGATGGATTGGAGAGAAGCCGATTAGGAGAATTCTAGAGTAACCTAGGTCAGCAGTGACTAGTCAGAACTAGGGTCCCGGAAATGAGTGAAAGGAGACGGTATAGACGAGATATGACAAGTCATCGATTAGACAGCGAGGCAGTGGGAACGGTCAGGAAAGACTGAGATTATTTACCTTTGTGACTGGGAGTGTGAGTGTGGAAGGGGGAGGTGTGGTGAGGTTGGGGTTTAGGGTGGAAGTTAATGGAATTCAAGATGCTGACAGAACAATCCTGTGGAAATATCCGGTAGGAGTTTGTTCAGGAGACGGATGAGGATGGGTGTGTGTGTGTGTGTGTGTGTGTGTGTGTATCATGTATGTAGCAATGGTGACTGAACCGATGGGAGTAGGGAGAAGTTTGGACGTACAGAGAGTGAAGTCAATCAGAGAAGAATATGAGGATGGTGAGGTTGAATCTGTATTGCATTTGGCAGGTTTGAACAGCTCCAGGAGTAAAGAACAGAAGGCAGCTGGTGGAGGTGATAAAAGGTGTGACTCTAGGATTCGAGGAGGAGCGCTGTGTCTTGCTATGATTAACTAGACTGGGAAGTGGGGAAGTAGGGTGGGATAGATTGTGGTGAAAGTGAAGACCAAGTTTGGGAGAAATGAGGCAGAGTGAGTGTTTGGTGCCAATCAGGAGAGGAATTTCAGATTTCTGGATCCTAGAAGTGGTTTTGGGTGACAAGTGAGAGCTAAGGTCTGAGACCACCTCTGTGGGTGACAGGGGGAATGAAGGAAGCTATGCGTATAGGTTGTAGGAGTTGAGGAGATTGAACTGGGAGGTGAAGCCCTTAAATAATAAGAGGGCAGAGGCTAGGGCCCAAACCATCCAAAGAACTCTTTTGTAAAGGAGGGATTGTGATCTGGGGGAGTAGCTCAGTGATAGTTGATAGACACAAGGGTTTTTGACCAGGTGGTCTGCGTCAGTGTTGTCAGACTCAAATCAAAATAGGTAAGGATCTTTCTGGGCCACATATTAATTTAGTTTTAAAATGTAATATTATTTGTGTTTTATTGTGTTTTTATTTATTTTGTTAAATATTTCCTGATTATATTTTAATCTGATTTGGGTACAGTTGTGGGCTGTTTGACACCCCTGATCTGGAAAGAGAGAAGACATGAACCTTAACAGAGGAGGAGAGATGGCAGTGATGGCAACAGGACAGAGGGTCTGGAAGTGGCATGAGGGAGCAGGATGTAGGCCCATTCTTCCTCTTGGGTCAGAATTGGTGGGAAGGGGCACAGGTAAGGGGGGAGGGGAATTCAGAAGAGGGGTGTTTTGTTTTTTTTTTTTTCATTGTGAGTTCTAGTTTGGACTTTCCAGGTTTGAATTGTCTAGGAGACATTTGGATGGAGATATCCATCAGGTAGTTGATTCTGCTGGGCTAGAGCTCAGGGGAGAGACTAGTTGGTTAGTTGTTGTCTTCCTTCATTCCCAAAGAGGACCAGGATGACACCATACTGTCAGGGCAAGGGACAGTGTCTGACTGTGGCTGATCGGACCAAAGTTAGCTTGGGAGGCTCTGCCACAGGGTGGGCACAACATTTAGAGTAGATACGTCTCTCAGTTTGTGCAGCTCACCCTTCTTTTGAGCACAGTGCTTTCTCTGATGGGGGCATGCCATGCTGGGCCATCCTGTGCCCCAGTGGCTGTCATCTCTCACAGTGGATTCCAAAGTTCTTCAGAGAAACCTTGAGAATGCCCTCGTGTGGCTTCTTCTGACCCCCGTGTGAGCGCCTGCCCTGTGTGAATTCTCTGTAAAATAGTCTTTAGCATGAATGTGACCAGCCCATTGGTGTTGAGTTCTCTGAGCAGAGTTTGAATGCTCGGCAGTTTAGCTGGAGAAAGGACCTCAGTGTCTGGTCCCTTATCCTGCCGGGTGATCTTCACAATCTTCCTAAGACAATTCAAATGGAAGCCGTTCCATTTCCTGGCACGGCCCTGATAGACTGTCCAGGTTTCGCAGGCACACCACAGTGAGGTCAGCACCACGGCTCTGTAGCCTTCAGTTTAGTGCGCCTTTTCTCCCACATTTTCCTTTGGAGCCTCCCAAACTCTGAGCTAGCTCCGGCAAGGGACAGCTCAGCTTCATCATCCACGTGGACGTCCCTGGAAAGTATACTGCCAAGGTGATCGAACTGATCCCCAGCGTTCTGAATGTCTCCATTTGCTGTAATTGATGGTTCCATGAGAGTATGAGCCTGGGCCGGCACGTTGGCATGAAATTGACGTATGATACTGACGAACTTCTCCTGGCAGCCACGTTTCTCCATGATCTTTCATAGGCCCTCGTGGCCGACAGTATCAGATGTCTTGGTTGGGTCAATGAACGTTGGTTATAGACCTCTTTGTTCTGCTTCTGGCATTTCTCTTGGAGTTGTTGGGCACCCGACACCATGTCTGCCGTTCCTTGGTCCTTTCTGAAGCCACACCAGCTCTTGGGTAGATGATCATCTTCCAGGTGAAGGATCAGCCAGGTGAAAAAACTTGCCATCAGTGACTGAGAGGACCCCCCCCCCCCCCCCCCCCCCCCCCCCCCGCCCGTCCATAACCTATTTCCTTTTCCCAGAACCCAGGGGAGAGACTAGGGCTAGCTAGAGAGGAACTGGTAGGCGTCGTGGTTTTCCTAAATCCAGAGCCAGAGGGAGACCTGAAGAGATCTGATTGGTCAGCTGGTCTAGTCACAGGAAACTGACAGTGGCCAAGGCCAGCCCGGTAACGGGCATCAGCATTATTTGCATAGAAAAGATAATTAAGTCCCAAAGCATTGGAGAGTGTACCTGGGGAGAGAAGAGGGCCTTGGGGAATACTCCCAGTTAAGGCAGATGATATGGATGAAGATTCGGCAGAGGAGACCAGGGCTATTGGAGGATGGAGATAGGGAGGAGAGAGTGACAGAAGAAAGGGCCAGAAGCACGAAGATTGGCCAGTAACATCTTGTTCGTTGGTGGCTTTGGAAAGGGCAGTGAGGAGGTTGGAAGCCACACTGCAGAGGATGAGGGAGTGAGCGAGAGGAGAGGAAGGGGAGACAAGGAGCACAGATTATTCATTTTTCTAGGAGTTGGCCCCCATAGACGGTGACCCAACAATAATGATTCGAAGAGCGGGAAGTGGGAGTTTGCTGGCCACAACAGTCCATTTATCAGCAAGATCTATTAGAGAGATAAGTACATAGGCTCCATTGAGGGGGCATGTACCCACACACAGGTAAGTATATGCAGAATAAATATGTGTGGAAAACTGTACAACACAAATCTAAGGTAGTGGGACAGGTGATAGGACAAACCGTTGGGGTTGAGTGGCAGCTCAGTGCGTGTGTGGAGAGGGTAGTCCTCGGGCAGAGGGAGGAAGGAGGACAGCAGTGAAGAGACCAGTAATTTGACATAGGGCCAGACCATAGCTATTCTGAGTTCTGGGATTGGGGTGGCCGTTGGGGTATGGGAACAGCAAGGGGAGTGTTGAGAACGGTACAGTTGGTACACATTCATGACTCTAGGCCAAGTGCCTGATCCTTGGGTCTTCCTTCAAGCGCCCCACTGAACTCACTAGCGTTGTCAGCTCTGTGGTCTTGGTGGGCATGTGCTCCGAGACCCTACAATAGCAGCTTTCAGAGGTCGCAGGGGTGGCCCTTAGGGCTTTGTAGTGAAGGCCTCCTATTTTTCCTAGCTCTACTTTCCAGGGTGGGTGGTCCTTCCGTTCTGGTGGGAATTGAAGTCAGCTTGAGTTTCTGGTTCACTGGGCCATGTAGTAAAGGAGTCCTTTAATCTTTGGAGGGATGCCCTTGCATTCAAATGTATGCCAAGTCTGGCTTTCTCACACTAATTTATGTAGGTTACAGACTGTGTGTTCAGTTCACTGCGATACCTTCCTTTTGGGGTGAAGGAAATGAATCCTTGGATTTATCATCTTCCACTACCAAGAGGGCAGCTAGGTGGCGTTGCAGTGGCTGGAGTGCTGGGTCTGGGGTCCTGAGTTAAAATGTAGCCTCAGACACTAGATGTGTGACCCCAGGGAGGGTCCCAAAGAGTCAAACATGACGAAAGAGCTACTGAGCAGCTGGAACAAATTGCCTGAGGTGGCCTAATGTGAGAATTGGTTGGTAGGTCAGTGAATAAATCATGTGGGGATTGGATTAGAGCCAGGATAGAAGGATAGAAATAAATGTGTGCATTTAGATGGGAAGTTGCAGTCTGTACTGTTCCCTAGGGGTGGGTGATACCCTCATCTTGCAATAACTTTTCTTATTCATTTCTATCACCTTCCTTTGAAGGCCTTCCATTTCACAGCTGCATCCAGTCTGCTAGTTGTAGGGACTCAATGGTTTAGTACTAGAGCAGAGGAGTGTTGTTTTCATGCCAGGCTCGGAGAGCTCCGTAGTCTGCTTGGCCTTTTGGTCATAGCGGTGAGCCCAGAATTTAGGTTTTAAACATTTACCAACTGAGTTGAAAGGACTGGCAAAGGCCATCTAGTCCAGCCTCTACCCGGGCAATTTGTTTGTGATGGCTGTGACAAGTATGTTGACCTGAGGTGCTCAGCCCACTTGTGGACAGCTCTGTGACTCTTGAACCAGACTCTACCTCTGTAGCTTCTATCTGCTTGCTCCTTGTTCTGTCTCCTGGGCTTAAACATCATCTGAGCTATTTTTAAGTGTAAGAGATCTGCTGGAGGCAGCATGGCATGAAGCCAGCTGGGGGCACAGTGGCTGGAGCTCTGGGCCCACAATAATAGTTATTAATATTTGCATTTTTGTAAAAAAACCTTTTTCCTCAATTACATGTAAAAATTTTTAGCATTCTTTTTTAAAAATTTTGAGTTCCAAATTCTGTCTTTCCCTTTCTCTCCCTCCCTCTTTGAGAAGGCAGACAGTTTGATATGGATTATACATGTGTATTCATGCAAAACATTTCCTTATTGGCCATGTTGCAAAAGAAAACAGGCCAAAAAAAAGAACAAGAAAGAAAGAAAAAGAAAATATGGTTTAATCTGTGTCATCTTATCAGTTCTTTTCATCCTGAGCATTCTCTTGGATCATCGTGTTTCTGAGAAGAGCTAATTCCTTCACAGTTGATCCTTGTACATTACTGCTTTGACTGTGTACAGTGTTCTTCTGGTTCTACTCATTTGACTTTGCATCAGTTCTTATTAGTCTTCCCAGGTTTTTCTGAAAGCATCCTGCTTGTCGTTTTGTATAGCACAGTAGCATTCCTTTACAGTCATATACAATAACTTGTTTAGCCATTCCCTAGTTAATGGGCATCCTCTCAGTTTCCAATTCCTTGCCACCACAGAAAGAGCTGCTCTAAATGCTTTTATGCATGTACATTTTTTTCCATTAAAAAAAAAATCTCTTTGGGATACAGACCTAGTAGCAGTATTACTGGGTCAAAGACTATGCACAGTTTTTTGGGTATAATTCCAAATTGCTCTCCAGAATGGTTCACAACTCCACCAATGGTGGATTAGTGTCCCAATTTTTCCACATTCCCTCCAGCGCTTGCCATTTGCCTCTTCTGTCATGTTAGCCAATCTGATGGGTATGATGTGGCCCCTCAGAGTTATTTTAATCTGCATTTCTCTAATTAATAGTGATTTAGAGCACTGTTTCATATGACTATAGATAGCTTTGATTTCTTCTTCTGAAAACTGCCTGTTCATATTCTTCGACCATCTGTCAATTGGGGAATGACTTGTATTCTTATAAATTTGACTCACTTCTCTATGTATTTAAGAAATGAGGGAAGTCCTGAATTCAAATCCTACCTTAGACACTTACTAGCTGTATGACCTTGGGCAAATCCCTTAACTGCTACCTGCCTCTGTTTCTGTATCTGTAAAATAGAGATAGTAGTGACACCTATTTCCTTGGGTTGTTGTGAGGACCAAATGAGATGGTATTTGTGTAGTGTTTTGCAAACCTTAAAGTTCTATGTAAGTACTAGGTATTGTTGTTATAATAATAATAAAAATGATAAAACCATCTGGTGCTGCATCCACCAGAAAGGTCTGGATTCAAATTCAATAGCTCACTCCTCATTTCCTCTGCTGTGCAGTGGAGGTAATACTCAAGTACCTACTTCACAGACTTGTTTGGCTCAAGTGGGATATGCTTTGTCAATTTTAAAGGCTAGTTTTAATTGCTAGTTATAATGTGTGGCTCCCCCCACCCCATTTTTTCCTTCTGTAGGCCAAAAATCTAGCTCTTTCAATTAATCTTTGTATGGCTCCACGCTGGTTGTCAGCCCCAAGACATGCTCCATGTTTTTGAGAACAAAATCTGGTGCCTAGAACAGAACATGATCTTCCTGGAGAGAAATTAGACTGTTCTCTATCCAGACAAACAGGACCTCTGGTAGTCTTGGTTTTCACTGATTGTGATTTTCAAGTTTGTGACCTATTAGGCAAGTTCTCTAAGGCCGCAGGACTTTCAGGGCCTACTTAGAGTCTGAGGTTCCTTAGGAAACCTGTTTTGCCTCCCACTTCGGTTTCTTCACCCACCTTTCTCCCTGCCCTAATCTTATCTGCTGCAGACTCACAGACAAGATCAAAAAAGGTGAAGCTTTCAAAGATAAGTTCAGAAATCTGGCAGCCAAAAGAAGTATTCCTTAGCTCCTTCCATATGTGGTGGTATTTTAATAAGGCAGTAAACCTTAAGGACCCTGGTGTGTGGTTAGAATGCTCCAGCACGATTTTTATTAAAATGATGTGTGTGCAAGTAACCGAACTTCCCTAGGCCATGGGCCTGTCCCAGTTTTCATGACTGCTTGGATTTGATCGGTGATATCCCAGGGAGATGGTCTGTTCAGTGCTTCAGAAGATGTTTGTCTGCCGTTACTTCACAGGGTTATTGTGTGATGAGGGTGATGATGAATGTGTATGTAGTGTTTGATAAGCCCTGTAGCAATCTAAGCTGATGGTATGGCAGGATATCACCTCAGTAGTTATGATTCAGGAAAGGGCTCCAGGAGCTGGCATAGAGTTGATAGTAGAATGTCAGGTCACTGAGAGGAGGGGCTGCCTTGTCCATGTTTGTAAACAAATGTCTGTGCCATATTGTTATAAAACTTCAGAAATGAGGAGACCTTGAAGAGTGTCTGACTTTTTCATTGTACAGAGAGGATCCAGAACCTGAGAACAGTGGGAGGACATGGCATGCCCTCAGCAGAGAGGGCAGACATTGGAGGCGAGGGAACTGGGCTATTCGAGGCTGGGGTGGTCTTGGGCAAATCACTCAAGTCTGCTGGGTCAAAGTTTCTTGTTCTGTAAAGTAAGGAAGTTGGACTAAGTGACTTTTGAGCTCTGGTTCTGTGGTATATGAAAAGATTTCCTCAAAGTCACACAGCTTACCAGTGGTAGTTGGTATTAAAACCCACCCCCCTACTTACTGCTGTAACTAAAAGTCCATCAGAGTTCATTGTCATTAAAAATGGAAGTTTGGAATGATAAAGAAATTTAGAAATGCAGCAGATGTTCATTATCTTGCCCTTGTGTGTTTCCTGCTTAGAACATTGTGCCTAATTCCAAGCTCAAGGTGTTTCTCGGAAAAAGGCAGGTTGAAATGCTGAAGGCTTTTCTATGGCCAGCCAAGGATAGCATAGGGCTCTTCAGCCTGAAGTGATGAAGGCTGCAGTGTAAAAACTCATGGGTGTGGTTTTTGTGAAAGTGATTCTTCATCCGTCCTAGTAAGTTATTAGAACTGGTGTTTTCTGTAGTTTTAGTTGTACTGGAACTGATCTGTTGCTTAGAAGACCAGTTTGACACAGATTCAAGGAAATATATTATATTTCCAAGGAAAAATAATATATTATGCAGAAGACGATAAACATAAATTCATTGCTTCGAAAAGTGGCAAAGTCACAATAGCGAGGAATACTGGGATGTGGAGGCCTTTCAGACTCAGAACACCAGAACTAGAACTGATTATCGATCACCCCAGACTCCACTCTTTAACTTTCTGCTTTCTCTTGAGGGAGAAACCCAGTCACCCAGTTTCCCGAACTAGAAGTTTGTATGGGTTGGGCTGGATGGCCACTGAGCTCCCTTCCAGCTCAGATCTGTGATTCTGTGAGTTGTGCTTAGTTCCCAAGTCCTGTCTGCCTCCACAGCTTTTCTCCTGTTTCTCCCCTTCTTCCCAGTCACATGGCTGTCATCTTGGATTAGGTCTTGCCTGGCCTATTGCAAGAGCCTCCTGATTGGGCTGGTGCTTCCCTGCTCTGTTCTTTGGTCTAGTCTGCATTCTCCACTGCCAAAGTTCAGCACAAGCCCAAACATGGTACTTCCCTGTTTAGACAGCTCCACCTGGCTCCCTCCCCTTTTCCTAAAGCCTTGGCCAGTCTGGAGACCGATCCGGACCAGGCTTGTGCATTGGTGTCCTGATGTGCTTCTCTTAGCTCTGGGCCTCGCAGTACTTTTCAGAAGTTTTGTGTTTACTTTTGTGAGGATCTTGTTTCCTCCAGGGAAATGAAAGCTTGGAAGGCCAGCAGGGATTGTTTCCTTTTGTCTACCCGGTATAACCTGGCTCTGAGTAAAGTAGGTGCTTAATAAAAGGCTTTTTCATGGAATGGTCTCTAAGCTATTCTCTGGCCGTTAAAAGCCGCCCCTCCCCCCTCATCAGGTACTATTTCTGAGTTTTCTGCTTTCCTCCAAATAAAAGGTTCCTCCTAAGTTTATTTTCTTATCTAGTACTTTCCTTTGCCCTAGTCTGTCTTCTAATAGGGGCAGCTAGGTAACACAGTGAATAGAATTCGAGACCTGGATTCAGGAAGATTCCTCTTGTGGAGTTCAAGTCCAGCCTCAGACACTTATTAGCTATGTGACCCTGGGCAAATCACTTCACCCTGTTTGCCTCTGTTCCCTCATCTGTAAAATGAACTGGAGAAGGAAATGGCAAACCTCTCCAGTGTCTGCCAAGAAAACTCCCAGTGGGGGCACTACTGAAAATGACTGGACAATAAGAAAATCTTGTGTTATGCTGATCACTACACAGCTTATATTGGGCCTTAGTCAGGGACTGTTGTTCTTCGTTCTCTCTCGAGGTGTCACCTGTCTTCATAGGCAGAGTTCTGGTGCGGTGAGCCCATTTTTCTGACCAGGATGGCATTTCTGAGCTTGCTTTCAGAGTCCAGAAGACCTGGATCGAAGGTCCTAGCTCTGATGCCTGCTGAACTGCTGGCTCAGTGGCCTTCAAGTAGCAGTTTGGCTCTCGATAGAGGATTTCTGTAGCCATGAGGTCTCAGATGAGGCGTAGGAGATGGGTTCGGTGTGGTAGGCCCGGTGATTATAACGTTAGCTGATTTTGTGCAGATAGCAAACAACTTTCCAGTGTAGGCTCCTCAGGCAGCCGCCATGTGTTGGAGTACTAACTAAGGTGCCACGTGGCGGCTTGGGTTTTGCTGTTTCTGAAGGATCTCTTGGTTGACTTTGGTTTCAAGCATTCGAGGTGCAGACCAAGGAAAGCCAGTGGCCTTGTAGTGTGTAAAGTATCAGATGAGTTGTCAGTTCCTTGATAGCAGAGGCTGTGTCACATGAACCTTCGCCGTGGTTTGTGTCGTAGGCGCTCCCTTGAATAAAGCCTTCGTGCGGATCCATTTGTGTTGGACCTTAAGAGGAAGGTGAGCAGCATTCCAGGAGGAATGAACGGTATGGGGGAAACCCTGAGGGTTGGAGAGCCCGGTGTGTACATGTGGGGGGCAGGCTGGAGTAGTCTGGAGGAGAGGCGTGCCCAGAAACACGCAGCCTGATTGAGCTAGAACCAGACTGAAACGTATTTGGGAATACTTAACACAATAAAGAAAAAGTACAAGAAAGCTCGCTAATAATAGCACGTTTTAAAGCCAAGTCGCTCTGGCCTGCTGGGATCCCCCATGAGGACAGTTGGAGCAAGGAAGGGGGTGAGGACATGAAAACTTGATCAGGAGCTGTTGCCTGGTCCAGAGGGGGAGTTGTGGGTGCTCCTGTTCGGGCAGTGGGGAATTGGAGGAGGAATGCGTGAAAAGGCTAGAGACTGCCAAAGATTGGAACCCTCTGAAAGTGGAACGTGCCCCCTCCCTGCTGGAGGCCTTCCAGCTCAGGCCCAATGTAGAGAGAATTTCTGGGTCAGGCGTAGTTTGGACTAGCAGTTTGCTGGCACCTTCCAGCTCTGGGATTTTGTGAATGAACAGGCCTCGAGGAGAAAGGTGACAAGGAAGAGTGAAAGATTATGAACATGGCAGACCAGGTGAATGGTGGTGCCACAGGCAGGGATGATGATGATGCCTGAAAGAGGAGTAGATTTGGGGAGAAAGCTAAGAGAAAGTTTTCCTAGATGGAGGTGGAGAGAAAGCTGGGACGTCCAGGTGGAAATCCCCTGAAGCTGAGAAGACTGCTCAGTGTTTGAGATGCAGATTTGTGGAGTTGCAGGTGGTGACTGAAGCTGTGAGAGAGGAGGACATTGCCCGGGAGAGAAGGGGCTGAGGGCAGTGATGGCATTAAGTGGAAAAGAAGAGGAGGCCAAAGGGAAACCAAGGTGACTTCGGGTATCTTTGGGATCGAAGGACGGTAATTGTGGACTGTTCTGATGAACATGGATTAGCAAGTGTCTGCGGTAGTCATGTAGCAGCCCAGTTTTGGAACTGAATCAAGTCTTTGTTGAGCATCTACTGGGTCCGCTGTGCTAGTCCCTTGACAAGAATACTCTCTCGTTTGATTCCACAATAACTCCAGAACTCATTGCCTCATTTTACAGTTGAGGGAGCTGAGATAGCAGAGGTTAGGGGTCACTCAAACTCAGGTCTTCTGGGCTTCAAGCCCTGTGCTCTGTTCATTCTAACTGGCAGGCAGCTAGGCAGCACAGTTTCAATCTGGCCTCGGAGTGCCCAGGGAGTTAGAAGATTCTGTGTACCCTCGGACCCAGCAATACCACGCTTACAGCTGTTTCTCAAGGCGATCAGGAAAAATCAAAGAACCTCTATATTCTCAAATGTTTCCAGCAGCTCGCTAACTGGTGGCAAAGAACAGGAAATGTTAGGGATGCCCGTCAGCTGGGGAATGGCAGGACAAATTGTGGTATGTGGTCGTGACGAAGTGCTGCTGTGCTGTAAAAGATGACGAGCTCGATGATCTTAAAGAAACCGGGAAAGACTTGCATGGAATAATGAGGTGAAATGAGCAGAGTCAAGGGAACGTTGCACACAGGGACAGCCCTGTGGTTCTGAGAATAACTTTGAATGACTAAGTCATTGTGAGTATTATAAATATTCAGATCAACTCCAGAGGACCTATAAAGGAAGATGCTGTCCTCCTCCAGAGAGAGAACTGATGAACAGAAGCATGCATAGTGTGGTTTAGCATGCGCGTGCACACACTCACACACACACATTTGTGTCTAATGGTTGACTTCTCTAGGGCGGAGTTGGGTGGAAGAAAAAGTACACAGCAGAGAACAAAAGAAAACTTAGAAGGAAGCACAGAAAAGCAGGGTGGCTTTGAAAATGCTGTGTACTATTAATTATATAGCTTTTCGAAAAAAGTAGGTGGTGTGAAATGGAAATTCGTGGCTTTAGAGTGAATCTTTTTGTGTTGTGCTGTGTACATGGAAACGTTCTCTTTTTGGTCTTTTTGTATTTCACGTCAGGATGAACAAAACTTAAAAATTAATAAATCCGGCCTCAGGGAACTTACTAGCTGCATGACTCTGGGCAAGTCACCTAACTTCTATCTTCCTCACCTTCCTCAGCTGTAAAATAGTGATAACCCTAACCTGGGGGGGCTGTTGGAAGGATCAAATGAAATCATATTTGTAAACTACCCTCAGCACAGTGTCTGGCACGTAGCAGATGCTGTAATTGCTTATCCCTTTCTCCCTCCTCCCCAGACTCAGGCTCAGAGATGTGATGAGCCTGGCCCATAGGGACACAAGTGGCGTGAAGGGTTGGAATCCAGGACCTCTCTCTCTAAGTCAGTGAGTCAGAGGAGGATAAAGAGACTTCTGGGTAGCAGCACGGGCCCAGTGGAGCCCGCATCGTACGTGTGTGGTCGTCCAGGAAGTTGGGTCACTTTCTTCAGCCCATTTTTAGTGGTGTGGAAGCAGAGGTGAAGAAGATGGCGGAGGGACCAGCAGAGCTGGAGGGTGTCAGGGTGGGAATCTTAGCAGGACCAGAGCACAGCAGAGTCAAGGACACAGAGGGCAAGTGTCCAAACTGCCCTTGGTATTCTTGACTTTTTTTATGTGAATTTTGTCAAATTCTTGGAAGTACCATATTGATGCAGGATTGATTTTGACATTTAATCTGTAATAATACTTACACGGAGTGATATTTATATAAATGCTTTAAAGTTTGTGATATGCTCATATTTTGTGTGTGTTGGGGAGGGAGATGGAGGGGGGTGAGCAGAGTATTATCTCATTTGAGCCTTCCCACCCAAGGTGGCTCAGCGTATAGAGTGCTGGGCCCGGAGTCAGGAACACAGCCTGAGTTCAGTTCCAACCTCAGACACTTACTAGCTGGGTAACCTTGGGCAGGTCAGTTTAACTTGTAATGACAGCAGCCACCTCCCAGGTTGTTGTGATAGTCAAATGAGACAGGAACTGTACCCTGTAGTAGATGAGGGGGTGCGCTTTAAATGAAGGAGAGCTGTTGAGTGATGGTGGTGGGTGAATCTGGAGGTGACATTTAAGAGCAAGGAGCATTCCTGATATTGTGCTAGGTCCTGGGGTTAAAAAGATGGAAAAATGAATGGAGTTTCTATTCAGTTCTGTTTAGAGCCTCAAAACCACGCAATCACCACGTGTCCGGACCATTTCTCTTTTCCGTTTTCTGTTTTCTTGGCTGTCAGTCAGTTGTCGAAATAGCTCGAGATTGAATTGTTTCCTTTTTCTCCTCATCCGGAGCTTAGCATTGCCAAGTTGACGTCTCTCTGACTTTCCCAGACAGCAGTTGCAGAGATAACTCCTCCATCAGTTGCAGGTCTTTTCCTGTTGAAATACTCTTCTCTTCCAGTGAGGTTCCTTGGTGCTTTCTTTCAAAAACATTGTTCTGTCGAGAGAGCTGGGAGTCAGTGCTGGAGAAGTGCACTCAACACTTAGCGTTGTCTGTGGGGATAGGACATCAATTACAGTCCGTCTGTCCCCCCTCCCCGATAGAGGACTGCTGTCATTGTCCGTTGGAGGGCAGGGGCACTTTGTTTTTGGGAAGCTTCAGGACACTGGGGTCTCTGGAGGCTGACTGTGTGCCTTCCAGGTGAAGACACTGAGGCAGATGTGGTTGTAGTTAGCTCTCCTTGCTGTGTATCAAGCATGGGGTGATTTGCCGGAGGTCACCTGCCCAACCACCGGAACAGAAATGGTGATGGAGTTGAGGGTTCTTTAGCCTCATGTCGTTAGCTGGCTTGAAGGTTGGATACTGAAGGCGGTGAAGCAGCTCCTTATCTTTATCTCTTGCTCCTTCACAGGGCCAAGCCTGTCTTTTTCAGTCTCTCTGCTGGGAAACCCCATAGTTCATTGTGGAAATTCTTGTGTCCTCTGCGTTTGCATGTGAATAGACTGGCACGTGATTCAGGAGAGCCACACACAGCGCTGCTAGCTAGAGTCCTGGAGAATACTTTGTGGTTGGGCAGGGTTTGAAAAACTGCATATTTAAAACTCGAGCATTTTCTAGACTTTGACCAGGGCTCATTATGTTCTTTTGCAAAAATTAGATTGTGCTTTTTTCACATTTAAATTTGTCTGAAGATATTTCTGTATCTAGTTCCTTCTTATTTTTAACTCATAATTATGTTATTCATGCAGTGGATAGAATTGTTTCCAAGTACAATCAAGGATTGTAAACAAGTTTTTTTTTCCTAAAAAATACATTTTTATTGACATGTTTTATTTTTATATCACTTATATTTACTTCTGTATTCCTCTTCCCTCCCCCTCTCAAAGAGTTATCTCCTATAACTGAAAAAAAAAAAGAAAAAAAATTGCATAGAACTAAATTACATTTTAAAAGTATGTTCTAGGCAGTGTCTTGCACCCATAGACCCCTACTTCTGCATAGAAATGGGGAAGAGATATTTCCTCCTTGGATCAAGGTCCTTTTAATAATTAAGCTGCACGCAACTTTGATACTTTGATTGTTTGGGTGGTGGTCCTTTTCTCCATTGCTGTAGGCCCTTGGCACAGTACCTGATGGTAGTTGGTGCATAATAAATGTTGACTGCTTTTTTTTCCCCATCCATGGGTGTGTCCCAGTACTTCTCTACATAGCCTCTGTCTTGGTGTTCTTTCATCCCTTTTGAGCCAGGGTGTCCTGGAGGCTCCAGAGAGCCTCCTCAGTGTGTTTTGGAGCTGTGGTACGCAGGGCATGGGTTTGGTTGTGGAGGATTTTTTAAAAAAATCTAAAAAGAGGAGTTTTTTTTGTTTTTGTTTTTAATTCTAGATAAAAAAGGGAAACCCCTGGAGTTTATTGAGTAGGGGATTGAAGCCATTAGATATTCATTTAAGGAAAATCTTTTCAGTGGCATGCAGAAGATGAACTGGGGTTGCGGACAGGCATTAGACAGGGCTGCCAAGGAGGAGGGTGTTGACAGTAATTGAGGGGAGGGTTGGTGTAGGCCTGAACTGTGTTGGCATTTTTCAGTGACTTTGAATATAATTTCTTTGTTATTTATGCCTGGTTTTTGTTACTTCATGGTTTTCCTAGATATGCTGTAAAGTCATACGTGTACAGAGCAGTATTGAGTGCATTTCTATCCCTCTGCTCAGTTTCATGTTAGTACTGGGACACAAAAGCCCTCTCTTGGGACCCTTTTGTGGGAGAAGAGAGTTTCATTTTTACCCATCTTTCCTCTCTGGGTCTGGCTTGACATGGTCTCTCTGTGGGGCTGGGCAGCATTGGTGCATTATGTTACAAGATAAGAAAGGAGTGGTGTTGAATGATCGAGGAAACCTGGGCACTTGATCCTTCTGAGAATATGAAAGAACAGTACTTGGATCTGCTGTGGAGAAAGGTGAGAGAGGGAGTAGGACTGTTGTGTGGTAACATAGAAGAATTACCTAAAACTTGTTGGGAAGAAAGGTTCTGGTATAAAGCTGGCCAGACATCAGTTCACGTTGTTGAGTCCAGAAATAACTTTTGATCGGTAGATACTGTTTTGAGTAAATGAATCCTGAGCTTTTGGTTCTTAGGAATGAACGAATGAAAAAGCTTTTGGGAAGGGGTTGCTGTGTATCAAGCATGGGGGTGATTTGCCGGAGGTTACCTGCCCAACCACCAGAACAGAAATGGTGGTGGAGTTCCTATAGGAAAGCAAAGACGTTCTTTTCTTTGAGGCGTTTGTATTCTGGTTGGGGAAGATTGTAAGCCTAAGAGACTGGTGGCCAGTGGAGAGCACTTTGGGCCAGGTTGCCAAGGCCCTGTTGCTTTGATTATTCTTCCGCAATTGGAAGGGGTGGGAAAGAGCCAAACGGGCTGGGCACGTGCAGTCTGAGGCAGCTGGTGGGAACGTGATCAGAGTAGGGAGTGAAGTTTGCTGTCTCACAGAAAGAAGTAGTCTTTCTTCTAACCAAGGCAAGCCCTACTGTATAGCACAAGCGAGCCCATTCTGTCTTCTCCAGAAGATTGCCTCCTCTGGCATCCCCAGTGTCAGGAATATGCAGTCTCTTCCTGTGTATCAGCTAGTTCCCTGCCATCTACAGACATGCCTATATCTTCCCATCCTCCAAAAACTCTCCCTCTACCTCTCCATCCCTGCTGGCTGTAATGTTCCTTTTGTGGCTAACTCTGCAGTCTGGTTTCCGCTGCATCATTCCACTGGACGTAGTCTCTGCAGTGATCTTGTAGTGGTAAATCTAGTGTCCTTTAAAAAAAATCCTTATCCTTCTTGAACTCAGAATACCAGCCT
This sequence comes from Trichosurus vulpecula, assembly GCF_011100635.1. Taxonomy (NCBI): domain Eukaryota; kingdom Metazoa; phylum Chordata; class Mammalia; order Diprotodontia; family Phalangeridae; genus Trichosurus; species Trichosurus vulpecula. The sequence goes on from NC_050578.1 coordinate 3,182,226, forward strand.
GATTCTCTCTCTCTCTCTCCCTGTCTCCCTCCCCCTCCCTCTCCCTCCCTCTCTTTCCCTCCCCCTCCCCTCCCCCTCTTTATCTTGCATGCGTGCCCGCGCTCTCTCTCTCTCTCTCTCTCTTTCTCTTTCTTTCTTTCTTTCTCTCTCTCTTTCTTTCTCGCTCTCTTTCTCTCTCTCTCTCTCTGTCTCCCTCCCTCCCTCCTTCCCTCTCTCTCCATCTAGGTCACACACAGGTGATAATGGTTGAATATTCCCTACAGCTCTGTCCTGGGCCCTCTTCTCTTCTCCCTCTACACTTCTTCACTTGGTGGTCTCATTAGCTCCTATGGATTGAATTCCCGTCTCTATGCTGATGACTCTCAGATCTGCTTCTCCAACCCTAACCTTTCTCTCCTGACCTCCAGCTACCTACTGGATCATTTCAAACTGGATGTTCTGTAGACATCTTAAACTCATCATGTCCAGAACTCAGTTCTCTCCTTCCCTCTTCTGTTACAGTTGATGGCGCCTCCCTAGCTGTCATCTTCCACTCCTCTTTCTTACTCCTTATATCCAGTTAGTGACCAAGTCTTATCTTTAACGCTTTTGTGACATCTTTTGTATGTTCCCCCTTCTCTTCCCTGACACTCCTCCCAGGCTGTGCAAGCCTCCATCTCCTGGTGCTTGGATTCTTGCAGTAGCTGCTGGTGGGTCCGCCTCTTCCAGCGCATCCCCCACTCAGCTGTCAATGTGATCTTCCTAAAAGGTGGGTCTGACTGACCATGTCACCCCACCTCAGTGAACTTCAGTACCTCCCTGTCACCTGCAGGATCACATATAAAATCCTCCATTTGGCATTCAGAGGCCCTCCCCCATGTGCTCTTGGCTCTAGGAAGGCTGGCCTCTTCCTTTTCTTTGAACAGGACACTCACTTCCTGACTTTGCTCTGGTTCTTCCCGACACCTGGAACATTCTTGCTTCTCATCTCGGCCTCCTGGCTTCTTCCAAACTGAAATCCCATCTTCTATAAACTTTCTCAATCCCCTTCTCTCTGTAGATGACTTCCACTTTATCTTGCATGTGACTTGTACGGACATGGTTGTTTGCTGGACCATGGTTTGCTTTTTTTTTTTGTCTGCAGAGCTTCGCTTGACATATAGTAAGGGCTTAAAAAAATGCTTGTTGACTGACTCTTAGGTTGTTGCTGTGGGTGTTATGAAAAATGGTGGTACCCTAGGTAAGAAAGAGGAAAGTTAGAAGGCAGGGTGGATTTAAGGGGAAAGATGGTGAGCTTTGAGGTCCTTTTGTGACATCCAGGTGATGGGAGACAGAAGTTGCAGCTGTTGTCCGAGGGAGAAGACCAAAAGGGTTGAAAAAGTGTCGATGTGCCACACAGAGCATGATGGTAGCTAAGGACAAGTGTGAGTACAGAACAGACCTCAGAGGCAGACTCCTCCTCCTCCTCTTCCCTGTTCCTCTGGAGAGCACCATCATCTTCTGCACCACCCTTATTGCACCCTTCACTTCTCATGTTGCATCATGATGTCACGTCTCCTGTCTGTAGCCAAGTCTTGCCATTTCTTTCTTCCCAGTGTGTCATCCTTTAGACTTCTTTCTCTCCACTCACGCAGTCACTGATGATGGGGGGCGGGGCACTCAGTCCTGGCCTCCTTCTTGTTTGGGGGCTGGGAGATTAGGAAGTCAGTATGGGGAGGTGGGAAAGGACAGTGGAAGGAACCAAGATGGCACTGTGCCTTGAGGAGATGTTTTCATTAATCAGATAGTGAGCCATTGGTACAGAGGCATGAGTTATAGCCTTTCCTTCTGTTCTGCCTTTGTTGTTGTTTGTCCTAAGTTCTTGAAAAGTTCTTGAAGAGGACCAGTGACATCATTGGGGTGATGTCCTTATTTGGGTTCGAATTGGATTTAAGTGAGGCAGGCGTGGACAGAGGCATCAGCCTCACTCTCCCCTCCAGAGTCATTGAAGTCCAGTGGCAAGTCAAAAGCCCACATGCCTGGCAGTGGCCGTGATGAGGGCCAGGGAGGCAGTGGATGACCTTGGCCTTTTCTAGCTTAAGGTCTTTCCCAGGCTGCCCATTCAAAGACCAAAGAGTTAGGTAAGAACTGAGCCAAAAGATGGCCTAATTTACCATCACAAAAATAGCAATCTGGGAGGGTAAGACCCCGAAAGTCTCTGGGCAGAATGGAAAACAGTTGCTATTTGTGCACATTATAAGCCATCAGAACCTAAAAAGGAGCCAATAAAGGCTTGGGCTGGGGCTGTTATTGGCCACTTGGTGAAAGCCAGAGAGCCATTTGGGTTTAAAAGCGCATTTAGGGTTAGTCAGATAGATACAATTGAAAGTGGACCAGCCCATGGTGCTCTGCCTTTAGGAGGCCACAGATACTTCTGTGGTTGTGTCCGTAAGCTTGGAGCTCATGTGCTTATTCGGGAATACCTCTGTTTGTCTTGAGACATAGCATCAAAAAGTTGTCATCTAGGTGTTGTGTCTTTAATGTTTCCCTGTGTACCAACCACCCTGTCACTCTTTCAGAAAAGACTGTTGGACAGACTGTGCCTGTGCTCCCTGAAGCCGCATTGGCTTTTAGTGAAAACCATTTCCTCATCCTGGTACTCAAACCCCTAAGGGATATGCTGGGGCAGTAAGTGAAATCAGTGGATGTCCTCAGGAGACAGAACCAGGAGCAGTGGGTGGAAATTGAAAAGAAGCAAATGGAGGTTTGATTCCAGAAAAAGCCTCCTGACCCTTCGAGCTGTCCAGGGGTGGAATGGGCTGCCTTAAGAGGTGGAGGGTTTTTCCCCTGTGGAAGGTCTTCACAAATGGAGTGGATGGCCGCTTGGGGATGTATAAGTTGGCAGCCTTATGGCTACTGAGGTCCCTTCCAGCTTTCAGATTCTGTGACTTCTTGTGTGTCATCCAGTCCTCTAGCGGGAGTCTCCCCAAGGTGTTGCCAGCTTTTCTCTCTTATCTTTTATTTTTCGGTTGGGGGAAAGGCAAGGCAGTTGGGGTTAAGTGACTTGCCCAAGGTCACACAACTAGTGTTTCTTGTGTCATGTGTCTGAGGCTGGATTTGAACTCAGGTCCTCCTGACTCCAGGGCCAGTACTCTACTCACTGCGCCACCTAGCTGCCCCTCTTATCTCGTAATATTCCTTGGGGAGCAGTGGAGCAAATGGGTTGACCATTGTTCACTCTCTTCTGTGTGACTGGTCCATCTTTTTCTCTTCTTTGCATCAGTTTTCCTGTGGGATTTCTAAAAAAGGTCTGCCAAAAAAAAAAAAAAGCCCAGTATTCTTACATTCTTTTGAAGCTATTGTGTGACAGTGAGTCATGCAATCTACCATCTGAAGAGTTGAAGTTGAGGACCATCCCAAGGGCTGTGGAGAATGATTGTGATTATCGAAAGACTTGAGGCCAAATCAGTGTTTTTAGTCCGAAGTTAATTTATAGCTTCTTCACATTGTGGTCTAGAAGGTTTTAGTGAGTAAAGACACATTGGTTCTGTAGCTTTTTCTTTTTTTCCCTAGTGATCATTGGTTTTTACTTGGTTGAGGCCAAGTTCATCTTTATTTCCTTTTTCAGAATCGTGACTTGACTACTTTTCAGAAGTTTCAGATTGATCGAATGTGGAGTCAATCAGCAAACATGTATAAAGTGCCTACTGTGTTCCCCAAAGCTAGATGTTGACTAAGAGTCTGTGTCCTCAGGCTATTTAGCTTTCATTGGGGAGATACTGAGTGTGAACAGCTGTGGTGTTCACCCCTAGTTGTGTCCCAGAGACAGTGAGCACGGTTTGGTTTCTTGACAGCCATTCTGCTTTGTCCTTGTTGAATAGGAATTCTCAGGCCAAGTAAACTCTCCTGCTACTCTAATAATTAATCTGTACAAACTAAAAGCCTTTTTAGGCAGGTGAGGCCACATGTATGTATATAATGCTTTTTAATCAAAAACTACATATAATGTTAAGAGTGGACTGGTTAATTCTTTTATGGTTCAGCTTTCGAGTTCTAAGTCAAGTTAATGTGTAGAATTTTCAGTGTGTTATGCATCATATCAGATGATATCTCTTGGCAGTGTGACATTGCAGTACAATCAGGTCAGACTGGGATGGGGAGACAAGCTCTTGGGGCTTTATGGACGCACACTGTTGGGTGGCTCATGAAGTGGAATAGAACTGCTCTGCTGCCCCTGTACAAGTCTTAACAGGTGGGGACGTGCCGATGCTCTGGAGGCCTGGCCAGGCTGGGAGGTCTGGGCGTTTGCACTGTTCTGTCCCTGGCCATTTTTACCTCCGTCTTGGGAATCTAGAATAGGGAGTTCTCATTTTGTAATGTTAGGCTGTGAGAACATGTAACTTGCTTTATAGAAATATTCTTCGTAAACTCCCATTTTAGAATGCATGTGTTTTGCATGACCCAGCAAAGTAAAATAAATCTGTAATGAGCCACCTTTTTTCCAGTTTAGAAGCAAGCTGGCTAGAAATCATTTTTTTATAGTGCATTGTCTGCCTTCCTTTTGGTACTCAGTTTAGATAGGAGTTCCATTGCCACTTGTAGACTTTTAATTTTTTATTTAAAATGCCATTTTCCAGCATTAATTTTAATGGAATACCCAAGGGAAATTTTAGCATGGAACTAGAAACACAAGCTCATAGAAGTGGGAAAATTTAAAGTAAAGGCTAGAAGTAAAACAATTTTAAGGATATTTTGAATTTTAAAATTATAATCCTTAAATGACCGCTTCAAAATAATGTTAGTATCTGAAATGAATTGTCTGAATTGTTTCCCTACTCTCTAAAATTACTCTCGTTTAAGGTACCAAGATTACCTTCCTGCTCAATTCATTGATTTTGTCATGCTCTTCAAACTCTCTAGGAGATCTGCCATTTCCGACTTCATTTTGTAAAACTGTCCTCCTTTGTTTTTTATGACCCCGAAGTTCTTTGAGTCTTGTGCTACCTCTACTGTTTAATTTTTACTTTCTTTCATCTTTCGCCTAATCCATTGGCTTTTCCCTTAAGGTTCAAGTCCTTGGCCCTTTATATGTCTCCAGACTTTCGTTACCTGACTCAACTTACATACTCCAGTTTCATCTCTTGCCTATATCGGTGACTCTCAGATTGATGACTCTGGCTCTGATTTTTCACATATGCTCTTTCTCACTCTCTCTTTGCTTAGATGTTTCCTCTGAAACTGTTACTACGTCCAAAATTGGATTTGTGATCTGATGGCTCACCTCACTGGGCCTCCTTCCTATCCATTTTATTTCTCTTAATAGTACTACTGATTTCTGACTAGACAGAAACCTTGCATCATCCTTGACTTTTTTCTTAATCCCCTCAAACGTTGTACCGTGAAATCTTGTCTCTTCATTCACCACAGTTCTCAGATTTACCTGTTTTCTTTTCTTCTCTCAGTGGTAAAGTCGAATGATTGGAGTTTCGGTTTTTGGGAACTCTGGGAGAGGAGGTGTTTTTTTAGTTTGTGCAGTATTTGTGAGTGATGTAAAACCTGAAAGGTGCACCTTCAGTGTTGCCCAGCAGCCAGTTTGAATGGGATCCTGAATTTTATTCTTAGAAATTTTCAATTTGTTTTCCATCATGTTTCACTCACTTATGTGAGAAGAATCATTCAGTTGGTCATTTTTATTTATATAATTTTTATAGATTCCTCAATCTTTCCTTATTTGAAACACCAAAATCTAGGTCACCATATAAGATTCCTTTTTCTTTGTTTCCAGGTTTTGGAAGGAAAGATGTGGTAGAACACTTACTGCAGATGGGTGCCAACGTCCATGCCCGAGACGATGGTGGGCTGATTCCTCTCCACAACGCCTGTTCCTTTGGCCACGCTGAAGTGGTGAGCCTGTTGCTGTGCCAAGGGGCAGATCCAAATGCCCGGGACAATTGGAACTACACACCCCTGCATGAAGCATCTATTAAAGGAAAGATAGACGTGTGCATTGGTGAGTGTGAGTAAGGGCAAGCACTAACCGCCTCGGGCCTCGCAGGCTGGGCATCGTCTTACACACATTTGTGGGCCTCTCAGAGCTTATATAGAAAACTGGGATTTTCTCTTGCTCCTGCTGTGAAAACCACTTCTCTATAGAGTACCTAGAGGATGTATCGGTTACTTCTTCCTCTTTGGGTTAAGAAAACCTTCTTTTCAGTTAAAGTGAAGTGGGTGCCTGGTACTCTGAAGTTAAAGGCAGCATTAACCCTCCAGAGGCAGGCCAAATTCTCCCTGGCATGCAGCTGAATTTGGACGGATTACAGCTGTCAAATATTGTTAATTTATACTCCTATTTTCAGTCTTGGCAGCCTACATTGCTGACTTGGATGGTGTATTTTGGATACTTTAATGCGATGATAGACAAGGTAGCTGAAGACTGAAATTCAGTTTTGTTTGTTTTTAAATCCGTGTGCCACCATTGGAATTGTCGGCCATTTTATTAGTGTTTAGAGCACCTCGATTGAGTGGTTTCACTGGAGGTGTTGCCCAGGGGAGCTTTACATTGTCAGCACAGCTGCTAATTTCGAGCTAGCTTCTATGACTCTGGGGCAGGGACAGAAATACACACCAGCGAGATAGCCCTAGCCTCAAGGAGATTGCGTTTGAATGGGGAAAGCCTGCATTTAGGGGAGAAGGGGGAGAGGGGCTAGGATGGATGGGACCTTGTGCCCACCCCAGGTCATGGTGAGGAGACAGCTGGAGAGTGACCCAGAGCTTCAGGATGTTCCTCACTGGCCTCCTCCCTGGTCTGGCCCTCCTCTTCTCCTATCGAGTTTTACTCCTCTTGGAACAACAAGTGTTGCTGGAAGTAGTCATGAAACTGTTGATGATGTTTACTCTGAACGTGACTTTGATTTGCTTGTGCCCTCCCTGACCCGCCCTCAGCTGGGCATTTGCCAGTGCTCTCTTCTTGGTCCCCATCTCATTCCCTGTTACACTGGCCACTCCAAACCTCTGCCCACCTCAGTTCCAGCAGGTAATCTCATCAAGATCCCATCAGCACAAGCTGCTCTAGCCTCTCTTCCATTTCAGAATTTCTTTTGTGCCTTTACCCCTCTTTTCTTGACTAAGAGCAAAGCAGCCCCCGTCCTTTCCAGTGTGAATTCCTCCCCACCTGTGCCCTTCAGCCTGATTCCTTCTTGCCCCTTCATCAATATCCTCACCTCTCTTTGAAGTTAGGTGGTTTAGACATTATATCCCCATTTTCCAGACTTTATACTGGACATGGGTGCTCAGTGAATATTTTAAAATGAATAACAAACACTTTGACGTGAGTAGAATATATCAGTATCAGACCAGAAATGCTTCCTCTTGTTCTAGCGTCCCAGGATGGCAAGTGGCAAGGGGTCTGCTCCCTGTGCTTCTAGACCAAGATTTTGGGTTCTTTGAGGGCAGGACTCCTCATGGTCACGGTTAGCTACTATAGGTCATCAGTCTGTGATGCCAGGAGCAGAGGGGCTCTCTGGCCTGGATGGACCATCTGTCTGTGACACAGTTATTAGAAATAGAGGGCAAGACCCGCCTCCCACCCCAAGCTGTTTCTGGGCACATGCTTACTCACCGGTCATCTGCGAAGGGCCAGGAGAATGCCTGGAGAAGCTGTGGCCTCCCTGGAGGAGGCTGATGGCATTGCAGAGGCCCTTACTGGTTTTTCACTCTGATTCTACAGGTGAAGCATTTATGTAGGTTCCAGAGGGGAGGATGGGCAATAAATGCCTACACAGAGTTCTTGACCAGGGAGAAAAGAGCCTTACTGATTAATATACTATGGTGAAATGGATGTAACTTACAGCAGGCCATATTTCTTTGCATGTCTCGATCAGCCAGCTAGCATTTTTATTCAGCACCTACTATGTGCCAGGCACTGTGCCAGATGCTGGCAGCGAGGGGATCATGGAAGGAAATGCTCAGACGATCATGAGTTGGGCACTTTATTGTGTACAGGCATGGGGGGAGGGGGGCTCCCTCCCCTTGAGGCTGATGACTCAGTGTGCAATGGGTGGGCTGCATATCCCTGTGGAGAGAGAGCCCGGATCTCCTGGCTCGATGCCTTTGGAGCTGATTATTGTTGCTGGGCAGATTCACAGGGATGGAGTAGCAAAGGGACCCTGGGGGTAGTCGGCCAGCCAGGGGTCTGGACTGTGCCTGACCCCAAGGCTAATGTGATTTGGAAAGGTTCCTAGTCTTGCACACCTGGATGGTAAGAAGTTGGCTGAGCCTAGTAATAGTGTGCTAACTTTGCATTCCTGACCTCAGATGTCTCTGAGCAAGCCAGTTGTTGGGTCAGACATGGCATTTGGCAGCTAGGTCCTGACTATAGGCCAAGCCTCATACTGGGAATAGAGGGAAAGGCAAAAAATGGTCCCTGCCCTCAAGAGGCTCACGGTCTAATAGAGGAGACACCATGCAAACAATTGTGTGCAGACGAGATAGAAACAGGATCATCTGAGGGCATTCTCTGAGAGAAAGCACTAGGAATAAGGAGGACTGGAGAAGGCTTGCAGAAGGTGGAACTTGAGCTGCGTCTTGGTGGAAGCAAGGAGGCAGGCATGAGGAGGGAGAGTGGCCAGGCATGGAGGATGGCCAGAGTTGGGAGCTGTGAGGAGTGGCTAGGAGGCCAGGAGGGTCACTAGATCCAAGCATATGTGGTGGAAGAAGACTGGAAAGGCAGGGTGAAGGCACTTTGTCTAGAATGTAAGCGTGAGGGTAGGGCCTGGCACCTTCTAGTGCCTGGTGCTTAGTGCAGGTTTCCCTGAAGTCTGGCTCCTGCCCCCCGAGGTTAGCAGCCTCATTGAGTTCCTCCTCCCATTGGGATGACTGCCCAGTGCTGCCTCAGCCTCCAGCCTTTCTCCTTTCCCTGATGGCTTTCCTTCTCCACAGCTTCAAGTAACCTTACTTTGAAAGACCTGAGCCATGGTAGTCCTTTGTATATACACCGTCCGTAGCTTCCTATGACCTTGAGGACAGGGCTTGGTACCATCGGTTGGGTCTCTCACCGACCTTTTCGGAGGCCAGCAGGCTGGTGAAGCCCCTTGAGTAGACTTAGAATTAGGCTTGTAAATACATAAAATAAGATACAAAAGCAAACAATAATTAAAGTAGCTCAAGATTGAATTGAGAGCCCTTCTGGAATCTCTCCGTGAGCCCCTGCTCTTAGAGCTAGGAAGAACGTTCTAACACATGGTGTCTGTGATGCCTGACTGACAGGCTTGGCTCTTCTCAGCAAGGCAAGGTTCAAAGGCAGTATATTAGGAAGGCAGAATTTATGATTTCAAAGAGAATCTCATATGTGCCTAAAAGGTCCGGAACCGCAGGATACAAGGAATTCTCTAGGCAGAAGGCAGGAGAACTAAAGCATGTATTTACACTCCACAATAACAAGCCCACAAACCAGCGTCCCCATTTTGATATTTTCATCAAAAGCTTCCAGGCCCAATAAGTCCGCCTTATGAGGGTAACCAGGAGGCCACAGAGAAGCGAGATGGTATAAGGCAAAATCGTATACATGCTTCCCCTCTACGGTAAGAAGATTACCCACTAGCCTCTAGTCAGCTCTGCTACCGGCAGCTCAGCTTTGGCTGTAGGCGTCTCTGGCTCCAACCGGAAAAGGAAAGGAGGATCTTCAAGCTGTCCTCTCCCCTCTTACAGAGTTTTTGACATCATCAAGCGCAGCCTGAACGACCAGGGCCGATTGGTTCTTGACTTGGCCCCTCCCCCAGCGTAGACCACGTTAACACACTTCCCCTCAGCCAGCGCCACGACTCATCACACAGGAAGCTCTGGTCCTGCCCCGGAAGAGCAAGCCCCAGCGTCCGGGGAAGCTCAACGAGGCAAGCTGAGTCATTCAAAGAAAACAAAGTCCATTCTGGCTACACTCCACCCCTCACAATGTTCTAGGATGCACAATCCAATCATAATTCAAATTAAATTATATATCCTAGAACATTGTGATCCAATTATGCAGGAAACTAAAATATCATTCACAATAAAGCAAAACATATCATTCAGTGACATTCCCAAATATTGGTTTACGATTCAAATGTGATCCACCCCTAGATCCCAGCCAGATAATCTCTTCAATCAATCATCCCAAAATAATTATTAATAATTCAAATGTCCACCCCTAGATCTTCGTATCCATTACATAGGATCAATAATATCATAACAATAAAACAATATAGCAAGGATAACACAAAATAAGTACACAGAACACTATCATCATTCCCCCCCTCAAACAATTGGGGCTCAAAATCTTGGGGTAATGGGTGAAGGTCTCATTTTCCATAGCTTCTTCTTGCTGAAATTGGATGTAGAGGTGTCCCTGCCCCAAAGAGTCCCATTCCAGAGTTCAGTTCTTTAGCGAGCTGGCAGGAATTCCAAGAATGCTACGTGCTTAGGCAGTCACCGGAAACTGCAGGGTGCTTAAACCTGCAGGAGACAGAACTAGCGACAAGGTTAACTAAAACAGAGAACAAAAAGAGTAGGCAAGTATGGGCTATTATCCTTCAAATAAAATCATCTCCAGTTTAGTTGAAATTTCAGTTATGCAGAGATCCAATATCAGAGCCAAACTCAGATGGGAAATGTTTCTTTTTAAACGGAACACAATGAGGAAACTAAGCCAAGAAGATCCCACCCTAGATGGAGACCAGGATTGTCCTCCCAGCCTTTCCCCAGATGTACAAGGGAAACCAGGAGGATCCCATCCTAGATAGACCAGGATTGTCCTCCCAGCCTTTCCCCAGATGTACAAGGGAAACCAGGAGGATCCCATCCTAGATAGACTAGGATTGTCCTCCCAGCCTTTCCCCAGATGTACAAGCTTTCATCCGTTAATCACACAAAGTCACCTTCCCTCTGAGTGGCTTGTGTCAATTACCAGCAGCAGCCATACCTGTGGGGTCCGTGAATCTAATATTATAGCCCTATTCACGGTAAAATATATGGTTCAGGGGCACGATTTGGTAATTATCTTTCCCTGAATAGACAACTGTTACAGTGTTGTTCTTCCCATGGGCTATGACTTCTGCAGCCTTTGGAATATCATCTGGCTTCCGTTTTACCCATACCTTAGCTCCCAACTTTATTCTATCAATGGAGCAAGCCCCTTTTGCCCCTCTAGTAGTCATTTTGGGAGGAGGGTCAGTTTTCACAAAGGGTATTTTTTCACAGGGGATAATAATCACTTGAACTATCCTATCATTCCTACCAAATTGTACAGGTTTTTCACCCAAATTCTGGAGTGTCACAACAATTTCTATTTGATAATTCGAATCTATCACTCCAGCCAATACATGTACTCCTTGAGCTGCTAATCCTGGTTTAGGTAATATCTGTCCAAAATGATTCTTGGGGATTCTCATACATACTCCAGTAGGGGTTTTTCTTATCTCTTTCCTATTCAACCTAGAATTCTCTGTACAATGTAAATCATATCCTGCCGAACCAGGTGTTCCTGGACATGGTAGGGGGACATCTTCCCTCACAGTCCAAAATTCAATATTTTGGATCTCACGTGTTTGCTGTTCTCTAATCTGCAAATTTGGGGTCATCATTCTGGCTAGAGGTGTACTCCCCCCTAAGGGCCTATTATTCAAATTACGTAAGGCAATAGACAAATTATCCTTCCAATGTCGATATGAATTATTAGAGCTTAATTTTCTCAGCTGTTCTTTCAACAATCCATTCATTCTTTCAATCAGCCCAGATGCTTGTGGGTAATATGGAATATGATATATCCATTCTATATTGTTCAACACACAATATCTTTTCACTTCTTTGCCCTTGAAATGTGACCCATTGTCACTTTGAATCTGCATTGAGGTTCCATAGTATAAACTTACAATATCTAGGGTTTTACAGGTGTTTTTCTGAGTTGCGTCCTTATAAGGACAAGCCACTAGTACACCTGAATAGGTGTCAACACACGTACATACATATTTACATCCTTTATCCTGGGGTAGTGGGCCAATATAATCTATCTGCCAAATTTGGGCTGGAACTTTTCCCCTTGCTATTTCTCCAGTTACTATCCTAGGAAGAGTTCGTTCTTTTTCTAATTGACGTATACAACACCCCTCTGTTATTTGTTTTAACAACGCATGAGAGATACTGATACCTCGATCCTGTGCCCATCGGTGGGTGGCCTGGACCCCTAAATGGCCGGCGGTCTGGTGGACCCATCTTGCTAAGGCTGAGTCATCAGTTGGAGTTCGAGTAGGGACAATACATTCAGTGGCAATCTTTGCTAGTCGATCCGCGTGTGCATTGTACTCACGCTCTGGTGTGGTCAGGGTCGCGTGAGCATCAACATGAAAAACTGACAAATCTGTAACCAAAGACATGTCCCATATATTTTCCCATAACTCTTTACCCCAAACTTGTTTGCCATGAATCTCCCAATTCTGATTCCTCCATATAGGCATCCAAGTAGCTAATCCATTAGCTACCGCCCATGAATCAGTGAATATATGACACTGTCCTCCCTTCTCCATTCTGATGGCCTGATGTACTGCCATCAGTTCAGCATATTGGCTACTTCCCCCTATCCCAGAACTTTCCAAAGTTCGCCTAGTACAGGGGTTATAGGCTACTGCTTTCCAATGTCTCTTCTGTCCTAAATATTTTGCTGTCCCGTCAGTAAACCAAGCGTGTTTCTTCTGTTCTACACTTAGTCCATCATACCCATTATTCCATTTCACTAAGGATGGCACCATCTGTTGCTTAGATTCAATGGGTTTTTCATTTCTCTCAGTGCCAGTGTTCGCCACCGATTCATGTAAAGCAGAAACTCCACTTTTGCCTGCTCTGGACCTATTCTGAATATACCACTTCCATTTGATTATGCTTGCCTCTTGTGCATGTCCAATTCTGTGAGAAGCTGGGGTACTCATTACCCAAGTCATAATTGGAATTCCAGGCCTTAATATCACTTCATGACCCAGGGTTAGTTGCTCAGTTTCTACTAAAGCCCAATATGCAGCTAACAGCTGCTTCTCAAAAGGTGTATATTGCACTCCAGATGAGGGCCGTTGCCTTGACCAAAAGCATAAAGGTACACTTTGGCTTTGTTGTTTTTGCCACAGACTCCAATTTGCATAGTCATCTTGTACAGTCACTTGTAACTCCACTGGCCCATTTTGCATAGGCCATAAGTCCAGAGCTAATTGGATAGCAGCCTTTGCTTCCTCAAAAGCTCTACTTTGTTCAAGGCCCCAATCGAATTCATATTTCTTTCTGGTGACTTTATACAAGGGTTTTAAAATCTGTCCCAAATGTGGGATGTGGTGTCTCCAATAACCAAATAGCCCTATGAACTTTTGGGCCTCTTTCTTATTAGTAGGGGTGGGAAAATCCTGAATTTTTTGTCGAGCTTGTGGGAGAATTTCTCGCAGTCCTCTATTCCACTGTAGCCCCAAGAATTTTACAGTTTGAGCTGGCCCCTGAACCTTTGCGGGGTTGATTTCCCATCCTTTGCTTTTCATATGGTCAGTTAATAATGCTAAACTCTCCTCCACTTCTTTTATATTCTTTCCCTGTATCATGATGTCATCTATGTAATGTGTAAGCTGTACACCAGGTAGCTTTACTTCATCCAAATGCTCAGCTACAATCCTGTGGCAAATAGTTGGGCTATGAATATATCCTTGTGGCAGGCGTGTAAATGTATACTGTCGGCCTTGCCAAGTAAAAGCAAACTGGTTCCATTGCTTGGGGTCTATTGGGATCATAAAGAAGGCACTGGCCAAATCAATAACTGCATACCAAGTCCCTTCATGTTTTTGTATTCTCTTTATTAAAGTAACCGTGTCTGGAACAGCAGCATACAAGGGAGGAGTCACTTTGTTCAGCTGTCTATAATCTACTGTCATCCTCCATTTCCCATCTGACTTTCGGACTGGCCAGACAGGGTTGTTCCATTGAGTAGTTGTAGGGACTAACACTCCTGCCTCAACACATTCTCTTATAGTGTTGGCAATTTCATCTTGCCCACCTGGCACACGATATTGCCTCAAAGTAATTACTTCAGAAAGTTCGGGCAAAGTGATTGGATCCATCTTGATTTTCCCCACTTAGACTGCATTAATGCCTATTTTCCTCACAGCAAATTGGTATTTCCCTTCAGGTAAATTTAAGGTCATACCCTTCAAAATGTCTATTCCAATGATGTATTCAAGAATAGGCACAATAACCACACTATATTCTTTCTTGGGCAACTGTCCAATTTTCATCATCAATTTAACTTGTCTGGCTGATATTTCAGTCCCTCCTAGTCCTGTGATGGTAATAGGAGTTCCATGGCTGAATTTGTCTGGATTCCCATAGATAAGGGTGGCCTCGTCCCCAGTGTCTATCAATGCCCTAGTTACCGTACTTGACCCATTTTTCCAATATATGGTCAAGTTAATGTGAGGTCTGCAATCCAGCTTACGTATTTCCTTAATTTGGGCTGGGGCCTGGCCTGTTTCCTAGTATTCCCTAGCATGTGATTCACTTGGGTATGAAGGTTCACCATCTGTAGCATTTGCAGAAGCAGTTCTTATTTCCCTATCTCTCCTGTTATCGAGTCCTTTATCTCGGTGTATCCCGTACAGTTCATTGGTTGGAACGCCATCTATCATTTCAAAACCTACCCCTGCTCTCAATAGAGCAGTGTACATTTCTTTTCTTGTCACTCCATTTTGGCGCCAAGTTTGCTGGCTGTTCACCCTTCTCTCTCGAGGAGATCTATCCCTTCCCCAGTCTCCTAAGTCATGTAACTGTAAAATCTTATTTATCACCTCTGTAAGATGGGTCCCTACTTCCTCAAGTAACAGATTCAAAATTAGTTCTTTATAAGCAGGGGGAGCTGTCCTAATTATTAAATTCCTATGAGGGATTCCTATGGGATCATTGTAATATTTGCCTGCAGTTCCTGTCATAATAGCAGTCTTCATTACCTCCTCCTTTAGTCTCATGATACAATCTTTAAGTGAATACCAGGGTCTGTGCTCAGTGGGCCACATAGAATCATTAGTATATCTCTTATTGCATCCCGCAGCAGCTAATGCCAACAGAGTAGTCCTGCTAGCATCATCTCCTCGCTGATGATGTTCCCTAAAAGCTTGCTGAACTAGAGGATCGTGGCTGATACCTATGAATCTCATACAGTCCCTCTTATCTACTAATATTCCACCGGCCCCTTGATCACTGAGCCTTACCATCCAAGATATTAATGGTTCTCCTACTCTTTGGCTGAATCTACTCAAAATATCTGTGACCTCTTGTGGTGAGAAATCTTCCTGAAATTCCCTCGTAACTAAATTGCCACCTCGGGTTTCTGTCCTCCTCCTCTCTACGGGACGAACGCTTGTCTGAGTATTTAACCATCTCCCATTCTCTGTGCGAGGGATGTCCTGAACCCTAGTAGCGTTTTCTGTCTCAGCCCCTAACACTGTCTCATTTTCCCCCCACTCGCTTCCCCTGCCACCATGACAAGGACAAAGCAGGCAGTCAGGCTTGGTCTGGGCTGAGTTGGGATGCACTCTTGGCTTATTTGGCCTCCTGTTGCTCCTAGCCACATTAATAGAAAAGTTCTCATCTGAGTCAGTGGGTTCTTGAGCAGCAAATTGTTCTCCTGCTATCTGAGATTCCCGTTCTTGCTGTGGGGTAGGAGTGCCCCCATCTCTTTCACTTAATCTCAATCTTTCATATACCAGCCGGTAGGCTGATAACACTATCCAGCTTTGCCTAGATAGTGATGCCCCTGACTGAATCCCAACCTCTTGTAAACACCTTTCCAAATCCTTAGGATCTCCTCTCTGTAGCCTTGGTTCCCAGTTTTCACAGGGTCCGGCTTTTTTAGCCAATTCCTTTGCTAAGGAGGAATAAAAAGGATCCTCCCACCCTGGGATATTCATCTCTTCCTCTGAAGTTCTTCTGCTTCTGAACAGAGATCTTATATCTAGCCATCCCATCCACCTCGTCGCCAAATATATTAGGAAGGCAGAATTTATGATTTCAAAGAGAATCTCATATGTGCCTAAAAGGTCCGGAACCGCAGGATATAAGGAATTCTCTAGGCAGAAGGCAGGAGAACTAAAGCATGTATTTACACTCCACAATAACAAGCCCACAAACCAGCATCCCCATTTTGATATTTTCATCAAAAGCTTCCAGGCCCAATAAGTCCGCCTTATGAGGGTAACCAGGAGGCCACAGAGAAGCGAGATGGTATAAGGCAAAATCGTATACATGCTTCCCCTCTACGGTAAGAAGATTACCCACTAGCCTCCAGGCAGCTCTGCTACCGGCAGCTCAGCTTCGGCTGTAGGCGTCTCTGGCTCCAACCGGAAAAGGAAAGGAGGGTCTTCAAGCTGTCCTCTCCCCTCTTATAGAGTTTTTGACATCATCAAGCGCCACCTGAACGACCAGGGCCGATTGGTTCTTGACTTGGCCCTTCCCCCTAGCGTAGACCACGTTAACACACTTCCCCTCAGCCAGCGCCACGACTCATCACACAGGAAGCTCTGGTCCTGCCCCGGAAGAGCAAGCCCCCGCATCCAGGGAAGCTCAACGAGGCAAGCTGAGTCATTCAAAGAAAACAAAGTCCATTCTGGCTACAGGCAGTTCCGAAGGACTCATGATGGAAAAGGCCAGCCACACCTGGAGACAGAACTATGGAGTCTGCGTGCAGATGGGGGCAAACTGTTGGCTCCTTTTTGTTTTCGGTTTTGGTTTTGTTTTTTCTTCTCATGGTTCTTTCTTTCCATTGGTTATAATTCTTCTTTACAACCTGACTACTGTGAAAATAAGTTTAATATGAAGGTATATGTAGAGCCTATATTAGATTGCCTGCTGTCTTGGGTGGGGGGTAGAAGAAGGGAGAGAAAATTTGCAACTCAAAAACGTGTGGAACTGAATGTTGTAAACTAAAAATAAAAAATAAATTAAAAAAAAAACAGAAAAAAATAATAAAATACAAAAAAAAATAACTGCCCTTGGCTAAACTAGCTTTTGGTTAGGACATGCCTCCCCGCTTCTTTTCAGCCTCCCCCCAGATGCTTCACAAGCATGCCCTCCTTGCTCCCCTCTCCTCCTTTACCTCCTCACAGCCCCTCCTCCCATGTGCTTCTCAGAATCCTGCTGGGCCTTTAAAGCTCTGGGAAGCCTCTGCTAGTTCTCCTTCTTTCTCTCCCCAGAGGACCATGTTTTGATTTTGTTTCCTTCTTGTGTCCCCCTGAAGGTCTGGAGGCAAGAAGACTTTTCAATGTCTTGTCCCCTGCCGATCATAGGCCTGTTTATGGAATAGGGACTTAATAAACTTTGGGCTTTTTTTTATTTATTAAAAGATGCATCCTCTAAAATTCATCCTTAAAGGTTTCTTAAGCCATTTCTTGGAGGAAAAATTAGCATGATTAAGTTTTAAGGAAATAATATATCAAAGAGCTAGGGGTTTGGGTCAACATCTGAGGTCGGAGTCTTAAGAAACCTGGCACTTGGAATTGGTTTTGAACTGGATATGTGAGTGTATTTGCATTTTAATGGAGGTACAAGATGCTGTCTTAAACTTAGTTAATGAGTTCTGTCTGCCTGCTCCTCCCTGTGTCTTGGAGGGTGGGCGAACAAGGACGGATCATTCGGCACCTGCAGCAGACTTCCCTTTCCTTTATTTTGTTTTTGGGATATTGTGATGCAATGATCATTTTATTTATTTTTTTAAATTTCATACGTTATTTTTTAGTTTTCAGCATTGATTCCCACAAGATTTTGAGTTACAAATTTTCCCCCCATTTCTACCTTCCCTCCCACTCCAAGATGGCATGTATTCTGATTGCCCCGTTCCCCAGTCAGCCCTCCCTTCTGTCAACCCCCTCCCCCTCTCCCCCATTCCTTTTCCCCTTACTTTCTTGTACGGCAAGATAGATTGCTATGCCCCATTGCCTGGATATCTTATTTCCCAGCTGCATGCAAAAACAGCTCTTTTTTTGAGCATTGCTTTTAAAACTTTGAGTTCCAAATTCTCTCCCCTCTTCCCTCCCCACCCACCCTCCCTAATAAGGCAAGCAATTCAACATAGGCCACACATGTATAATTATGCAAAATACTCCCATGAATAGTCATGTTGGGAAAGACTAACTATATTTCCCTCCCTCCTATCCTGTCCCCCTTTATTCAATTTTCTCCCTTGACCCTGTCCCTTTTCAAAAGTGTTTGTTTTTGATTACTTCTTCCCCCATCTGCCCTCCCTTCTATTATCCCCCCTTTCTTATCCCCTTCCCCCTACTTTCATGTGGGGTAAGATACCCAATTGAATGTGTATGTTATTCCCCCGTCAAGTCAAAATCCCATGAGAGCAAGATTCACTCATTCCCCCTCACCTGCCCCCTGTTTCCTTCCAATGAATTGCTTTTTCTTGCCACTTTTATGTGAGATAATTTACCGCATTCTATCTCTTCCTTTCTCCCTCTCTCATCCGTTAATTTGATTTTTTTATCATCCCTTCATATTCAACTCAGACTGTGTCCTCTGTCTATATATGTATATCCCCTTCAACTACTCTAATACTGAGAAAGATCTCATGAATTACACACGTCATCTTTCCATGTAGGAATGTAAACAAAACAGTTCCACTTTGGTAAGTCCCTTATGATTTCTCTTTCCTGTTTACCTTTTCATGCTTCTCTTGATTCTTTTGTTTGAAAGTCAGATTTTCTATTCAGCTCTGGTCTTTTCACTGAGAAAGCTTGAAAGTCCTCTATTTTATTGAAAATCCATATTTTGCCTTGGAGCATGATACTCAGTTTTGCTGGGTAGGTGATTCTTGGTTTTAATCCTAACTCCTTTGACCACCCAGAATATCATATTCCAAGTCCTTCGATCCCTTAATGTGGAAGCTGCTAGATCTTGTGTTATTGTGATTGTGTTTCCACAATACTCAAATTGTTTCTTTCTGGCTGCTTACAGTATTTTCTCCTTGACCTGGGAATTCTGGAATTTGGCAACAATGTTCCTAGGAGTCTTCTTTTTGGGATCTTTTTCAGGAGGCAATCAGTGGATTCTTTCAATTTCTGTTTTACCTTCTGGCTCTAGAATATCAGTGCAGTTCTCCTTGATAATTTCTTGAAAGATGATATCTAGGCTCTTTTTTTGATCATGGCTTTCAGGTAGTCCAATAATTTTAAAATTATCTCTCCTGCATCTATTTTCCAGGTCAGTGGTTTTTCCAATGAGACATTTCACATTGTCTTCCATTTTTTCATTCCTTTGGTTCTGTTTTATAATTTCTTGATTTCTCATAAAGTCACTAGCTTCTACTTGCTTCAGTCTAATTTTTGAAGTGGTATTTTCTTCAGTGGTCTTTTGGACCTCCTTTTCCATTTGTCTAATTCTGCCTTTCAAGGCATTCTTCTCCTCATTGGCTTTTTGGAGCTCTTTTTCCATTTGAGTTAGGTGTTTTAAGGTGTTGTTTTCTTCAATATTTTTTTCAGTATTTTTTGGCGTTTTCTTTAGCCAATCGTTGACTTGTTTTTCATGGTTTTCTTGCATCACTCTCATTTCTCTTCCCAATTTTTCCTCTACTTCTCTTACTTGCTTGTCCAAATCCTTTTTGAGCTCTTCCCTGGCCTGCGACCAATTCATATTTTTCTTGGAGGCTTTTGCTGTAGGCTCTTTGACTTGGTTGACTTCTTCTGGCTGTATGTTTTGATCTTCCTTGACACCAAAGAAAGATTCCAAAGTCTGAGTCCGAATCTGAGTCTGTTTTCACTGCCTGGCCATATTCCCAGCCAACTACTTGACCCTTGAGCTCTTTGTCAGGGTATGACTGCTTGTAGAGAGTACTTTGTCTCAAGCTTTAGGGGCCAAGCGCTGCTGTTTTCAGAGCTACTTCTTCACAGCAAGCTCTGCCACACCAGCACTCTTGCTCCCCCAAGAACCACTAACCAGGATGGAGACCCAGAACCAAACAGGCTCTGCACGACAGGTCTGATCAACCACTTAATTCCTCCCACCAGGTGGGCCTGGGGCCGGAAGCAACCACAGCTGGTGCTCTGGAAGCATCCCCAGAGCTGCACCACTTCCACACCCCCAGGGCTAGGGCCGATGATGCACTCTTTTCATTCCTTTCCAGTAGTCTTTCCACCAACCTTCTCTGTTGTCTTTAGTGTTTGTGGGTTGAGAAGTCTGGTAACTGCCACAACTCACTGATTCAGGGCGCTAGGGCCTGTTCAGCCTGGCTCCTGGTCTGGTTGGTCCTGGCACGGCCCACACTGGGCTCTGCTCTGCTCCCAGCTCCCTGTGACAGACCCTTCCCAGTGACCATCCAGGCTTTCCTGGGTTGCAGCCCTGCTTCCCTCTGCTATTTTGTGAGTTCTGCAGCTGTAGAATTTGTTCAGAGCCATTTTTTACAGGTGTTTGGAGGGACCTGGGGGAGAGCTTAAGCAAGTCCCTGCTTTCCAGCTGCCATCTTGGCTCTGCCATCTTGGCTCCGCCCCTCCTTTGTTGTTTTTGAGGTCTGGTGTATAATCTTTGTGAAATCTCTTTGTATAATCCATTTAAAATTTGTTAGAAATACAAACAGCGTTTCACATAAAACAGCTTCTGTCTGACACATTCACACTTTTTGGGGGGTCATTTTAAACTGTTAATCTGATGGAAATAGAATAGCCTTCCTTTTCATTAGGCTTGGTCCTGGTGCGCTCATTCAGTGTCCTGTCCAGAAGTGTAGATTTGGAGGTTGCCATCTTGGTCTGTCCACCCCAGTAAAAGGCAGGCTGTCTAGCCTCTGGAAACTGCCCTGCCCTGAGGGAGGCTCCCGGGAGGGTTTTTCATTTATTTATTTTTAGTTTTAACATTCACTTCTATAAGATTTTAAGTTTTAAATTTTCTCCCCCTTCTTCCCCATCCCAAGGCAGCGTGCAGTGTGATGTAGGCTCTGCTTATACCTTCATGTTAAACAAATTTTCACATTAGTCACGATGTAAAGAAGAATTAGAACTGATGGGAGGAACCACTAGAAAGAAGAAACCACCCAAAACAACAGAAGAAAAGGAGAGCAAATAGTCGCTTCCATCTGCATTTGGACTCCCTAGTTCTCTCTCTGGACGTGGATGGCATTTTCCATCTTGAGCCTTTTGGAGCTGTCTTAGATCCTTGCGTTGCTGACAAGGGCTAAGTCTGTCAAAGTCAGTCATCGCACCCTGTGGCTGTTACTGTGTACAGTGTTCTCCTGGTTCTGCTCACTTCACTCAGCATCAGTTCATATAAGTCTCTCCAGGTTTTTCTGAATCTGCCGGTTCATCATTTCTCATAGCACAATAGTATTCTATTACATTTACAGACCACAACTTGTTCAGCCATTCCCTAATTGATGGACATCCCCTCCATTTCCAGTTCTTGGCTACCACAAAAAGAGCTACTATAAATATTTTTGTACATGTGGGTCCTTTTCCCATTTGTGTGATCTCTTTGGGATACAGACATAGAAGTGGTATTTCTGGGTCAAAGAGTATGCACAGTTTAATAGCCCTTTGGGCATAGTTCCAAATTGCTCTCCAGAAGGGTTGCATCAGTTCACAACTCCACCAGCAATGCATTAGTGTTCCAGTTTTCCCACATTTTCTCCACCATTTGTCATTTTCCTGTTTTGTCATGTTATCCAATTGGATAGGTGTGATGCGGTACCTCAGAGTTGTTTTGATTTGCGTTTCTCTAATCAGTAGTGGTTTAGAGCATTTTTTCATGTGATTATAGGTAATAGCCTTAATTCAGGAGGGCTCTCTTCTTTGCTCCAGCCCTCTATCTCTTTCTTTGTCCTTTTTCCTCATCATTCCTAGGCTCTGTCTCCTGGGGCCAGACTGAACAGCACTGATTCATTACTCTTGCACATGACAGCTTCTCAGGTACTTGGAGACAGTTGTCATAGTCCCCTTGTGTCATCTTCTTCTCTAGAGTCAACCTCTATTTAGTCTGCTGACCCTCTGATGGGACAGACTCAGGTTTGGTGTCCTCTTGGGGTCCTTTCTGAGATGGTGGGAACCAGTACTGGGCATAATGCTGCTGCTGCTTTTGAACCAGGTGGTCCATTCGGGCTGAGGGGCTGGCTCCTCCTGGGAGCCTGGCTTTTCTGTGTGCCTCAGTGACAGAAGCCTTTTGGACCTGGTGTAGGCCTACCTGTAAACCCTCAGGTTCACTCCACGGCCTCCTGAGTGCCTCTCAGTTTCCTCATTTATAAATGAGGCAGGACTAGGGGGGGCTTTCCAATCCTTTTTAACATCTGAAACCTGAGAAGGAAAGTCTGCTTTTTAAAGGCCTTAAGAGAGTTTAGGTTAACTTATTAGTTTTTGTTTTGTTGTTGTTTTTGGACATTTGATGTCACATAGGGAACTCCCTGTGAAGATAATCGTCTCTCTGCTGGGGCCCATCAGCATGTGGTCTCCCTCTTCAGGTCTGAGTTGCCAAGAACAAGGAGGGAGTAAAGGGCTGGTCCTGAGTAAGGTGGCCATTAAGAATCAGAGATGGGATTGACCCCAGCCCTTCCTGACTTGACGCTCCCTTTCTCTCCGACTGCCAAGGGGCCTCTCTCTGGGCTCACTTCTTGCATCGTGTGACTTAAAATATTCAAATAAATAAGTCAACAGGATTTCTGTGCTTCCATTTAAAAGGATGTGTGAATATGTATATAGTCACGTCCATTTAGAATTGTCCCTTGCACTGAATTTCCTTTGGGAACTTGTCACTTACTCTCTGGCTTTGGAATGTCAGTGGCTACTCTGATGATGCTGGCAACTCGGGCATCTGTCAGAAGCCATTCAGTGCAAGGGCCATGGGAAGATTCCTTAAGTACATTTCTCATAAAGAGCTAGTCATTGACATGGACTTGAACAGACTGTGATTCCTGCTCCTGAAGATGCGACTTAGCCTTTGAATCGTTGCCAGAGGACTTCTCAGTAATCGTCCAGAATCTCTCCAAAGGAAAGATTGATAGCGCTGCTGATTGGGTAAGGAGTCATCTTGTAAGGTGATTTACCTTGGGCTCCCTTCCTGATGATGGTGGCAGGGCAGCTTCCAAGAGGAAGTTCTATGAGGCCTCTCACCTCTCTGCTTAATTCAGTGCTTAAATAAATGCACATTTGTAAACAAAGGTGCACAAGGGGAAACTGACCTGTGTGGATGCAGGAAACATGGTGGTGGCCAGGCTTGATGTGGCCCCAGTGAGTCGCTCTGTCCTTGGCTCCCTGTGTCCCAGAGATAGTCTCACTTGTAACCATGGGAATGTCACTGCTTGGCTGCTTGCCCAGTTCAACAGAGACACTGCTTTGGGGGGGGCGGGGCGTGGAGCAGTAGTTTTTAAGGGCCTTGGTAGTGAATGATGCTACTAAACCTGTACAGTCTGGAAGAGGTGAATGTGAGGCCACCTCTCCATTGGTCCAGTTCCGTGGCCTGTGTAGGACCCTTCAGAGTGGAACCATAAAGGGTCACAGCAAAGAACAGCAGCACCTCTGTACTAGGAGCATGAGGGTCAGAGACAGTGTGGTTCCTTGGACTGCTTGGCCTGCTCTTACCCTCCTCCCTTGTCAGAGAAATTGCTGTTTCATCCACATGGGCATTATGAAGGAGGCCGAGGATCCCACCTTGAATTCTCGCTGTTGCGGCTTGTTATCTGTGTCACCCAGAGCAAGTCACCAGAACTCTCTGAGAAACTCTTGGTTTTTTCGGCTCTGAAATGAGCCCACTAGAATCAGTCACCTCTGAAGTCCCTTCCAGCTGAGATCTGTGCTCCACATGGGGAACACTGGTTTACAAGCAAGTAAAGAAAACCAAGGACAGCATGGTGGCTCAGTGGATAGAGTGCCTGGAGTCAGGAAGACCTGAGTTCAAATCTGGCCTCAGACACTTCGTAGCTGTGTGACCCTGGACAAGTCACTTCACCCTGTTTGCTTCAGTTTCCTCATCTGTAAAATGAGCTAGGGAGGGAAATGGCAAACCACTCCAGAATCTTTGCCAAGAAAACCCCAAATGGGGTCTTAAAGACTGAAGAGCAACAAAAGACCATCTCCTCCAATGTTAACTAGTCAAACATAGATATACAGGCCCTTTGCAGCCCCCTTCCAGCCCATCTTTCCAGCCTTCTTGTGCCCAAATACCCTTCATGCACTCTATTATTGTTCCTCACACATGTTAGCTTAGACACTCTGAGGGCAGGGACTGTCTCCCCTTCCTATTTCTGTCTCCAGGCTTTAGCATGTGACTTGGCACATTTTAGTTCCTTGTCTCCTTGCCCCTTTTCCCTGGCTGGCCCTCAGATCTGGAACATGTTGTTTTCTCATCTCCGCTTGGCTTCCTTCAAACCTCAGGTCAGGTACCACCTTGGATGGCTGCTGCCAACGTCCGCCAGCTCAGCACCTGGTTACACAGTTTGTCTGGCCTGGTAACTTGAAAGCATCAAAGCTTTAGGAGCTCTCTTCATATCTCCCCATTTATCATGAGGTTCAACCCTCTGTTCAGCATGTTTGTTCTGACCTTTGCAGTCCAAAGGTCAGTCACTTTGGCAGAAATGACGCATGCAGAATTATGTTTGAGTTCTGCCTTCTGTCTGGCATATGTTGTAATGACCTCCCCAGACCTCTTGGCATCTCTCTTCTCTCATCTTCTTTCTCATGGTATAGATGAAAACAAAACCAACAGCTCCCTTTTAGCCTTTGGTTCCTCATCAACCTTGGCTTATTCTCTTCTGAGTTTTTAGCATTGCTGATGGCCTTCTTAAGACTGTGCTCTGCATTTTATCTCAGTCTTCATAAACTACCTACGTTATCTAAATGGAGTTCCACTTTTATCTTTAGTGATCCTTAGAAAATTCTTCTTTTTCTCTTCATTGGAATTGTTTCTCTCTGTCTTCAGGATTTCATTTTTAGAGTCATTTTCTCCAGTTTGGACTGACTTCCTCAGTAGGATTTCAGTCCTTTTAAATGCTTCCTTTTCCTTTCCCTTTCTTCTAGTCCCTTGGAATCTACTCTGCAGCTTCCTTTTTCTCTGTGTAGTGGTAGTGGTCACTTCTCCCCAGATTTCCATTAATCGACCCAACAACCACTTTTTCGTTGGTGGGTATTAGGTCCATGAAGTATGTCATTCATTTAAAGGCATCCTGCCAAGGAACTATGAGTTGCTCTCTTTTGAGCCTAATAAAAGATAGTTCCATTTTTGGAAGCCCCTCTTTGGCCTCCCGTGTAATGCCCCTCTGCCAAGGGGCTCTGTTTCCCCACTCTTTACCTGTTTTCTTTTATTGGCCAGGCTATTGCTGATGTCCTGAGTTGGGCTGTGTTCATTTTTTTAAAGTCAGGAGGAGTATGGTAGTGCTTGAGAAAGCGATGTTTGTAACAGATGATGAGAGCCAGACAGTTATGCCGGAAGAAGAACGAGGATTTCAGTATGGCAGTGGAGGACCTGTTGAAATGGACCAGCAGAGATTTGTGGAAGACCCAGTCAGCTTGCTTGTGTTGTGTTGGTGGTTGGCAGAGAATGTGGGAGTAAACAATCCAGGTGTCATGGGGGAGGTGGAGAAAGGACCGAGTTGGTGATCAGATAGATGACATAAAAAGGTGACCGGTTGATAATAGGGTCAACATTTTGAAGGCTAGAAAGTGAGACCAGAGCAGAGGTCTGTAGGGTAGAAGGCCAGTGACTGAAGTATGTGCTGAGGTGCGGCTTAGCTCCATAGAGTTGGGAGCTTTGGAGTGCTTCTGATCCTCAGATGTAGACCCTCCACCACTCTCCTTCCCTCCTTGCTCCCTGTGGATGGGGTTGAGGTGGAGGAAGGGCACCTGTCCTGAGAGGTAAGGTGGATTAACTGGTGGAGAAAGCTAGCCCATCTTCCATAGTCCTATTGCTTAAGTCATGGATTGTTCCATGAATGAGCTAGATGAGGAAAAGGGACAGGCATCCCCTTCTTCATTCCTTGGCAGACATTAGTTGCATGCTCAGCCAAGCCTTTGGAATTTAATAGAATGGATTTTTATTCCACTTTTTTCTTTTCTCATTTCCCATTCCTGCCAAAACATTTCCCTCTGTCCTCTTTACCTTAGCCTCTCTCCTATAAACATGGAATGGGGATCATTTAAAGAGCTCTCAGCACAGCATTTCAGCACTAATAAAATGATGCTGGCAGACTGCCCTGAGTGAAGTCTTAGAAATGAGTGGCCTCTGAAGCTCTAGTGACCATCCCCTGCCGGAACATTTTCTGCTCACCGCTGAGCAGGACTGGCCTGGCCTGTTTGTTGTGTAATTCTGAGACCTTCATGATGACTCATCTGGATAATGGAAGCAAATAGAAGTGTGTTGAGCTTTAGAAATTTAGTTCATCATATGTAGACCTGATATGGAGAATGTTTTCTTTCTATATTTAAATTATTCAAACAAATGTATCTTAATGGATGCCAAACATCATCTTTAACCTCAGTATGGCAATTTGTATATATTTTAAAAAGTGCATGCATTTTTTTTTTTGGTTTTTAGATTAAATTAAATTGTTTTTCAGTTGGGCCTGACTCTTTGTGACCCCAGATGGGGGTTCTTGGCAAAGATCCTGGAGTGGTTTGCTGTTTTCTTCTCCAGCGCATTTAACAGATGAGAAAACTGAGGTGAGTTAGGTTCAGGGTCATACAACTTGTGTCTGAGGCTAGATTGGAACTCAGGAAAAGGAGTATAACTGAATCTAGGCCTGGCACTCTATCCACTCCACCACCTGACTGCATATACCAAAACCTTAGCAATAATTCTATTCTTATAGTAGGATTGTGGTTGTTTGTGCTATTCAGTTTGTAATACCAACATTATGTGAACACATAGGCTCATATTCTCCCTTCCAACGTTCTAACTCTGTAATCCTGGTCTCTCTCTTGAGCCTTGGTTTCCAAGGTGAGGGCATGATCTAAGGTGACTGTAATGTCTGTTGGATTGTGTTCTGTTATTCTAAGTTTCTGTGCTCACGTGGCTCGGGCCTGCGGCACCTGAATTAGTTTGAGTTGATCCACAAGCATTTATTAAGCAGTTACTGTGGGCCATGTGCTGTGCTGAGTGCTGTGGATACAAAGAAAGGCAATAGGAGTATTGTTGGAGGCTGTCTCTCTTTGGAATGCCCTGGGTGCTGGCTACTTTCTGAGAATATAGTCAGTTTGTTGGCATCGCCATTCTAGGATATCCACTGCCTGCTTTGTTATAAGAGATTATAGTAGGATGTAGGCTTTCAAACCAAAGGTTATTGTAAGTCCCACCTATAGAATGGCTAGTTACACATATGTAAAATGTGAATACTTAATTTCCACAGGCTATTTTAGAAACTGTTACTTGGAGTGAATGGTTCAAATTATAATACTTCCATTTTCACTTGTTAGTCTGTGTATGTTGTAAATAAAATATTACCATAAATAGAACTGTTGAATGTTTTATATATACATACATATATATATATAGGCTTTTAAAAAGCATGCAATATAGTGGGATGGTTTTTTTTTTTGATAATTTTCTTTTTTGTCACTCTTCTTAAATGTCAGATTTCTTCTTTTTGTCCTTAAGTTTTCATTAGTATGAGACCAACTTTACCTGGTTGGTTGAATAGTAAATTTAGACTTGTCCTTCTGTGTTCCAAATATGTTCCTCAAATATAGTTAAATGAAAAGTTGAGTTATCCAGTTTGTTAGGATACTCAAAATTCACACCCCCACCAATTTTATTCAAATCCGTATTTGAATCACTAGGTGGTTTTCCATGTACCTCTTCAAAATATTCATGAAATTCATAGCGGTTTTTGTCTGCTGCTATGTAGTCAAATTTACAACTTATTTCAGTCAATGAACGTTTCTTTAGCACCTACCATGTGTCAGGCACAGTGTTTAGTGGCTGTTTCATGCCGTCCTTAGAAATGTCTAAATTGGCTTCTGGCCCGTCTGTTGGTAGAGATTGGAGAAGTCTAGTGGGGTTCCACGGCCAGTCAGAAAAATTGTTGTGGGAGGAGTAGAAAACTAGAGGGATAACTGTGCTTGAATATGTTGGTGAATGAGATGATACGATTTAGATTTGGAAAGGACATTTGAGATTCTCTTATATCTTCATTTTACAGATTGAGGAAGTGGACATCATAGAGGGCTTGTGCTTTGCCCAAGGTCACATAGGAGTAACATATAGGAAAGGAATAGATTTTTTTTTAATTAAGATTTTTATTTTACAACATTCAGTTCTGCATGTTTTTGAGTTCCAGATTTTCTTCCCCTCCCCCCTCTCCCTGAGACAGCATGGAATCTGATATATCTTCTACATATACCTTTGCATTAAACTTATTTACACAATAGTCAAGTTATAAAGAAGAATTATGACCAATGGAATGAATCACAGAGAGAGGAAAGAAAACCAAAAAAAAAAGAGAGAGAGAGAGAAGAAAAAGAGAGGTGCCTCAATCTGCATTCAGACTCCATAATTCTTTCTCTGGATGTAGCTGGCTGTCTCCATGATGAGTCCTTTGGAGCTGTCTTTGAACCTTGTGTTGCTGAGAAGAGCCAAGTCTATCAAGGTTAGTCATCACAGAATCAATATGTGTGTGGTTGTGTACAGTGTTCTGGTTCTGCTCCACTCACTCAGCATCAGATCATGTAGTTCTTTCCAGGTTATTATGAAGTCCGTATCTTCCCCATTTCTTATAGCACAGTAGTATTCCATTACATTCATATACCACAACTTGTTCAGCCATTCCCCAATTGATGGGCATCCCCTTGATTTCTACGAAAAGAGTTGCTATACATATTTTTTTACATATGGGTCCCTTTCCCACTAGTGTGATGTCTTTGGGATATAGCCCTAGAAGTGGTGTTGCTGGGTCAAAGGCTATGCATGTTTTTATGTTTGGGCATAGTTCCAAATGGTTGGATCAGTTCACAACTCCACCAACAATGTAACAGTGTTCCAATTTTCCCACATAATCTCCAGCATTTATCATTTTCCTGTTTTGTCAATTTAGCCAATCCGACAGGAGAGTTGTGGTACCTAAGAGTTGTTTTGATTTGCATTTCTCTAATCAATAATGATTTAGAGCGTTTTTTTCATATGCCTATAGATGTCTTTAATTTCTTCCTCTGAAAACTGCCTGTTCACATCCTTTGACCATTTCTCAATTGGGGAATGACGTGCGTTCCTATAAATTTTGGCTCAATTCCCTGTATATTTTAGAGATGAGGCCTTTATCAGAGACACTGGTTGTAAAGATTTTCTCCCAATTTTCTGTTTTCCTCCTAATCTTTGTTGCATTGGCTTTTTTTTTTTTAATACAAAAACTTTTCAATTTAACATGATCAGTATTACCCATTTTGCATTTTGTAATGCTCTCTATCTCTTGTTGGGTCATGAATTCTTTCCTTTCCCATAAATCTGATAGGCAAACTATTTCTTGCTCTCCCAAGTTGTTTATAGTATCAGCCTTTATTCCTAAATCATGAACCCATTTTGACTTTATTTTGGCATATGGTGTAAGATATTGGTCTGTGCCCAGTTTCTGCCCTACCATTTTCCAATTTTCCCAGCAGTTTTTGTGCAATACTGAATTCTTAAGCCCAGAAGCTGGATTCTTTGGGTTTATCAAAGAGTAGATTGCTATAGTTGTTGACTACTGCGTCTTGTGTACCTAACCTGTTCCACTGATCCACCACTCTGTTTCTTAGCTAGCACCAAGTAGTTGTGATGACTGCTGCTTTAGAGTACAGTTTAATATCTGGTATGGCTAGGCCACCTTCCCTAGCATTTCTTTTCATTAATTCCCTAGATATTCTGGACCTCTTGTTCCAGATGAATTTTGTTATTATTTTATCCAGCTATGTAAAATAATTTTTTGGTAGTTCGATTTGTATGGCACTGAATAGATAGATTAATTTAGGTAAAATTGTCATTTTTATTATATTAGCTCGAGCAGCTGATAATAACTACGAGCAATCGATGTTTTTCCATTTATTTAGATCTGACTTTATTTGTGTAAAAAGTGTTTTGTAATTAACTTCATATAGGCCCTGGGTTTGTCTTGGCAGATAGACTCCGAAATATTTTATAGTGTCTACGGTAACTTTAAATGGAATTTCTTTTTCTATCTCTTGCTGTTGGGGCTTTGTTAGTAATGTATAAGAATGCCGAGGATTTCTGTGGGTTTATTTTATATCCTGCAACTTTGCTAAAGTTGTTTATTATTTAAAGTAGTTTTTTTACTTGATTCTCTAGGATTCTCTAAGTAAATCACCATATTGTTTGCAAAAAGTGATAACTTATTTTCTTCTTTGCCTATTGTAATTCCTTCAATTTCTTTTTCTTCTCTTATTGCTACAGCTAACATTTCTAGTACGAAATTGAATAATAGGGGCGATAATGGACATCCTTGTTTTGCCCCCAATCTTATTGTGAATGCATCTAGCTTATCCCCATTACAAATAATGCTTGTTGATGGTTTTAGGTAGGTGCTACTTATAATTTTAAGGAAGGTTCTGTTTATTCCTATGCTTTCTAGTGTTTTTAGTAGGAATGGGTGTTGTATTTTGTCAAAGGCATTTTCTGCATCTAATGAGATGATCATATGGTTTCTGCTAGTTTTGTTGTTGATATGATCAATTTTGCTGATAGTTTTCCTAATATTGAAGCAGGCTTGCATTCCTGGAATAAATCTTACCTGGTTGTAGTGTACTATTCTCATGATAAGCTGCTGCAATCTTTTTGCTAATATTTTATTTAAAATTTTTGCATCAATATTCATTAGGGAAATTAGTCTGTAATTTTCTTTCTCCATTTTGACTCTTCCTGGTTTGGGTATTAGTACCATATTTGCGTCATAAAAAGAATTTGGTTGGACGCCTTCACCTATTTTCCCAAATAGTCTATAACGTATGGAAATTAATTTGTTCTTTAAATCTTTGATAGAATTCACATATAAAACCGTCCGGCCCTGGAGATTTTTCCTTAGGGAGTTCACTGATGGCTTGCTCAATTTCTTTTTCTGAGATGGGGTTATTTAGGTATTTTACTTCCTCTTTTGTTAACCTGGGCAATTTATGTTTTTGTAGATATTCATCCATTTCCCTAAGGTTGTCAAATTTATGGGCATACAATTGGGCAAAATAATTCCTAATTATTGTTTTGATTTCCTCTTCATTGGAGGTGAATTCCCCCTTTTCATTTTTGATACTGGTCATTTGGTTAAGGAATAAATTTTTTTAAAAAGGAAACATTGTTTATCCAGCACATGCCATATGCTACGCATTGTACTAAGTGCCAGGGAGACAAATGCACACATGCCCATGCACGAACACAGTCTCCATCCTCCAGTAGCTTATGTTATAATAGGACAGACATAGACAAACAGAGCTCTCAAATTCAAATCAGTTCTGCAAGTATTAAGTGCTTACTGTGTGTGAGGCACTGCTGGGTGGGGGAGATGTAAGGACAAGAATGAAATTGCGTATGCCTTCAAGGGTTTGTATTCTATTGCAGGGAAACAGCATTTACACAGAAAATGAAATAAAAAATCCATGCCAGTTCATTATAGGAGCTTTGGTCACTGGAACCACCGCCTGTCACCAAAGCAGGGCCTCCCTCTTTTCCCTCCCCATCTCCTCACTCCTTCGCAGGTTCTTGTGTTTCTGAGACTACCATGGTCATCTTCCCCTTATCGTTAGTCCTCGGTTTGACCAGGACACATCACACATACCCCTCTGATCCCAACATTCCCTCCTTCTAGATCATTCACCCTCCCATTTTATAATGTACCTCCATGAGAAACAGCAGCAGCAATACTGATTCACTTGTAGGCAGGGCATCACCAGGTTCTGTCCTCATGCCCCAGGCCCAGCTCTTTCTCTTTGTGCACATTTAGAAAAGATTCTCCCGCTGGTCTCTCTGCTCTCACTCTTTTACTGGCTGCTGTATCCATCCATCCATCCATCCATCCCTCCCTCCATTTCTGTTGTGTGGGGCATTTGAGAAGCAAACAGTCCCTTCAGGTCTGGTTTTCTAAGAATGGTTCAGACACCTCTTTTAGTATTTAATGTAATCTGTCCTTTTTATTTCTGGTTAAGCTCAGATTTTCGCGGTTGCTCACCCTAGGCTGTGTCTTGAGCCCCATTACTCTTCAGAACACATTATTCCATTTGCTCTTGTGTTTTCTGTGGGTACAGAATAGTCTTGCATTATTCAGACTTTCTTTCCTTTGTATTTTGAAGAGCTTTCTTCTGATTGCTTATGCGATCTGTTGTTTCTTAAGTGCATTGTTCCATTTAACCATTATACATACATTTTGGAGTTTACAGCTTTGGGTTTTTTTCTGGAGGTGATCTGGGAATTCTTTCGGGTGCTGTTTCATTCTCTATGTTCAGAAGTCTCAGACAGCTCTTTTGTATTATTTCTTGCATTGTGACGTTAAGGTTTTTTGTTTAGTCATGTTCTTCTGGGAGACATATGATCCTCAGGTTATTTCTCCCCCTCCTGTCTTTGAGATCGGTATGTTTTGCTTACCCCAGAAGAAGAACTGATGGAGTCTGAAAGCAAATTGCAGCAAAAATTTTTTCCCCACTTAATGGTATTTTATTTTTTCTAATTACATGTAAAGATAGTTTTCAGCATTCACTTTTACAGGATTTTGAGTTCCAAATTTTTTTCTCCACCTCCCCAAGACAGTAAGCGGTCTGTTATAGGCTATACATGTACAATCATATGAAACATCTTTCTACGTTAGTCATGTTGTGAAAAAAAAATCAGAATGAAAGGGAAAGAAAAAACAAGAAAGAAAAAAACAAAAAGAGAAACTAGTATGTGAAGCGTACTTTTAAAATTTTATTATTATTGGTTTTTTTGGTCTGAGTTTTCAAATGTATTGCATGACTACCCATGTATAATCTATATAAAATTGCTTCCCTTCTCAAGGAAGGAAGAGGGGAGGAGGAGGGAGAGAATTTGGAACTCAAAATTTTAAATAGTGAATGTTAAAATTTTTTGTTTACATGTAATAAAAAAAATGAAAATTAAATGTGAAAGAAGAAAAAGGAAAAAAATAAGTGCACAGACCCCACTCCCCACCCCCCACCAAATTTTTGATCTCTAGCAAGCCTGAGAAGAGGCCATCCAACCTTCAATTGAATATCTTTCAGGAGGGAGAGAGCTCCCTACCTTACGAGAAAGCCCTTAGCCTTATAGAACAACTATCATTGTTAGGAAGTTTTCCCCACATTGAATTTCGGTGTATGTCACTGTACATTGGGGTATATGGGGTGTTCAGGGAGGACTAACATGTGATGTAAGGGCTTCTCATTTCCCTTTGGTGTCTCCCCTGTGGCTCCAAGAAGCAGCAGCCATATCATGGTAAAACTCTCTTGGCAGATGGACCAGGTTGAGGGTGACCGACAGGCCTCAAACCCATTGGGGAATTAGGGGGATGTCTACCCCAAGCATTGAAGGCTTCCCCCAGCAGAATGGGTGGATGAGAACAGTTTGTTCCAGCATCCGTGAAGGCAGCTGAAGCAGACGCTGTAGAGCACTTAGAGCTTGGTCAGACATGGAAGACACCAAGGTCATTCACTGTATGCTGGGTCTTGTCACTGGACTTCGATGACCCTGGAAGAGGACGTAAGGCTGATGACTTTGTGCAGCTCTGCCTCACTTAAATCCCATTCATTCGCAAGTCAAGACATCACCTGGGATATCATTGGCCCTCTTCAAAAAGAGGATCCACAGTTTTGCTTACATAGTGAACATTTTTTTCTCTTTCTCTCTCTCTTTAAATCTCTTCTGATTGTCCTTCATTTCTATGTATTTGCATTATCACCCTCCTGTTCTCTTTTTGATTTCTTTGGCAAGGCTCGCCACTGCAGATGCTAGCTTTTTGGTGTTTCTTCTGTGCAGGCTGTAAATTCGCTGCCATCATTGCCGTCTAAACCGCTCAGGAACGGCGTGTTGTCGATCCATGTTCTCACGTTCCACGGGGTCCTTGGTTAGGTTGTTTTGGGCTCTGTTTTGCAGTATTCACTTACAGATGCTGGAGCTCTTTTACTAGATCCGTTGGCCCTCTTTCTTCCTGCTGTTCATTTTTTCCCTGTTGACTTATCTGGTTATGTTCAAGGTCTTTGAGTTTTCTTGGCAGAGTACTGAATTGCTTTGTCATTCCCTTCTCATTTAATGGAGGTTAAATGACTTGCGTAGGATCACACCACTACTAAGTTTCTGAGGCTGGATTTGAGCTTAGGTCTTCCTCGCTCCAGGCCCAGTTCTCTATCCACTGAGCCAGGTAGCTGCTTCCTAGGCAGAGGTTAAGTCACTTGGTCAAGGTCACACAGCTAGTAAATGTCTGAGATTAAATTTGAACTGGGGTGACTCCAGGTTTCCTTCGAGGCCTCCTCCCAAGATGGACGATTCAGGGCTCACCAGCCTAGGTCTCTCCCTGAGGTGATTTTGGGGGGCATATAATTGGCCCCAAGTGGATGCTGTGCTTTTCCATTCAGACTTTGCGGAGTGCTGTCCTTCTTCTCCACGCATATGCTGTGTCCTGCCCTGTTCCCTCTTCCTCCATCCCAACACTGGCAGATCTGAGAGCTACCAGGCTGGTGCTATGGGGTTGACTTTTGGAATGGGGAGGAGTGGGATGTGGTTGTGATGTCTGTTTCAAGGCTGGGCACAATCCTGCCCCTTTCCCTGTGTTCTTGGCTCTCCTGCAGAAATCTTGGGCAGTGCAGACCCTCTCCTGGCTCGAGTGCTGCGGAGACTTGCTTACTCTCTGTCCTGGCAGAAGCAGACTTCTGCAGCTTGGAGCTGGCATCCCCCTGGCACTGGAAAGTGGCCGGGTTTGGGCTTTTCTGTGAAGCCTGTGCTGTGGAGTGGAGGGGAAGGGTGCCAAGCGAGCTCAGGATAGACATCAATTCTCCAGTTTTTTTTAGCCTTCTTTTGGATATTGTGTGACCTGAGTCATGGAGACAAAACTTCTTTATCTTTGGTTCAAAATTTCTGTTTTGTAGAGGCTTAAGAGGTTGAGGGGATCATAGAAAATGTCTGTTCTGACATCTTGTTTATCATGTGGCCTGGAAGTTGAAACCTGATATGGGGAACATCAGAAGGTGAATTGAAATCTGGGCCATGTAGTGGGTGGTGCCAGATCTTTGCTGTTCACATTAGGTCCCTCAGTGTGAAAAGGTGGTAGCAAGCAGGAGCAGCGCCAGGAACATCAGGGCTACAGCCAAGATGGCGACATGTCTGGGAGGTTCCCCTTGGCTCACTAGCAGTGACCTCCCCCTTCCTCAGAGTACCAGGTGCCTTGTGTAGGTTGGTAGGATGGGAGGCATAGAGAATCTCTGCCCTGTGAGGCTTCTGAGCAATTGTCCCCTTCTGCGGGGGGTGTGTTAAACACTTTCACCTTCCCCTTGTTGCTAGAAAGTAAGCCTCTTGCCAGTAGTGCTGCCTGGCCTGGCCCTCCAGGCCCTCTCTGTGTAGGAGTCGGGAAAACACTGGATATTGCACTGGCAGCCAGTTAGTTGTTTCACGCGCTGCACATGCCTATGCCCACTCTTGTGCCCCGGGGCTGCTGCTGCCATTGGGAGCTGTTGAGCTGGCCTCTCCCCTTGGGCCCTGTGTTTGTGCCAGCTGCCGCCTGCTCGTGTCTGATGCTGCTTGTTGTCCCGGGGTCATGCTGGGCCATGATAGCTGTCACTGCTGCGGCTCGTTCTTCTGTTCTGTTCTAGAGCAGTGTTGCCATAGGCCTGGGCATTGCTGGGCCCTGACTGCCCCCTGTTTTGGGAGGCCAAGTGCCACCCTACGCAGAAGGTTGCTACAGGTTCCTTCTGTAATCTGCAGGAGTCATGTGAGTGCTCTTACTGCTGGGTCCCGACCACTTTCCTGTGCTGGGAGAAAGCCACTGACTCCGGGGCCAATACATTTACCATTTCTGCTGGGATTGGGGAAATGCTCCTTGGGGCCGTGTTACCTGCAGTTCTAGAAGGGGTTACAGTTCTTAGTGCAGGGGTGAGAGTGCCCCTTAACTAAATAATGGAGTGCTAGTGGCCTGCGTCTGTGTCTTCTCTGGGCTTCTGGGTAGCATTTAGCCTGCACCCAGGGTTGACGTCCTTGTGGCAGCATTGTGGCAGGCTTCTCAGATGCCAAACTAGAGAGAGGAACAAAACTCATGCTCTCGAGTGCAGCTGTTGGGCAGGTCTGAAGTTGTACACACCTGCCTCATTTTGTATTTTCTCAGCGTCGAGGTCCTGCATGCCGTCCCTGGACGGTTAGTTCTGTCTTTGTAC
This sequence comes from Trichosurus vulpecula, assembly GCF_011100635.1. Taxonomy (NCBI): domain Eukaryota; kingdom Metazoa; phylum Chordata; class Mammalia; order Diprotodontia; family Phalangeridae; genus Trichosurus; species Trichosurus vulpecula. The sequence goes on from NC_050578.1 coordinate 3,218,516, forward strand.
AAATTAGGATTCTCCGATTCAGACATGAAGAGCCTTCTTGGAGGCGATTGGATAGTGATTACTGTTACTAATACTGCTATTATCGAGACAGCTACTCAGCTGATAGCATTCTGGGCCTGGAATCAAGGAAGACCTGAGTTCAAATCAAACCTCAGACACTTACTAGCTTTGTGACCCCAAACAAGTCACTTAAACTCTGTTTGCTTGATCACAATCGCCAAAACAAGGACAGCGTCCTTGACTTGCGGTTTATTAGATTTACATGAGACAGAATTGCCAAAGTCATCAGCCTCACTCAGGTGGCAGAACAGCGGGATTTAGTGGATGGCCTTGGCATCTTTGGATTGTGACCAAGCTCTAAGCACCCGGTGCCCGCTGGAACATGGATCACTGCGATGGGTCGTTCTCATCCATCCCCCTGCTTCAGTGACGGATCTGAGGCCCATCCGCCAAGATGCTTTACCCAGGTGTGGCGGCTGTGCTTGGGTGGCAGTGGGCACCAAAGGGGCTGGTCTTCCCTGAAAGCCCCATGAGCCGGGCACCTAGGTGCATGTAAGTGCTCCAGTAATAATAATTAGCATTTGTAGAGTCAAGTTTTCAAAGTAGTTTACATATGTCATTTAATCCTCGTAGCAATCCTGTGAAGAAGGTGCTGTGATTGTCTCCTTATCACAGGTGAGAAGCTGAGGCTGCTCCCGTGACCTGCCCAGGGTCACACGTCCAGCAAGCTAGATCTAGCGTGAGGCACGATTCCAGTCCAGCTGAGCAGAGCACCACAGGGAGGGGAGATCTCTGAATCCCTCCGAATTAAGTCCCTTCGGGATGCTTTGAGGGTACACTGAGTGGAATTTGGAAGAAGTCTGGGGAACCAGGCTGGCAGCCCAAGCCTGCTGGAGCCCATCTCAGTGCCTCAGGGCCTCCTCCCCTTGGCCTCTTCTTGCTGAATGGTCACAGGCAGTTTGCTCTCTAGTTCCCCAGGAAGGGGCTGGGGGCACTGCCCACAGTGATTGCCTGCTCTCTCTCTGGAGCCATCACCAAACCACCACTCAGACCCTGAAGGCCAGTCCAGGCTCGCCTCCTCCAATTCACTGAGGCCTGGTTTTCCACTCCTGTAGTTTCCTGGCGGTTAAGGTTTAACATTAGAACAAAATGAGATACTTGTAGGTCATTCAACAGTAACACTTAGGCTTTTGTTTACTTAGCTGTGACGGAAGGATTTCAGCCATTATAGACACCGGACGAATCGAGTTGATTCACCTGAGTGAGCCCAGTTGCCTGAGTTGCCCCTGGCTTTCTACCCATCAAGCATCAGATTCAGTCTGAGCTGCTCAGGATGACCAGGAAGTGATGTCAGCAGCCCGAGCCTTCACCCATGCGTCTCTTTATGGAGAACCCAGAGTCACTTACAGGGGTAGATTGGTAAGAGCTGCCATTTTCCTGGTGCTCCGAGGTTCGTAAAGTGCTATGTACAGATTCTCAAAACAAAAAGAGCAAGTGGCATGGCTTGCTGATGGCTTGATGACAGTTCAGGCAGCTCCTGGAAAGGCTCTGGTGTCCAGGCCAAGCTGCAAATCTCAGAACCTCTGATGTGATCGGAGGAAAGGATCTTGCTATTTGTTTATCACCCCTGAAGTCTAGGCAAGGGTTGGCTACCAGCCAGTGAGGAAGGGCTCCAGAAGTGTATCATAGAATGTCTCCAGGATAGACGTTTCTTCGTGGGAGCTGTGGGCAATGTGGAAGGGAGGGGAGATGAGACAGGAGGAGGACCATGGCTAAGGAATAGACAGCCTATTCAGAAAAGACAAGGTTGGAAAAAGTGTTTCTCTAGAGCATAAGTAGTATTGAAGGATGGGATTGCTACATCTCCTTCAGGGAGCCAGGGGAAAGACAGGGAGAAAGAATTCTGTTCTATTCTGCAGCAGCTTGTAAGTGAAGGAACATTCTAGGGAAGGGAGGGATTATTGTTAGAAGCCCATGTGAAAGGGCACAGAGGAGAGGCGTTGAATGAGCAGGACACTCATGGCTCCATGGAGAATGGATAGCTTTTTTACTGCACAATTACTTGGAAAAGAAACTAGGAAAATTTCCACTGCTTTGCATATATAATGGGCACTTGACAAATGTTTATTGACTGAGTGAAAAGTCTGAATTTTTTTAGTAGATTTCAAGATATTTTAAATATGAAAGTCTGAGTAGCATGATTAGATTCAGAAGGAACATATATTCTCCTAAGTTACGCAGCCATTTCTCTTTGGGCACATTTCCGGGAATAGCAGACTACATTAGAAGAGTCTGTCTCCAAAGAAAAGAGGTGGCAGTTCTGGAGTATTTGTTCCCATTCGTGAAATGCCAAATTACCTTGCACAGAGCAGATCAGTACATTGGGAATCCATGAAATCTTGTCTGTTTTGTCCTCAGGACAGATATGTAGGAAGAATAAATAATTCATTACTACAGGAAAAGTCACTCCTCCTTAAGTGTAAATTGTGGTCAGCAGATCCTGCTGATTTCACAAATTCCTTCAGCCCGCCCATTGCAAAGAGGATAGCATTGATCTTAACTTAAGTGTGTCTCTGAAACCCAAATGCTCTGTGCTTGAGGGCCTCTCGGTGCTTTGATGGATCAGCCATTTTCCTTTATAGGAAAAAAGTCATAATAAGAATAAGTTGAAAATTAGACTCTTACCAGGAAGAAATGATGAGAAATTCCATTCGCAATAATTACAAAATGCAAAAAGCACTTAGGCACCGACCTACCAAAACACAGTTGGGACATGTGCGTACAACTGGAAGACACTCTTTACAGAAGTGAAAGAAGGCGTGTAATTGAAGACAGATTTGTTGTTGTGAGAATGAGGATGCCTGCTGTGTGCCAGGTACTGGGCTGCTACTTCAAGTCCAGAGGCGGTGTTGTGCCAGCAGACTTCAAGAGTGAGACAAAGAAACCTTCGTTTGGAGGGCCAGTATGATGTGAGAGCTGTCCTGAGGGCCAGGGTTCAAATCTCACCTCTCACCCAGAATGGCCATGTCACCCTGGGCAAACCCCTTCATCTTTCAGGGCCACGTTGACTGTGTTTCAGACAAGGTGCTGGCCTGCCCTGGTCAGGATTCTTCTAGCTGGCTCACCTCTTCCTCATCCAGGGCTCTCCTGTATCGGCCGTTTAGGAGCTTCTCCATTATGGAACTGATGATTCCATCGCTTGGGTGCAACCTCAAGAGCTATGGCACAGGGGACCTCATGGCTTCTTGGCTCTTTTAACTGGACCCCACTGAATATCTGGTTTTCTTACAAGACCTTATCTGTAACCCAGGCCACAGCTTCAGCTGTATGTTGGCGGCACTCACTCATAATGCCTCCTACCCCCTGGTATGAAGGCTGAAGGGGCACACAGCTGCGAGAGGAGACCCCAACCAGAAGGACAACCGGTCGTTGGGAGGGTGAAGAAAGGCTTTTCAGCTAAGAGTCCTCCGTGCCAGAATATAGTGCCTCAGGCAGCATTGGCCCCCTGTCTGTGTGACCGCTTCAGGTCTCTGGTCTCTCATTTCATAGAATAGGCATGTTCCTAAAAATAAGTCCTTGTCACTCTGGGCAGAAGTGGAACATGATATAAATCTTAGATAAAATGGAATCCTTCCCCATCCCCCCCTGCCCCATCCCTAATTTATCTGCTTTTCTAAATCCAAACTTGGTGATATTTGGCCTGCACCAATACAAATGCTGCTGAAGCAGGAAAAAAGCAAGACAAAACATCTCTGCTCACCCTCATCCAAGTAATTGCCTGTGCCAGTGAATTCCTAGCTTCACCCATGTCCTGATAATAATCATTCTTGATAATTGAGCCCATAAGAGTGAAGGTTGGGGGTGGAGCCAAGATGGCGGCTGGAAAAGAGGGACTTACTTAAGCTCTCCCCCAAATCCCTCCAAGCACCTGTAAAAAATGGCTCTGAACAAATTTTAGAGCTGCGGAACCCACAAAATAGCAGAGGGAAGCAGGGCTGCAGCCCAGGAAAGCCTGGGTGGTCACTGGGAAGGGTCTATCACAGGGAGCTGACAGCGGAACGGAGCAGAGCAGAGCCCAGTGTGGGCAGTGCCCGGACCAACCAGACCGGGAGTGGGGCAGAACAGGCGGTAGGGCCCTGAATCATTGAGCTGTGGCAGTTACTAGACTTCTCAACCCACAAACGCTGAAGACAACAGAGCAAGTTAGTGGGGAAAAAACTGCTAGATCTGAGTGAGATGAGCCAGCGGCTGGCCCCAGCCCTGGGGGTGTGGAAGTGGTGCAGCTCTGGGGATGCTTCCAGAGCACCAGCTGTGGTTGCTTCCGGCCCCAGGCCCAGCCAGTGGGAGGAATTAAGTGGTTGGTCAGACCTGTTGTGCAGAGCCTGTTTGGTTCTGGGTCTCCATCCGGGTTAGCGGTTCTTGGGGGAACAAGAGTGCTGGTGTGGCAGAGCTTGCTGTGAAGAAGTAGCTCTGAAAACAGCAGCGCTTGGCCCCTAAAGCTTGAGACAAAGTACTCTCTACAAGCAGTCATACACTGACATAAAGCTCAAGGGTCATGTAGTTGGCTGGGAACATGGCCAGGCAGCGAAAAGAAGCTCAGACTCAAACTCAGACTTTGGAATCTCTTTTTGGCAGCAAAGAAGATCAAAACATACAGCCAGAAGAAGTCAACAAAGTCAAAGAGCCTACAGCAAAAGCCTCCAAGAAAAATATGAATTGGTCTCAGGCCATGGAAGAGCTCAGAAAGGATTTGGAAAAGCAAGTAAGAGAAGTAGAGGAAAACTTGGGAAGAGAAATGAGAGTGATGCCAGAAAACCATGAAAAACAAGTCAATGACTTGTTAAACGAAACCCCAAAAAATACTGAAGAAAATAACACCTTAAAAAATAGACTAACCAAGGCAGAATTGGCCAAATGGAAAAGGAGGTCCAAAAGACCACTAAAGAAAATACTACCTTAAAAATTAGATTGGAGCAAGTGGAAGCTAGTAACTATATGAGAAATCAAGATATTATAAAACAGAACCAAAGGAATGAAAAAGTGGAAGACAGTGTGAAGTATCTCAGGGAAAACCACTGACCTGGAGAATAGATCCAGGAGAGATAATTTTAAAATTATTGGACTACCCGAAAGCCATGATCAAAAAAAGAGCCTAGACATCATCTTTCAAGAAATTATCAAGGAAAATTGCCCTGATATTCTAGAGCCAGAGGGTAAAATAGAAATTGAAAGAATTCACAGGTTGCCTCTTGAAAAAGATCCCAAAAAGAAAACTCCTAGGAATATTGTCACCAAATTCCAAAGTTCCCAGATCAAGGAGAAAATACTGCAAGCAGCCAGAAAGAAACAATTTTGAGTGTTCTGGAAACACAATCAGGATAACACAAAATCTAGCAGCTTCTACCTGAAGGGATGGAAGGGCTTTCAATATGATATTCTGGAGGTCAAAGGAGTTAGGATAAAAACCAAGAATCACCCAGCAAAACTGAGTATAATGCTCCAGGGCAAAATATGGATTTTCAATAAAATAGAGGACTTTCAAGCTTTCTCAGTGAAGAGACCAGAGCTGAATAGAAAATCTGACTTTCAAACATAAGAATCAAGAGAAGCATGAAAAGATAAACAGGAAAGAGAAGCCATAAGGGAGTTACCAAAGTGGAACTCTTTTGTTTACATTCCTACATGTAAAGATGATGTGTGTAATTCATGAGACCTTTCTCAGTATTAGGGTAGTTGAAGGGGATATACATATATAGACAGAGGACACAGTCTGAGTTGAATATGAAGGGATGATAAAAAAATCAAATTAACGGATGAGAGAGGGAGAAAGGAAGAGATAGAATGGGGTAAATTGTCTCACATAAAAGTGGCAAGAAAAAGCAATTCATTGGAAGGAAACAGGGGGCAGGTGAGGGGGAATGAGTGAATCTTGCTCTCATTGGATTTTGACTTGACGGGGGAATAACATACACATTCAATTGGGTAGCATACCCCACATGAAAGTAGGGGGAAGGGGATAAGAAAGGGGAGATAATAGAAGGGAGGGCAGATGGGGGAAGAAGTAATCAAAAACAAACACTTTTGAAAAGGGACAGGGTCAAGGGAGAAAATTGAATAAAGGGGGACAGGATAGGAGGGAGGGAAATATAGTTAGTCTTTCCCAACATGACTATTCATGGGAGTATTTTGCATAATTATACATGTGTGGCCTATGTTGAATTGCTTGCCTTATTAGGGAGGGTGGGTGGGGAGGGAAGAGGGAAGAGAATTTGGAACTCAAAAGTTTTAAAAGCAGGTGCTCAAAAAAAGAGCTGTTTTTGCATGCAGCTGGGAAATAAGATATCCAGGCAGTGGGGCTAGCAATCTATCTTGCCGTACAAGAAAGTAAGGGGAAAAGGAATGGGGGGGAGCGGGAGGGGGATTGACAGAAGGGAGGACTGACTGGGGAACAGGGCAATCAGAATACATGCCATCTTGGAGTGGGGGGGAAGGTGCAAATGGGGGGAAAATTTGTAACTCAAAATCTTGTGGAATTCAATGCTGAACACTATAAAAAATATTAACTAATAAGAGTATGAAATTCAAAAACAAAATAAAAATTAAAAAAAAAGAGTGAAGGTCACTGGATGTCCCATTGCAATGGGGGTGGGGGGGCGTCCTTGTGCCAGTAAATGACAGTTAAAGGTCCAGTCTGTCCTTATCCTTGGAGGAGCCAAAAGTTTACACATTTAAGTGGTGAGAAAAGCAGAAGTGATCAGTCCTCAGGCTGGGTCTTCAAGAAATATTCCTGAAAATTCTGGTGAACTAATTTGAGCATTAAGTCCTTTCAAATAGGGATTGTGTTTACATCCACAGAAATCTAGTGGTGTTTGGCTTACAGTAGATGCTTAATAAATGCTCAGTGATAAACAAAAATACAAAAGGAGATCTGTGTAAGAAACTAAGCAAATGATTCCCGAAGGCAATCCAGCCTCCAGCAGTCATCCCATGTTTGATGAACCCAAGAATCAAGCCACTTGGGGCAAAGACTCCTTGGGGAATGTGGAAAGTAGTTTGAGTGAATTAAGTTTAGACCAGTCCCTCCCCACTTACAGAAAAGGAGACTGAGGCTCCGGTACTTCGGTGACGTGCTCGGGGTCACAAAGCTATTAAGTGAAAACAAACCCAAAGCTGGTAAACATCTGAGGATTTGAACTCTGGGCCTCTCGGCAGTGTGCCAGTCGGCCTCCAGAGGCAGCTGTGTACTGAAACAGAGAGCGCTGGGCCTAGAGTCAGAAGACCTGAGTTCCAATTGGTCCTCAGAGATGCACTCGGCTAAGTTGCTTCAGCCCAATTTGCCTCCATTTCATCATGTGTAAAATGGGTGAAATCACCTGTTCCTAGGGTTCTTACAAGGACCAAATGAGAAAATGATTGGGAACCACTTACACAGCGCCTGCCGCACTGCAGGCTCTTCCCACGTGACCTTAAATATAAAAATGTCCTATGAAGTAGAGGTTCCTTTTACATATCCCAAACCAAGGGAGAGCCAAGTACAGTTGGGTTATAACAGGTTTTGTATGAACAAGGCAGGGCAGCTAGATGGTACAGCGCATAGAGCCTGGAGTCAGGACTCCTTGATGAGTTCCAATCTGGCCTCAGATACTTACTACTCAGCCTGTTTGCCTTGATTTCGGATCTGTAAGATGAGCTGGAGAAAGCAGTGGCAAATCTCCAGTCTTTGCCAAGAAAACCCCAGATGGGGTCATGGAGAGAGAAACCACTGAACAACCACAGAAGCACACAAGTCAGTGCAGATAGAATAAAAACAAAGCTAATTCGGAGCCACCGTGTATCAAGTGCCTGCTGAGTCTGTTATCCAAGATATGTGTGTGTGTGTGTGTGTGTGTGTGTGTGTGTGTGTGTGTGTGTCTCTTCTCCATGCCCTCCCATTGGGTTTATTAAACATTGTGCTCCTTTGTATGTACTTAATCTGTTTCCCTGCTCAGCCTCTCTTTTTTAAACCAGTAAACCCAAAGAAAACCCCAAAGTATCAAAAATTGTTTTAATCATTACTTTGTTAGCATACAGTATTGCTGATAGATCCCCCAGCCCCTTTTCTTCATTGTTACCCTGGAGATTCCTGACCTTTTATTCCTCCATATGAATTTCATTTTTTTCCTGGCTTAATAAAATATCCTCTTGATAGTTACAGCACGTAATATGTAAATCAGTTTAGATAGTACTGTCATTTTTATTATATCGGCTCAGCCTACCCAGAAGTAGTTATTATTTCTCCACTTATTTGGGTTAGCCTTTATTTCAGGGGTGAAAGGGAATGTTTTATAATTAGATTCATATGGTGCCTGGATACGTCTTGATATATTCATTTATTTTCAAAGGAACAGTCACAAACTTAGAGTAACCACATGAGATTGCTTCAAATCACTAATGATAAAAAAAATACAAATTAAAAACATTCTAAAGTATGTTCTCACCTTTCAAAATGGCAGAAGTGATCAGTGATGGAGCCAGTCACCATTAGAGGAGCTGAGAAGATAGTGACCCCTTTATTGAGCCTAAAGGGGCTTCTCCCAAGAATGAGACGAATAAATCGGTGCTGAAAGTGCGAGGTCTGTTTATCTAGTGTGCAAAAGGGAAGACTGTAGTGTGTAACTGAGGCCACCCAAAAAACTGGTGGGGGTTGGGGGGCGGCGGTCCAACAATGGAAGGTTGATAAAGGAACCCGTTGACATGTTGAGGGAGGCTCAGTGGGACTAGGATTGACCCCTTTAGATCAAGACAACCCCTCAGCTCCTGTCATGGGACTAGAGCCACCACCTCTAGCTTGAGATGGCCTGAGATAGTCCAGGGAGCCTGTTTTCTCTGCCTTATACAGTAGTAGGGACTTAGAGCCTCCAAAATGGGACTGAGATGGGATAGGGAAAGGATGCAAGTTGGGTTGTTGCCTGAGAGCCTTGGGCACAGCGGTCTTCAGGCCACAGTGAGAGGTCATCTAGGATGTTCAAGGGCTTGTGGGTGCATACCCAAGGGAAGCTCAGATATCTCTGGGGTGAGTGTAGTGCCTGAAATACTTGGGCTTTTCCTCTGTTGAGGATCTCATCTGTCCTGTCTCTGTCTTCTTCCTTGTACACAGCTGTGTGCGTGTTGGCTTGTCCGTTAGACTCTCGAGGGCTGGGGCTGTCTGTTGTCTTTCTTTGTATCCCTGTTGCTTTAGCATAATGCCTGGCGAAGAAATAGTCCTCACTAAATGATAGATGCCCAACTGACAGGGATCCTGGCCCATTGGGTGCCCCTCAGGTGTTTCTGGGGAGGAGAAGGGCCCTGCTTAGGGCCCTTTTCGCCCTTCAGGTCGCAGGGTGGGAGACACCTTGGGTTTAACTGCCTTTGTAGGATTCTCTGGGTTTTTTCTGTGGCTCTTATCTTGGTCTGTTTTGTTTCCCCCATTGGCTGAAGCTCCTCGAAAGGAGGGAATGGACCATTTATTGTATTTGTAATCCCAGGGCAGTGCACTTCAGATGATTGGTTGGTGCAGCTAGCTGTTTGGCATAGCCGTCCAGAATCAGTAACTCCTCCGAGTGGGGTAGGTGGTGTGTGCAGGGTGGTGCAGTGGGTAGAGTCAGGACAGGGGCATTCAGATGTAATCTCAGACATTTCCTAGTTTTGAGCCTCTGGGCAATTCACATGACCTGTCCGCTTCCCTTTGTTCGTCTGTAAACTGGGACAATAATAGTAGCTACTCTGCGGTGCTGTTGTGAGGATCCAGGCCTGTCAAGTTCACCTCTGTAACGTCTCACAAATAGGCCCCCTCTTCCTCTGGCATTGCCCCCACCCTAGGCCAGGCCCTCCTTACCTCCCACCTGGGCTGTCCATTCAGCCAGTAACGTGATGTTCCATCGGGCCATCCCCTTACTCAGACTCCAGTGGCTCCCCCCACCAGGACTAAACACAAAATGATCTCTTTAGCATTCAGAGTTTTTCATAACCTCTCTGCTCCTCCCTTTTTGGTCTTCTCCTTTACTCCCTGACACGTCCTCCTTGATTCAGTGATAATCAGCTCAAGACCCTCCATCTTTTGCCCCAACCATTCTTTCTGGCTGTCCCCTAGGCCTGGAATGTTCTCGCTCTTCCTCGCTGACTGCTGACCTCCTTGGCTCCTTCTACAGGAAGCCTTCCCTAACCCCTTCTGTGTCTCTGCCTCTCTCTGTCTCTCTCCCCAGTGGTGTAGGGAGCATGGTTGGAGCTGCACTTTAGGAAAATCAGTGTAGTGGCTGAATGAAGGATAGACTGGGGTGGGGAGAGCCTTGGGGTGGGCAGACCCCCAGCTGCTGCTCAAGGTGATGAGGGTGATGTCACAAGAGAGAGGGGGGCATATTTGTGAGATGTTGCCAGGGGGAAATCAACAGGCCTTGGCACCAACTTGGATCTGGGGGTGAGAGACAGTGATTAATCCAGAATGACTCACTCCCCTGAGGGGGTGGGGGGGATTAAGGGGAAGGAGAATGAGTTCTGTTCTGGACATGGTGAGCATAGCTGTGTACAGGACAGCCAGTTCAGAACAGCTGAAAGGCGGTTGCTAAAGCGAGACCAAAGGTCGGCAGTGTGAATGGTACTTGTATACTACAATAAATACATTATCTCTAGTGGTGTACTAAATCAAATGACACAGATTAATGAACAGGCTACTAATTACTGATTTGATATTGATGAAAATATATAATAAACAGGATCACAGAGCTAGAGCCAGAACGGCCCTTGGAGGCCTTTGACCCAGACAGGTTAAGGGACTTGGGCAGAGTCACCAGGTCTAAATAACAGTGATTGGAAGCCAGCCGCTCTATATTTGGACACGTCTTTCCAGGGCCTAGCACATAGTTGGCCCTTAATAAATGCTAGCTGACCTGACAATGCAGACGAATGTTGTTTCCCTTTTTTGGTGTTCTGTCAGGTTCGAGTCCTGACTCTGCCTGTTAGGATCCTGTGTGATCTTGGTCAAGGCAAATCGTCCGGAAAGAACCTTATTTCGTGAGACCCATGTAACATTCAAGTTAGCTCCGACCCTTCTTTGTCCGTCAAATCTAGTCTTGATTTTTATTTCTTTCTGTTCCGTTCTTCCTCTTTTCTGCTTTCTCTCCATTTCTCTCTCTTCCCCTATTTCTCTGCTTTTGTTATTTGTTTCAGTAGGTTTTCATTGACATATTTTGTTTTTACACAGCCTACAAGTCTCTTTCTACCATTTCCCCATGTCATCCTGTCTTTTGTTTCTCCTCTCGGTGCAGCCTTTTCTGTCATCTTTGACTTTTCCTCCTTCCTGTCTCCTGTGCTGGATCATGACCTGCATCCCAACCTCTTTAGTGAGTGTATGCCAAGGCTCTAGTCTGAAACCTCTTCCTTTTTTATTCTCTGCATTTGTAATGACTTTGCCAGCTTTCATGAGGTCATTTATTATCTTTATATGATTCCTAGACCTAGATAATCAGGCTTATTCTCCTTCCTGATATCCAGCCCTGTATTCTCTACCGGTCGATATTATCAACTGGAGGAATCTCAAACTCAATGTGTCCAAAATGGAACTCCTCATTTTTCCTAAATCCACCCTTTTTCCAGACTTTCCTTTTTTGGATAAGGGTACCACCATCTCTCCCATCCAATAGATGTCACTGTACCGAGTGTTCATTCTGCAAACTCTATGCAGTCAAAACTTTTCAAAATACAGAGACCTAATGGAACAGATACCTGTTGTGTGGACAGTGGGCATTGTCCTATTTTCACCGAATTTACTGATGAACTTATATCCTATTACTTTTATTCAATTACCAAAAAACAAAAGCAGTTCACATGCACAGTAGTCTGCAGAGAATATTAAATGTGGCAGGATAGAGACTTGGCCCAGGACCTTTTCTTTCCCTGAACTACACTGACCATGATCAGAAAGAAAGATTCTCAATAATAATAACCCTCTCAGACCCCCTGTCATGTTGCGTGTGTGTGTATAGACTGAAAGGCAAGGCAATGCCAGCCACTCTGATGTACAGCCGGGGATGCCGCTGATGGAGGGAGCACCTTGGCTCCTGAAACAGCTTTTCCTATGCCTCTAAGAGGTAGACAGGGTGGTGTGATGAGGAAGGCTGGCTCTGCTTGGAACTTTGTCAGGAGGATGGGCTTTACCCAGTGGATTGGGGCATCCTGGGTGCTCCTTTATGTCTGCTACCAGAAGAAGGCAGAATATATTGCGACAGAGTGCGCCACCTTGTGGAAGTTTTTCATTGCAGGTGGCACCAGTCACTGATGTGGGCAAAATGAGTGTTCATGAAATGGACTGAAAGTATGAGCACTTTCTTCTAAAAATTAAATCTCATTATTTTCAGATAATGAAAATCACCATTGTCTTCCTCCTGGAACCTGTTCAACCCCCTTTGAGAAACAAAACCCATAACATGTACTGGCCATGTTGAAAAAGAAGAAAAGTGTTTGCATTCTGAGTCATGTATCCCTGAGGGGCTGAGGGGCTGGGATAGTGTGTTCCATCATGAGGCCTACGGAGTCATGCTTGGTCATTACACATTAAATCTATGTTGTTAATATATAAATGGTTCTTCTGCTTCTGCTCCCTTCACTCACTGGTTAATACAAATCTTCTCGGGTTTCTCTGACACCGTCTCTTTCATCACTTCTTATAGCACATAGTATTTGATCATGTCTAGATACCATAATTCCCCAACTGATGGGCAACCCCTCAGTTTACAATTCTTTGTCACTGCAAAAAGATACTATAAATATTTATGTACATTCTTAGATTTTGTTTTGCTTAGGACTGATTTCTCTCCTCTCTTTTCTTCTTTCTGTCTTTTTCCCATTTTACTTCCTGCCTCCCTGTTGACTCAAATGTATTTCTACATACAGTTGTGTGTGTATTCTCCCTCCTTTGACCTGTTCAGATGAGAGTGAAGTTGAAGTGTCAGCTGTTCCCCCCATCCCTTCTTCCTCATTTCTCTATATTTCCGTTTGCACACTCTGATTATGTGACGTAACTTTCTTTAACTTCCCAGTTTCCTCATGCCTCACCTTACCCAGTGGCATCCTCTTCACTTTCCATTTTTCTTTTAAGATCAAGACATAAAAGAACCTTTTCCAGGCTTTCAGTCTAATGATTCTTCCTCTGTGCCCCCCCAGTGCTGACAGTGCTCCAAGGGGGCCACAGGTGTTAGCTCTCCATATTACAATGTCAACAGTTTTTGGTCCTTTGTGATAATTGACTTATATTTGCCTTTTCGTGTTGCTATTGACGTGCACGTTTGTGCTTCACAGTTTCCATGTAGTTCTGGGCTTTTCATCAGGAATGTTCAGAAGCCCTCTTTCATTACGGAGCCATTTTTTCCCTCCTGTAGGATTATACCCAGTTTTGTTGATAAGCTATTTTTGGTTGTAAGCCTATATCCTTTGGCTTCTAGAATATTGTATTCTAAGCTCTTTGCTCATTTGTAGTTATTAGTCATTCCTTCAGTCCTTCATGATCCCATGGACCATTGTCTGCCAGGCCCTTCTGTCCTCCACTGTCTCCTGAAGTCTGTCCAAGCTCATGTCTGTTGCTTCCATGATGCTCTCTAGCCATCTCATCCTCTGTTGTTCCCTTCTCCTTTTGCCTTCAGTCTTTCCCAGCATCAGGGTCTTTTCCAGTGAGGCATGAGTGAAACAGTTGGAGGGAATAAGAACATTTAGTTAGGAAAAGAACAGTTTGGGGACTTGGGGAAGAGGCAAGGGATTGATAGTTGTCTTTTAGTATTGAAAGGGTTGTCTTGGGTTTTTTTGGGATCCTTGAAAGATAAAGGAGCAATGGGTAGAAATTGCAGAGTCCAGTTTCATCTTGATGCTAGGAAAAAATTCCTAACAATTAAAACTGTCCCCAAAGGCAAAGGGAGAGTAATGGCTTTCTCTTCACTTCGAGGTCTTTTAACAGAGATTGATTGGCCATTTGGTTTGGACTGTGTCCTTGGAGTTTCATGTTCATTCCTGGGTTAGACTAGGTGGCCTCAGAAGTCCCTTCCCACTTTGAGAGACTGTGATTGATGAATAGCAGTGACACCCTGGTCTCTAAATCCTGTAAATGTGACCTTCTAGGCTTCTTTGACATCTTGAAACATGAACAGGAGTTTCACAAGATCTTAGGGGTACAGTGAGACAGCCTCACAGAGGAAGTGACAGGTCTCCAAAGCCAGGTGGCTCGTTTGTGGTGCTGCGAGTAGAATGTGGACCAATTACAGCAGCTGAAGTATATACCTAAAAGTATCATTGATGAGAAGTCAGAATAGTCAGCAGTTGCCATTCTCTCCTTCTCCAGGCTCAAGAGAGTGGAATCAGGGTCTGTTCTTAATATGCCTAAACAGAAAGCTGGTGCACCTTTCCGTCCTGGATGCCTGGCAGGTGTCTTGGAGCCCGTGACCTGCTGCTGTGATGGGAGGGGTGTGGGCACAATTGCTCTTTCTGTGGCTCTTGGGAGGTGGGGGGTTGAGAGAAGGAGAAAGGTGCTTGAAGTGTCTCCTCTCCCGAGATCCACCAAGAGGATTCCATTGAGGTGTTCTGTCCTGCCCTGCCTTGCCCACCTCAGCTCCCCTTGGTTTGAGCTTTCCTCTCTGTCCCATTAAGGCATTGATTCTGTGTTGGAAAAGTTTGAGGCCCAGCGTGTTTTTGTGTCTGTTAGACTGAGCTGTGGGGCCTTTCTGAGAGTGTCCTAGGAGCAGGTATTTTCAGTGAGATTCTTTGCCTTTCACAGGAAGTGCCCTCCAAGACACACAGCCCGCAGTGGCGATGTGGGGGGCGGGGGCTTCTTCAGAATAGCGGGGTAGGTTGGGGGCCAAGCTCAAAGCACTGGAGAGGAGCATTCACTAGACAGAAGAATGGGGTTTGTTACTTTCAGGGGAAAAAGTGTACATTGAAAAGGCTAGTTCAATCCATGATGAATATACAGGATTCTAAGAGATGGCAAATTACTAGTCGTTTCACTGATAAGGAAATGAAAGTGTTTGCAGATTCCTTTGGATCCTGTGCCTTTATCACAGAATGACAGAATTGGAGAGGACCTTGGAGCAATCCAGTCCAACCTGTACACAGAGGAATCCCCCAGCCATGCCAGCAGGTGTATGCTGGAGGATCCCGCCACTGCCCCATGCACACAGCTCCCATGGTCAGGGCATCATTTCTGGCATCAAGCCTACATTGGCCTTTCTGCAGGCTGTGCCCGGTGCTTCTCGTTCTGCCCCCTGGAGCCCTACAAGAACAAGTTCAGTCCTTCAAATACACATGGCCCACAAGGCTTCATGTAGTGAACTGCATGAATACAGCTCTGGTTTCCCCCCAGTCCTCTCTTCTACAGACTCAATATACACAATTCCTTCAACTGGTTCTAATATGGGAGGAGCTTACAGCCCTTCACCATTGTGGTTGCTCTCCTGGACGCTCTCCCTTTATTTCACGTCCAAGGTATCCAGACCTGAACCCAGTCTTCCAGCTAAGGTCTAACAAGGGCAGAGCAGAGGAGGATCCACCTGTTCTTGGCACCTTTGTTTCTCTGTGCAGCCCTAGTTTGCATGAGCTTTGTTGGCTGCTACATTGCCTGAAGGCGTCATTGAGCTTGCAGTCCACTCAGACCCCCAGATCCTTTTCAAAATAGCTGTTGTCCATCCAGGCTTTCCCCATCTTACAGTTGCAGAGCTGATTTTGTTGAACCCAGGTACAAGACTTGTTAATAATATTAACTTCATTATCGATTTATCCTAGTTATATGCATTCTTAGTAACAAAAGAAAAATTCAGGCATTTGATATGATTCAGCTAAGTAATTTAAAGAACTTTTCTAAAGTTCTTTTTAAAAAAGTAATTTATTTTCAGTTACAAATGCTCCCTTTCTCCACCCCTCCCTCACCCATTGAGAAGTCAAGAAATATGGTACCCATTATACATATGAGGTCATGCAAACATCTCTTTATTAGCTGTGTTTAGGAGGAGGAGAGCAAGAAAAATAAAGGAAAAGATACACTTCAGTTTGCAATCGAAGTCCATCAGTTCTCCATCTGGAAATGGACAGTAGCATTTTTTATCACGAGTCCTTTGGACTTGTGGTACATCGTTGTGTTGATCAGAGTTGCCAGGAAGTCTTTCACAGATTAGAGTTACAGTATTGCTGTCACTGTATTCATTGTTCTCCTGGTTGTTCTCACTTCAAATTCATCAGTTCAGATAGGTCTTCCTGGGTTTTTCTGAGCGCGTCCTGTTGGACATTTGTTCTAGCCCAATCTTCCATCACAATCACATCACCACTGGTTCCGCCATTCCCAGATAGATGCGCCTCTCCTCAATTTTCAGTTCTTTGGAACTATAAAAAGAGCTAGCTACTATGAATGTTTTTGTGTATATGGGTCCTTTTCTTTTTCTTTCGCTCTCCTTCTGGTATAGACTTAGTATCTTAATCTCAAGTTCTTTGTTGTGTGTTGAGTGTGCTAATATTTCCTGTCTGGAGGATACTCCTGGAAAAGGATGCTGCTGTGCTTTGGCTAGAGTGAGATGGTTTGCCTTCCCAGCGTCTGAATTGGCCATTGCTCCCTCGTGGCCGATGCCGATCAGAGATACACAAGTGGGCTTCACATCACATGTGGAAGGGCTTACTGTCCTAGCGCAACATCCTTCTTCATTTAGAACAAGAACAGATGTTTAGATGAGCGTTCATGTATTCATAGACTTAACACTTAGGGAGCCCTTGCTGGGTTCAGGTCTGTCTTGTGTAATTGCATTGAGCCTCGTAATCTTTAAGGAAGGGAGCCATTTTTCACCAAGGCCTAAGCCTTGACGTTTGATAATCCTGGAAGGTCATTCTCCGGATGCTCTTAGAGGGGAGGTGGTGTTGATGAAAAAGAACTTGGGGTAGGCCTGGCTCAGCAGCTCTTGGAATATTAGGAGTGGGCCAAAATTTTGTCCTTTTATTACTGGTTGAATTTGGCAGTAGTTAGTAAACTTTCTGCTTTGTTTGAATTTAACGCTTGAAAGGACAGTGGAAATAGTAAATTCTCTGTTTCTCAACCAAAAGACAGTCATCTTGGTTTACCTGACCAAGGTAGCCCCAATAAGAGAGCAACGTAGAATACCAAAGAGAGTATGACATTTGGAGTCAGCAAGACGTGGGCCTGGAGTTGTCTTAGATACTTGCCACAGGGTGCCCACATCCTGAGCGCCAGGTTCCTCGCCTCTCAGTGAGGCAGACTGTTATCTAACAGTCACGGGGCTGTAGTGAAGATCAAACGAATGGAAGGAATGTGCTTGACTGATCTTAAAGTGGGAGTTATTCTTATTCCTACCAGTAGTAATAATACTCTGTCTTAATTTCTCTTCTTTGTACTTGAACTGTGTCTTCCTTACGGTGGCCTACAATAATTTCTCTTTGGACAGAAAGAACTGTTGCTTGTTGAGGAATAAAAGGGTATATCTGGATTTTCCTGGACTTGTTTTTAGGGGAACCTCCACATCTAACAGTTTCCCGTAGTTGCTTCCCATTGGGTGTGTAATTAAGTAGCAGGCTCTTCTTTAGCGTTCGTTACGGTAATTGAATTTCTATACACAAACATTTTTGAAGGCAAGCATCCTTGAGAAAGCAGCCACCCTTTGTAGCATCTAGTCCTCTGTCTGTCAAACTTCTTGGATGCCGGCCAGCGTGTTATGTCAAGTTCCATGTGCAAGCCGTGAACCACTCAAAAGCTCTTGGGGGGGGGAGGGAGGAAGCGTTTGGAAATTGATCACTAACGAAGCAGCAGCTTCAGCAGAGGTGGTAAAAAAGCGAGAGCCGGCTTCCCGAGAGCAGGCTGGACTGTGCAGGCCGGCCAGACGGTGGAGGTGAGAGACCCAAGGCCGGCCTCGCAGCATCTCCTGCCTTGGTGTTTGCCATGGCGAGTCACGTGACCTCACTGGACCCGAAGTTGCCAACTTAGCTTT
This sequence comes from Trichosurus vulpecula, assembly GCF_011100635.1. NCBI lineage: Eukaryota > Metazoa > Chordata > Mammalia > Diprotodontia > Phalangeridae > Trichosurus > Trichosurus vulpecula. The sequence continues at coordinate 3,236,491 of NC_050578.1, forward strand.
ACTCTAGAGAGGAGTCTTTGCTGCAGTGCTTTTTATAAAACAGAGAGAAAAAGGGAGAACAGAAGATTGTGCAATGTATGTGTTTGTCTACACCATGCCGAGGAGACACTTACCAGTCCATAATGTGTGTGTCCCCGAGGTAAGAGACTGTTTCTGCTTTCCCTGCACAGTTCTGCTGCAGCACGGAGCTGATCCAAACATTCGCAACACTGATGGGAAATCGGCCCTGGACCTGGCAGACCCTTCGGCAAAAGCCGTCCTCACAGGTAAGAGTGTTTCGGGCCGGCCGACTGCCTCGTCAGTCCAGGGCTCGTTGGGGGGTTGGGGTGCTGCTGTGCATGGTCAGCCCAGCTTTCCGGTTGGATTTTATTTTCTTTCACTGACGAAGCCACACAAAGATGAATCCTTATCCATCATCTGTTTTTTTACAGTACTTTTGGAGGGTGACCAGTCATTAATTGCTGTGATGTTGCAAGCACAAATTGCTTCTTCCACTTATTTCTGAGCATTATGGCATTAGGAAGCGATGTCATTCATTATTCACTGCGTTTTCTTCTATGGTTTGGATTTCCATCTGCCTGCCCCCTTCCTCCTTGATTCTTTTTAAGACCTTCACTGTTGAACAAGCAAGGACATTTGTCTTACTAGAAAAGTAGTTTTGTTGGGAAAACAGCCTGCTGCCCTACCACCTAGAGTGGTAAAAAGTAAAAAAAATGTTGCTGCTCATCCAGGGATACTTCCCTCCACCCTCTACTCCCCCCATGCCTTCTGTTTATCATTGTCTCTGAATGCTTATTTTAATTCAGGCAGGAGATGATCTTTATATGCTCTGAGTTAATGAAAATAATGCTTTAAAATAGCAGGTTTATTAAGAGAGATGGTTAACTATAGAAGAAAATATGGTTTGAGTTGAACTGATAGATAATCAGTCAGAAAATGAATCTGTGAGACACTGGAACCTGAGCATTGTTTTCCTTCCCAAAATGCTGCATTGGCCCTGTTTTTGTTTTTATTCTTAGCTTCGGAGTCTTCTCCTGCCTCTGGCCGCATGCACTTGTGGCAGACCTTTCATTTTGGCTCTTGTGCCAATACAGGGCTGGCAGGGTTGTTGTATTTAGATGGCAAGAAATTAAACAAGTTAAATTCCCTTTCAGATTTATCCCTTTGGAAGAAAAGAAATCTTTGTTCATTTCTGAAAAGTTGAGTATGTGCTGTGTCCTTAACAGAGATCCTCAGCTGACCAGCGCAGGTCTGTGTACAAAGCTCTGAAAATGCATGAGTTTGATGCCTCACATCAAAATCTAGCCTCCTACTGGGATCAGATGAATAGAATCTCTGCTAATTCAGAGCAGTGTCATTTTTCTCAGCTAACCAAAGGTTGGATGATAAAGGTGCACACTTGACAAATAAGTCCGTTTAATTGTAGTAAGGTAGAAGCGATTTAAATAAAAATGTAAAATTTTAAGTAGTGAGATTTAAAAACCTCTGGCTTACATTAGATACGAACCTTGAAGAAATCCTGGAGTTTGAGATTGTTGTTTTGCAAAGGGAGAAGAGTATTCCACAGTTGTAGAGTCTCGCTGTCAATACCGCCCCTGGCCACCCTTTGGCCATTTCCCACGTCTCCCTCGGTCTCTTTCACTTCTACTTCCTGTCCTCCATCTCCCTCTCTCTTTCCTTCTTTATTCTGGTTTACGCCAGTTCTTCAGAGTTGTGCTTGTTTTCACTGAGTTTTGTGCCTTTTTCTTTCCTAATCCTGTTGTTTTTAGGAGGAGAGCAGGGTTGGTGGGAAATCTAGAGTGTGCTCTGGCAGGAATGGTTCCCAGAGAGGGGAAGCTCATCAAACACAGAAGTCATGTTTGTGAAACCTGTGTTCCAAAGCCGAGTGTGAGATATGCAGACACGGTCCACAACACCCTCCGCTATGGCCCAAACCAGATTGTAATGTAATTGGGAAATATTGAACAAAGTAAATAAAGTATGATCTAAATAGATAATGTGACATTTTAAAACCAAGTGCAGATGTGGCCCACAAGGATCCTTATGGATGGATCATTGGGGTTTGGCACCACCGTGGATAAAATTTCTTTTTGGTAGTGATGGTACTGCTTAGGCTCCATTGCTCATGTTGTGAAAGTTCACTTTTTGGAAAATGGCAGCCTTTTTTCTCTCCCTTTAGGCCCATGCAAGGTACTTCAAAGTATAGGTTGTCAGACGAGAGAAATTATATGTACAGAGAATTTATTATAATGGAAAGTGCAACGACTGGTCGTGGACTGTGCATAAATAAGTCCAAAATCTTTGGGAATGTATCTGGTCTCTTTCATCAGCCCATCTTTTTCCATGGAGAATAGCATTTTTTCTCTTTGTTCTGCATCATTCCACAGGTACCATAGGGAGCCAGAAACACTCAGATTTTCCATCCTCTGACCAGCAGGATTTGGTTTAGATTTACTTCGTCAATTTACCTTTAAAGTTTGATAGTCTTCTTTGATGTAAATCACAGTTCTGGTACTTTGGATTTGCAGTGCCATTCACATTTTAGTCTTCCTTTTCCCCCGGTTGGAAGCTTACTCGGATATTTTAATGCTTCAGTTGAGGCAGCCTGATGGCCCAGTGGGTGGAGCTCTGGCCCCTAGTTCACGTCCAGCCTCAGGCACTTAGTAGATGTGTAGCCTTGGACAAGTCCCTTACCCCTCTGCCTCAGTTCCTTCACCTCATGAAGTGGGAATGACCATATCACCTACCTCTGGTTGTTGTGAGGACCAAAAAAAGATGTCTGTAAGTGCTTAGCTCAGTGCCTGGCACGTAACAAATGCCCGATTCCTATGATGTGTCACCATTCTTGGGAGGATTTGTTTATTTATTTTTGCCTTAGCTCATTAAAGGAAACTCATGAAGTCAGTCCTTGGTAAATAGTTGTTGGAATTGAACTGAATGGACCCAGGACAAATTCAGCAGATGAAAACGGCCTCCATGGAACCCAGACCAGGACAACCCTTAGAGCTAGTCTATCTGCCCTGGTCACTAGGAAACACACTTGTGGTTGAAAATGAACCAGTTCCAAACTTTACTAGGAGGGCCAACATTGGCATAATCTCCCAAACACATACTTTAATGATGCCAAGCTTCTCCCCAGAAGCCATTTTTAGAAAATAGCCTTATTCTTCTGGTGATGATAGTACATGGCTGTGCGTTATGGAATGCCACAGTCTCCGAGGAATCAAAACTGAGGGTCACATAAAGGGCAATGGGAAGATGTGCCAAGTGGCATCGATGGAGCAAGCACGCCAGCCTAACAGAAGCAGCAAGGAGTCCTGAAGGAGGATTGGGAGGCTGGATGGGCCAGGAGAATCAAATCACCATCACCCCAGAGCCTGATGGACCCCTTGACCTTGAGCCCAAGGACCTTGGGAATAGCAGTAGCCCCAGACCTCTGGCTTGTAGCCATCCTAGAGGAAAGCAACCCCTCGGAAGAAGGCCCTGTCATCCTCCAGCACTAACCACTTATCAGCTGCCCTGGTCAGGCCCCAAGGCCACCAGCCCAGTTTCCAGGATAGTCCATATAGTTTTGACCATCGTTCTAGGAAACAACTGCTGTAATCAGAACGATATTCTACCTTCCTCGCCTCCATGCAGGTTAGGCTACTTTTTCCTTAAAAGATATCGAAAGCATCCTTCGGACTTAATTTGCTCAGGAATAAAATTTGGGGCTTTGGCATCACTTCCCGGTCTCCTGAGTACAAAATAGCCATCTATGTGAGCTCTGGGAACTTTCTGGTGTTTGGCTACTGGACCACTCTGGGCAGCTCAGAAGCAAGGAAGCTTTGCTCCAATGGAGTAACCTGGGTTGTTGACAATGCACGCCCTTGCACACCCTTGCACTTCCTGGTTGAATGTCCTTTTTTGTTGCTGTGGCTGAGTAAATTCCTTTGGTTAATTGACCTGGGAGTTTCTCGCTTCGTTCCAACATTGAATATAAACTACTAAAAGACTGACCTGAGTCCTCCCCAGCCAGTTCAGAGCATCTGATTCTTTGGAGATAGTGTAGTGCAGGATTCACTACCAGGTAGAGGCATCAGAAGAACGCTGGGATTTTTTTTTTTAATGGTTTTGTGTTGCAAAGAGAAACTTGTTGGGAGGGAAAACTAAAAAGGGCACAGATAAAATGCATAAAGCTCTAAATTGTGGAGCATCATAGGTGTTGCTATGGAAAGATGAACCTTAGAATTATGGGAGGTTCTTGGTAATTATTTAGAGGAAACAGTAGGGCAGAAAATCAGGAACTATTCTTATGCCCTCAGAGAGCCAAAAACTAATCCCTACAATGTGGCTAATAGACAAATTAACTTAGAATTTCTAATTTGGCGGGGTGGGGCAGGTAATCTTATTACTGAAACTAGGTAAGGAAGGACACGTGGCTAAAATAAAACAATGGCAGAGTAAGTTTTGTTCAAAAGAGACAGATGTAAGGGAATGATAGAGTGGACAGGGCTGTGTGTTAAGAGATGCATTTCTCCATAGAATGATGGCTGGAGAGGGGGTACAGGTGAGGTGGTATGGTGGGTGGAGCACCAGGCCTGGAGTCAGGAAGGCTCATCTTCCTAAGTTCAAATTGGGCCTCAGACACTCAGCTTGTGACCCTGGGCAAGTCACTTAACCCTGTCTGCCTCAGTGTCCCCATGTGCAAAGTGAGCTGGAGAAGGAAATGACAGACTGCTTCAGGATCTTTGCCAAAAAAAACCCCAAATGGGGTCTTGGAGATTTGGATAGGACTGAAATGACTGAAGAACAACATTTTTATATTGACTGTATATACAAATATTGAGGTAGAAGGACATATACTCACTTTCCATTTAAAAGGGAAAATGAATAGTAGTAAAGGTTGGAAATGCTATTCAGAATGAATTTAAAGATTAAGAAGCTGTCTGAGCATTTTGTCACGTTTAAATTATACTCATATGAGAAAATACTGTGAGCAGCCAGAAAGAAGCAATTTGAGTATTGTGGAAACACAATCAGGATAACACAATATCTAGCAGCTTCTACATTAAGTAATCGAAGGGCTTGGAATACGATATTCCCAAGGTCAGTGGAGCTAGGATTAAAACCAAGAATCACCTGTCCAGCAAAACTGAGTATCATGCTCCAAGGCAAAATATGGATTTTCAATAAAATAGACGACTTTAAAGCATTCTCAGTGAAAAGACCAGAGCTGAATAGAAAATTTGACTTTCAAACACAAGAATCAAGAGAAGCATGAAAAGGTGAACAAGAAAGAGAAATCATAAGGGACTTACTAAAGTTGAACTGTTTTATTTATTTACATTCCTACATGGAAAGATGATGTGTGTAATTCATGAGACCTCAGTATTAGGGTAGCTGAAGGAAATATGCATATATGTGTGTGTGCGTGCGTGTGTGTGTGTGTGTGTAGGGGGGGGGCGGCACAGGGTGAGTTGAATATGAAGGGATGATATCTAAAAAAATAAAATCAAATTAAGGAATGAGAGAGTAATATATTGAGAGAGGGAGAAAGGGAGAAAATAGAATGGGGTAAATTATCTCGCATAAAAGTGGCAAGAAAAAGCAGTTCTGTAGGAAGGGAAGAGGGGGCAGGTGAGGGGGAATGAGTGAATCTTGCTCTCATCGGATTTGCCCTGAGGAGGGAATACCATATACACTCAGTTGGGCATCTTACCCCACAGGAAAAAAGGAGGAGAACAAAAAAAAATGTTTTTGCATGCAACTAGGAAATAAGGTACCCAGGCAGTGGGGCATAGAAATTTATCTTGCCTTTCAAGAAAGGAAGGGAAAAGGAGATGGGAGGGGAGTGGGGTGACAGAAGGGAGGGCTGACTGGGGAACGGGGCAATCAGAATACATGCCATCTTGGAGTGGGGGGGAGGGTAGAAATGAGGAGAAAATTCATAATTCAAACTCTAGTGAAAATCAATGCTGAAAACTAAATATATTAAATAAATTAAATAAATAAAAAATAAATTATAATCATATGCTGCAGGATCACTCTAAATATGAAATTCTAAATATAAGCTGGGATTTTTTAAAAAAGCTAAACTAGAAATTGTGTCCTATCTTGCTTTAACTTCCCTTTTAGAAGAGCCACATCCAAATCATGCAGACAAATTTGCCAGTCTGTTGTTGGGGATTGTGCAGATATCCCAGCGCGAGGCACGAACAGTGATTTTGATGTCTGCCTTGAGAAACTCCAGTAATGACATTTCTTTTTGCCTCAACTAGACATGCTTGCATCAAGCTAAAGAAGCCTTGAGAGTTCGATGAAGACCTTTCTGTGAAGCGCACGGTTGAGAGAAAAAACATAATTGTCAATTATGCTGAAATTACCAAAGGAAATAGCTTCATGCTATCCAGAAAACTTTTTAAAGAAAGCTTCTCTAAGAAAATGTCAGTTTCCAACACCGTTAACTGAAATGACAATTCCAGGATAAACTTGATAACTGTTTCTCTAATTATCTCAATTTTGTTTTCAACTCTTTATGGTTTTTTCATGTATCTTAAAATGTAGGAATCCAAATGGGGTCTAGGGCCCAGTAAAGACTGACTAGTTCTCAGATTTTATATTATGCTCCTATTGATATCCTCCATCAGTCATTCATTCAAACATTTATTAAACACCTGCTCCGTGCAGTACGTGTGTAGAAGTTAGAGGCTTGGACTTGGAGTCAGGAAGACAGGTTTGGGTCTTGCCTTTGATTGGGGCTCCAGATGCCTCTCTCTGGCTTCAGTTCTAGGCCGTGCTGGGCTGCCTGTGGGGCCAGAGTTGGGATGCTCGGTGCTCCCCAAGTCAGGCCTCAGCCTTGTTCTTAAGGAGCGTGCACAGTGCTGCTCAAGCTCTGCATGTTCTGCACTGAGAAGACTTGTTGGTGTGGTATCCTGTCCCTCTTTACACAAGGCTTTTCCCATCTTGCATGCGTGCAGTTGGCTTTTGGGTCCAGTTGAGGGCATTTCCCTGTCGAGCACCTTTTTTAGGTAAGGCTGTTTAAGTTCTTGAGGGTACTTTGAATTCCCTAATGCTCATTGGACTGGGGAGACCTGCACAACTTGGTGGTAGGTAGGAGCCAAAATTAAAATAGGCTGAACTTCTTTGGGCCCCAGATGGGTTAGGCTAGAGACAGCCTGAGGATGCTTGGTTGCCACACACCACATGACAAACAGGAGAGTGCACAGTAGCAACCCTACAATTTTTGAGGGCCGCCCTGAAGCCCTTTGGCGTGCCACAAGTGGCCTGGATTTGGGAATTCCTTCCAGCCACGCCTATTCCTGCTTGTCTCCTCTTGTCTGTGCTTTACCAGAGATTTCCTAGCAGGAGTCTGGCCAGTGTGCTGGAGGCCTTCCTTTTTAGGAGGCAGCCACGGAGTGTCAGGAGCCCTGGACCCAAGTCCAGAACATTCTGGGCCAGCACTCATTACTTGTGTGACTTTGGACAAGTCACTTAAACTCTGCCTCAGTTTCCTCAATTGTGAAATGGGGTTAATAATAGCACCTACCTCCCAGGATTGTTGAGGATCCAATGAGATTATAGATGTAGTGAGCTTAGCAGAGTACCCGGCACCGAGTAGTGTAAATGCTAACATACGAATGTTTATCAATACAGTTAGTTTTCTGATTTCACTCTATTATGTTGGTGCAAATATTAATTTTTAAAATTCAGATATTTAAAGTTTTATTTATTTTTAATTTATTTTTAAATATTTTAAAATTTTAGTTTTAAATTTAGTTTTAATATTTAAATTTTAAAGTATTTAAATATTAATTTTTATTTTGACTGTATTGTGTTGATTAAAACATTAATTTTAAAATGAATAATTCATTAATTTTAATAATGATATTTTAATATGCATACCTTAAGGTGCTTTATAAATGCTGGTCGTTATTATCTTAACTGACCAAAAGAAGTAGAGAAAATAAGACCCTCTTGTGCTTCTTGTCTTGATTTTCCAAAGCATTCCGTGGAGCTCTGGCCACATGCCCAGCCTGTCACCGCTCTGTCACACCTTAGTGACATGCAGCCTTTGCTCTTGTACTCCTTGGGAACGTTTCTTTGGCTGTACATGGCGGCTGCTTGTGCCCTTTCAGCTCTTCTCCATCCCCCTTTCTGTCCCCTTTAGTCCTTCAGAGGCTGAGTGGGGGTGTCTCTGGGCTCCCTGCCATATAGAAACGCCACTAAATTTTGGTGTTGAACAGATGGACTTGTGCTTTTTCTGGGAAGCTTGGGATCAGTAAATGCAGGAGCTTTTCAGTTTCTCCAAACCAAGCCAGTCTCCTCTCCTGTTCCTCAGGTTTGACTCATTAGCCATCTGTCCCACCTCTCCCAGGTACACAGACTGGTGGATGAGCTTAGGTATAGTCATTATGTGTGTTCTTTTCCTGGCTCTGCTGGCTTCACTGTGCATCCGCTCCAGTAAGTTTTTGCTGCTGCTCTGTATTTATCATAGTTGACATTTCTTATGGTACATCAATAATCCGTGGCATTCACGGGTCACAGTTTATCCACTCCTCAGTCGATGTGCCTCTCCCTTATTTCCAGTCCTTTGCTACCACAAAAAGTGCTGCTATAAATATTTTGGTGTGCATGGACTTAAAATGCCCTTCATTCCTCTTGTCCATGTCCCATTTTTTATTCTCAGTAACTTCTTTCTGTAACTTAGGGCTACCCTTAGTCGTTTTCTCATTATCGTTTTCTCCTTCTTCTTCCTTGTCAGTTCTCATCTTAGCTCTAGCAGTTTGACAGACTAGGTGGCTGATTTGGAAATCGCTTCCAGGCCCGTAACTTCCACGAAATCCTTTGTTTTCTCTTAAAAAGTGGTCAGTTACATTCTTTTATTATCTGGGGCTTGCCATGGAAGTGTCACGATCCAGAGCCGTGGAGGATTCTGGGTCCCTGCGAGTCTTTTGCTTCTCTCGTTTCTTTCTCCTGTTCCAGATTTTCTGATAGATTTGCATGTCAGAGTCTTTATGGATTTCATTTGTAGGGCCTTGTTAAGTTATTCATGGAATTTACCATTTTATCTTTAACAACTGATGTTGGTGCAGAAGTAGAAATTATTTTGAATCCTTTTCCTCCAAATGGTTCATTTTATTCACCCTAGAGCCGCTAGTGCCGTATTCAAACATTGTGGCAGCTCTGGGCTGCAGCTGATAGAGCTCTCAGCTTGTGGTCTGGAAGACTTGGCCTCAGATCTTGTCTCACCACGTAGCTGTGTGACCCTGGGCGAGTCACTGTCCTTCACTTCATTACCTGTAAAAAGATGAAGTCAGATTTAATGGCCCTTCTAGTGAGTGCTAAATATATAATCTTAGGACCATGTGCCCGTTTAACTTCTCTGAGCCTCATGAGCTTTGCTCCTGTATGAACTGGGAGTGCATACATGCCTGTAGCACCTGCTTTAAAAGATCGTTAGGAGGCTCCAGAGAGATCTGACCGGAAAGTGCTCTGTATTCCTGTCAGTCCTCTTTCCTGCTCCTCCGTCATTAGTCTCTATTCAGCATTCTCTTCCCATCCCTTTTCCAAATCATTGCAGAATAGATTTGAACATATTGATTCCAGAGGAGGTCAGTTTGTCCCAGACGATTTGTATGACGTAAACACACGTGTACACAATACACATAGGTATACATGGAAATTTTTATACGTGTATATGTATATGTTCACGTGTGCATATGTACTTCATATGTTTGCATTGGTTGATCCTCTCCCTCCCTGCAAGGGATGTTTCTGACATTAGCTAAAGACAAAAGATGTTGGTCTTGAGTATTATTATCAGAGCTATGTGTCCTAGACTGGGCAAATGTATATTTTTCATCTACTTTGTTTCTGCATTATGAATGATTTCTAGTGTAATCTTCATAACACAAAGTATTTTACTGTGTGAACCTCTTTATATTATTCTCTTACCATATTTTCCCTTCTTTGGTGTTTTTAATCCAAAGATACTGGTAAAACAGCCTAATATAACCAGTTGGCTGATGCTTTGTGAAAAAGGAGGCAATATTTTATAAAGAATATTCAGTATGAACCAAGATGTGGAATGGATGAATTCTCCTTAATGTTCCCTCATTATTTCTTTAAAAAGAAAAAGTAGTTTGGCTGTCAGGTTACAAAGATTCAATCAAATTTGATGTTGAAATTATTGAGTTACATTTGGGGCAGATCTTACTGGCAATTTTATTTGCTGTAATGGTATATATAACCTTGGAAAGCTTAACAACGACAAAATATCAAGGTTGTAATTACACCCTGTGCATTTCGGAGAACAGTGACAGAATGTATGTATTGAGATGGGCAGTTCTTTTTAACAGTTCATTGCAAATTAAACATAGCAACTCCCATTTGTGTCAGAAAATGGCATTTTTAAATTTTTGCTAATGAAATTAAACTGCTAAATTACACGGTTCATATATAAGTGGGAGCACATGCCTCCAGCTCTCAAAGGTAGATTCTTGAGAACCTGCCTTTGGAAGAAACTGATCTTGGAATTATCTTTGAAACCTTCAGTCATTTGGATCCCTATTCACTTGGCTATTAGGGCTTAATCTTCCACAGTATGGAGAAAACTTTAATTGTTAGGGAAAACACTCCCTTGTCCTTGGCCACAGGTTTTCTTCCTCAGGTGCATGCAGGTGGAGTTGCTAAGGGACGGCAGTGAGCACCAACTGTTGTGGGCTGTTGGATAGAGCACTATATGGCTTGTGGCTCTTAGGACGCTACTGGGGCCCATGGGAAAGAGAGAAGTCCTTCGTCAGCAAGTCACCTACAGAGGGTGCGATTCAGTTGACCAAAAACCCATTAATGACTGGGAATCAAGGAGCACCTGCAATTATGGATGGACGGGACCTGGGGGAGGGGGAAGAAGAGGAAGAATTCTATGTTCATACAAACTTCTCTTTGTTAGCAAACAGAAAAAAAAAAACTCTGCTCCCCCAATTCTCATATCCTAAGGGTCCTCGAGACAACACATGGCAACAAATCCTCCCTTCTTGAGGGAAGGCTAAGCCACCTTTTAATTTACTTTGGCATTTATTATGCACATCTTCTACATCTGCCTTAACTTGGTCTCAAAATTAAAACAAAAAAAGAAGCTGAAGGGGAGGGAGAGCTAATTACAGAGGAAATTCCCCTTGTGCCTTACCCCATGTGGGCAGAGTAAGGCTCCCATAATCAGTGCCAAAAAATTGTTTTTCTTTTAAATTAAGAGATTAAGAGAAGCTCTAAGGAGGTGGAGGCCATGGGAAGCACACAGTTCCACAGCATCCAGGGATGGCCAGACATTGTAACCACCTTGACCAGGAGGAGATGATTACACCCACCCACCTGTCCATCCCAGTTGTTTGGGTCAGCCTCTTTTTCTTTAGCTACGTGCTCCAGGGGATGGAAGCTGGACTCCTGGTCAGGAATTTGTATCTTATCTCAGACATTTACAACTCTGTGGTCATGGGCAAGCCTCTACCCTCTAAAGAACAGAGTTGTTGTGTGGCTCAAATAAGATAATCTTTGCAAAATCTTAAAATGCTGTAGAAAAGTTAGCTTCCCTTTTTATGGGGTAAGGGAACATGTTACTCTTTGTGATTTTAGCCAAATAAACCTCAGTATTTGAAATATAGTGCCCCAGGTAAGTAAAGAAAGATTTTTTTTTTCCCTCAGTGACTGAAGCCTTTCGTAGGATGTTATTCTGTGATTCTATTACTCTCTGCTGCCTGAAAGCAAAAAAATACGCTATTACGAGTCAGAGAAACAGCTCTGCTCTTAAAAAAAGTTACTCAAGTGTCAACGGCAATACCAGAACGGGGAGAACATCCTTCCACAAACCACCTTGAAAAACAAGGTTTCTTTATGAGTGACGCTCAGTAAGGGAAAGACTTGGCCTTTTATGTGCCTCAGGCCAGCTGGGCTGAATGAAGGGGGAAGGGCAGGTGAGGAAAGCAGTCCCATTGAGAACGAGAACAGTGACAAGGGTTCACTTGTCCACATGGGGAAACTGGGGTTCAGAGGAGAAGGTTATTGTTATTGTTCAGAAGATGGATTTGAACCCAGGTGTCTGGATTCCCAGTCCGTCGCCTTTTCAACTCGAAATCACCTGTGAGCTCACTGCGTAGATACAAAAATGGAACCATTTCCTCCAAAGGAATACAGTCTTCGTTGGAAAATGGAGGAAAGGGGGGTAGAGTCAAGATGGCGGAGTAGAGGCAGCAGTCCGGCTGAATTCTCCCAGCATTCCCCTCCAAACAACTCAGTACCTCAGACAGGAGGCAGAGCCAGTGAAAGGTCAAGGTGAGACATTTCCTGCCTAAGACGGCGGAGGAGATGAGCAGGACAGCTCTGTGATACTGGGGTGCAGCTTGCATGCGGTGGCTGCACTGACGGGGGTGTGACAGCTCTGGGGACTTTAGGGGTCGAGCACCGATCGTCAGCTTGGTTACCCATAAGCCCATGTGGCAGTCACCAGGGTACAGGGGCCCTGGTCACAGTTTCAGAGCTAAGAAGAATGCTAGCACGGCAGCTAGCAGCCGCAGAAGAACAAGGGCCCTTCCTGGATCAAAACCAGAGTGAGGTGACCACACCTCTCACTGGATCACACCACCTTGGAAGCATGGAAGACTTGCAGATCCCCAGAACAGCAACATACAAAAGCCTGCAGCTTGGAGCAGTGCCTTCCGACCCCAGGAGAGCAGAGCCCAACTTTAATATAAAGTTCAGAATCAAAAAATAGGCCTGGAAAAGTAAGCAAACAACATCGAAAGAGTCTGACTAAATACAGCCACTGTGGTGACAGGGAATACCAAGGCACAGGCTCAGAAGATAGAACGGCATGAAGCTCAAAGAAAAAGGCTAATTGGAGACAAGCCCCACAGAAATTCTCGGAAGAGTTAAAGAAAGAGATCGGAGTAGTAGAGGAAAAATTGGGAAATGAAATGAGAGTGATGCAAGAAAATTATGAGAAGAGAACTTCTTAAAAGCAGAACAGCTCAAATGGAAAAAGAGGTACAGAAGCACACTGAGGAAAGTAGAATTGGGCAAGTGGAAGCCTATGACTCCACCAGACATCAAGAAATAATAAAATAAAATAGAAGGAAATGTGAAATCTCATTGGAAAAACAGCTGATCGGGAAAACAGATTGAGGAGAGATAATTTAAGAATTATTCAACTACCTTAAAGCCTATTCAAAAACAACAGAGAGACTTAGACATAGTTCAAGAATTGTAAAAGAGAGGGTAAAATAGAAATTGAAAGAATCCCAGAAATGTTATAGCCAAATTCCAGAGTTTCCAGGTCAAGGAAGAAATATTGCAAGCAGCCAGATAGAAACCATTCAGATATCATGGAGCCACAGTCAGGATCACACAAAATTTAGTGGCTTTCACATTAAAGGAGTGGAAGTGCTTGGAATATGATATTCCGGAAGGCAAAAGCTAGGATTACAACCAAGAATCACCTATCCAGCAAGACCGAGTGTCATCATTCAGGGAAAAATGGATATTTAATTAGAGGACTTTAAAGCATTTGTGTTGAAAAAGACCAGAGCTGAATAGAAAATTTGGCATGCAGACGTGACTCAGGAGAAGCATACATGAAAGAGGAGTCACGAGGCACTCAGTAACGGTAAACTCAAAGAACATTATTGTTATTGGGGCAGTTAGAAGGAGTCTCATAGACAGAGGGGCATGAGTATGAGTCAGTTGTTAAATGAAGGGAATAGGTTGGGACTGCTAGGTGGCACAGTGGATAGAGTACCGGCCCTGGAGTCAGGAGAATGTAAATTCACATCTGGCTTCACACAGTAGCTGTGTGACCCTGGGCAAGTCACTTAACCCCACTTGCCACAAAAAAAGAAAGAAAAGAAAAAAATGAAGGGGTGAGAAAGAAGGGAGCATGGGGAGAAGGGGAAAGAGAAAGGAAGAATGAGGAACATTATCTCACAAAAAAGAGGCACTCAAGGAATTGTTTTTATAGTGGAGGGGAAAATGGGGGCTGGTGGCAGTGGTCGAACCTCAGGGTCATCGGAATTGATCCAAAGAGGGAAGAACACACACACACACACACACACACACACCCACCCACCCACCCAGTTGAGCATAGGAATTTCTCACTCAACAAGGAAGAGAAGGGGAAGGGGATGAGAGAAAAGAAAGGGTAATAAAAAGGAGAGTGTATTGAGGGGAGGGCAGGGGTCAGAAGCCAAACAGACTCTTGAGGAGGAACAGAATAAAAAGAGAGAAGGATAAGCAGAAGAAAGAGTAGAGGGAAATACACAGAAATCACAACTGTGAAAGTGAATGAGGTGAACTCATCAAAGAAAAGCAGAGAGCAGAATGGATTAGAAACCAGAATCCAGCAATATGTTGTTTACAAGAGACATACTCAAAGCAGAAAGACACACACACATGCAGTTTTAAAAAACGGGGCTGGAGCAGGATCTGTGCAGATAAAAAAGGTGGGGTTAGCAGGCACGATGTGGGACAAAGCAAAAGCAAAACTGGACCTAATTAAAAGAGATAATCAGGAAAACTACATTTTGCTTAAAGGTATCATAGACAGTGAAGTAACAGCAAAAAGATGTACAGCAAGTTTCTCTGATAAAAACTTCATTTCTCAAATATTTCGTAAACCGAATCAGATTAATAAAAGTAAGAGCCATTCCCCATTTGTCAGATGGTTAAGGAATATGAACGGCAGTCTTCCGAAGAAGAAATTAAAGCTATCTATAGTCATGTGAGAACTGCTCCAGATCACTATTGATAAGAGAAATGAGGTGCCATCTAACACCGATCTGAAAGGACGTATGCTGGAGTGGGTGAGGGAAAAGTCACACTAATGCACTGTTGGTCCCACTGTACTGAAGGACAGTTTGGGGCTATGGTCAGAGGTTACAGGTGTAACCCATGATCCGGCAAAACCACTATTAGCTTGGTACCCCAGAGGGATCAGAGAAAAAGGAAAAGGATCTATATGTACAAAAAATTTATAACAGCTCTTCTTATGGCGGCAAAGAATTGGGAGGTGAAGGGATACGCATCAGTTGGGGAACGACTAAACAAGTTCTGCAAGTGATTGCTAAAAAAAAAATGATGAGGAAGATGATTTCAGAAAAAACTGGGAAGATGAACAGATGCAAAGTGAAGCGAGCAGAACCAGGTGATCGTTGTGCCCAGCAGTGGCGAGACGGTCAACTGTGGAAGACTTGGCAACTGATCAGTCCAGCAATCCAAGACAATTCGGAAGGACTCCGCTTCCAGAGAGAGAACTGAGTGCAAATTGAAGTATGATTTTCTTACTTTATTTTTCTTGCCTTTTTTTTGGACATGGTTAATATGGAAATATACTTTGCATGATTTTACATATTAGGAAATCAGATTGCTTGCCTCCTCAGTAGGTGGGGGAGGGGCTACAGTGAGAGGATTTGGAGCTCTTAATTTTCTTTTAATGTCAGAAATAAGTATTTTCTTTTTACAAAAAAAAATGGAGGGAAAATAGCATTGATCTGAGGCCTAGCTCTCTCTTTTGTTCTAGTGTACTTATTCAGTCTTTACATTTGTTGAAAGCCCACTTTGTGCAAGGGCACTCCCTCAGATGCCCTGGTCTTACTCTTGTGAGAGGTATACTTAACTTGAGTTGGCCCCTTTCTGTCTGACACCTGATCCAATATCCTTCCTAACACTCCCTTCTACTTCCTTGAATTCTATTAGAGTTCTTAACCTACTTATAAACAAATAATGTCTTAGGATATTGGGGTTGTTCCAGACTTGACAGTTATCACCATTTCCAAGCATGCAGGAGAGGTGAATGGCCAGGTTTTGGGGGTGGGTTTTCAGGTACCTTTTGAATTAGAGGGTCCCCAAGATCCCTTCCCACCCTTGAGAGTCTGTGAATCTTGCATCTTAGGCTCACTAGATGTATGGGAAAGGGAGCAAGCATTGATTACGTGCCTCCCATGTACCAGGCACTGGGTTCAAGCACTTTTTGCAAATATTATCTCATATGATCCTTACAACAACCCTGAGAGGAAGTTGCTGTTTTTATCCCCATTTTCCAGTTGAAAAAACTGAGACAGACAACTGACTATCTGAGGCAGGATTTGAACTCAGTTTCCTGATTTCAGGACCAGCACTATGTCTGCTATCCCACCTGGCTGTACTGGTAGCCAGCTTGTGTCACTGTACATGGATCTTTGGTTTCCTCATTTGTAGGATGGGTGTGATGATATGTCAGTGCTGCCTTGTGAGAATCACAAGGAATTCTGTAAATAAAGCACGTGGAAAACCTTGAAGGCGAGCGGCCAGCTGCCTGGACTGAGGTCATCAGGGAAGCAGTATGGCTGGAGCCAGTGTAGGGAGGGGCTGCTCGGCATGTTGTCGTCCTGCTCAAACAAACACACAAAACCCTTCCTGTTTCTTGGTTCCCTCATCTGTTTTCCATAGTTGTCAAGAAACGCAAAAAGAGCCAAATAGACAGCCCCATGTTACTCTGAATCATACAGAAGAGCCATCTGCCCACGTGCACACACTCATACACACAAGCATGTGTGCGTACACGTGTAGGTAGGTGGAACTCAGTAAATGATTACTAAATGCACAGGGACTTGACATGTTGGTATTTCAGCAGTACAAGACAGTTTAGCCTCCAGACCATTTCAAAGGATGTAGCTGAGGTCATACCACCAGTAGCTGGCAGCCACAGTTGGACCTCTGGTCTTCTCACTCGATATGCATTAGAAAGATCCCCATCAAAGTTGTCAAATGTTAGCAGAGTGGTATTCTAGCAGGAAATGAATACTTTTAATCTTCATTATTGTACTGGTTTATGGAATCAAGCAGCTAGGTGGTGCAGTGGATAGACTGCCAGGCCTGGAGTCAAGAAGGCGTGAGTCTTCCTGAGTTCAAATCAGGCCTGTATTACCCTGTTTGCCTTAGTTTCCTCAGCTGTAAAATGAGCTGGAGAAGGAAATGGCAAACCACTCCAGGATCTTTGCCAAGAAAACCCCAAATGGAGGCACCGAGAGTCAGACACGACTGAAACAGCCAAACAATAGCATGGAATTAAGGCATACTTATTTCTTTAAAACATAGGTTGGTGTATTTAAGTGTGACTAAATGTTCCTTTTCTTTGAAAAGCCTTCCCTTTGAGACGCTTGTACTCTTGCTCTAGAAAGCAGTAACGTTTTTCATATCATCCTTTTCAACAGTCATTTTTGCACAGTATCTTGGCCTAAAGAGCACTTTAAAAAGTTTGTTATTTTTTTGTACAAAGATTCATTGAGGAGCAGCTCACAGGGTTAGTGTAACTGCTAGGGAGTGGACAGTTTTCTTTGGAAGACGTTTTCCTTTTGCTCATATTGGGAGTGCTTTTTTAAGTGGTGACTTCTTTAAAGGATACTACATGACTTCCTGAAAGCATTTGACTTGGAGAGCTGATGTGCTGTCAGACTGGATATAGGGAGCAGGAAGGGAAGTTAGGTTCTGGCAGCCATTCAGGTGAAAAGGTGCTAGGAACCTGAACCTGGTGATGACTGAGTAGCTGGAGGGAGACAGGGCAGAGATGTTGCGGAATTGAAATGGGCACAACTTGGCACTTAGCCTTCGAGCTTTCCTGCTCAGGCCTCATCATAAAGACCTAGGAAAATCACAAGACTTCCTGAGAGTACAGGTAGTGGTGGCTCAGCCAGAGCGCAAACCCTGTCCTCTCATTCCCAATCCAGGTTATTTCTGCCCAAAATCTTGTTGAATAGTTGAATGTTGGTAGGGAGAAGGGCTGCCTAATCTCTTCCTTTCCTGCATGATCAGTGCACATTTCCGTTATGAGAGCTGTCACTTTCTCTGTACCTGTATACTGTGTCTATTGTTGTAATCTCTCGGTGCTCCAAACTGCACGAGGGCACCCTATCCCTAGCTTGCGTTCTTTTAAGCTCTCGTTTTGATGTACAGGGTAGGAAGAAGGGCGACTTGTCAGTCAGTTTTAAAAAAAAAAAAATCTAAATTTTTATTTTGAATAATTATCTACAAACATAAACGTTTTAACATATGAAGAACAAAAAAAGGAGTTTAGAACCATCCACTGCTCTTTTGTGGTTTAAAAAGTGTATTAAATTTAGACTTTCAGCTAAGATGGCATTTTGTTAGGATGTAGAGGAGCCCATATCCAATTCCTCAGTTGTTTATTAAGTAGAAATCTTCCTTGTGGAACAACAGTAAAACCAAAGAGAAACAGCTCTGAGATCCTCTCTTCAGTCTAGGCTTGCCTAACGATATTGCCAGTGATGTGCAGGGGCTCCAAAGTGAGATCAATCGGGGTAGGCAGGCAGTGTGCAAGCTTGAAATCTCCCCCCTTCCCCTCACCCCCACCCTCCAGTAGGAGATAGGGGCCAGGTTAGCACACAGGCAGCCACTCCAGAGCAACAGGGGGAGTACCTGGAAGCCAAGCACCTAGGGTCCTGTTGGAGACCCGATTGAGTCTGTCTGGGCCATAGCAAGGGATAGAGCTGTCTTCTGGGGTGGGGACTATGTAAGGAGAAATGGACAGGAGCAAAGCCAAAACAAAAATCCAACCCGTCAGTCAATCAGCATTTACCAGTACCTGTTGCGTGCAGGTACCATGCCAAGCACTGCTGATAGAAAGAAGGGCAACTGCCAGGAGACTGAGCCTGAACCTATGGTCTTGGCCAACACATCCAGATCCAGGTGCCACCAAGGAGGACCTGGCTGTCCAGAAGGAAAGGAGAGAGCAGGGTCTGACCTATGCATAAAGCCACCAACCAGAGACTGAGGCTGGAGATAGGAATCAATGGATGAAAATGCCCAACACAATTAAGAAATAGCAAAAAGGTAGAGCCTTGGAGACAAGAATAACCAGGTCATCAAGCCTACAAGAATAACCAGAACCGTAATGTTAAGTGATATGGGAGCTAGGGAGGAAAAAAATATGATATAAAGGAGAATTAAGAGAGTTAAAGAATTAAGAGAATTAAAGCAGAGGGTGGTACATCTGAAAATTAGAATGGGTCAAACAGAAGGTAATAACTCTGTGAGACTACCAGAAATAATAAAACAAAAAGATTTTAAAAAGAGAAGAAAATACAGGTATGTCTGCCATCAAAAGTAACCTGGCAAACAAGGAGAAATAATCAAAGGCAGCCTAAATGAAATTATTCTGATGAGAATCTGAGGGCAAAGCAAAAATATCAAGAACTGATTGGTCATCTCCTGGAACCCTAAAATGAAAACCCTTAGAAACATCTGAGCCGAGAGACTCCGGATGAAAGAAAAAATATTACAAGCAACCAGAAAGAAAGAACTGAAGTATTAAGGAACCAGAGTCAGGATCTCTCAAGACTTGGCATTTAGCACAATAAAGAAAAGGAAATATCTGAATATGGTATTCTCAAAGGCAAAATATAAATGTTTTAAACCCAGAATAGCTGCAAAACTGAGGATACTCCAACAGGGGAAAAAATGGATCTTTAATAGAGTAGAGAGGACTTTGAGGCATTTTTGTGAAGGGTCCCAAACTGAAAGAAAGGAGCCAAGAGAAAACAAGACTCATGCGTACACAGGTACACACACACACACACACACACACACACACAGTTTTTGTTTGTTTTGGAGGGGGGAAGGCAGGGCAATTGGCGTTAGGTGACTTGCCTAAGGTCTCACAGGTAGTAAGTGTGTCAAGTGTCTGAGGCCAGATTTGAACTCAGGTGTTCCTGACTCCAAGGCCGGTGCTGTACTCACTGCACCACCTAGCTGACCCCCCCCCCCCCCCCCCCGCACACACGTGTATGTATGTGTATCACATTTTCAAGGGACTTATACTTGACTAAGTGCTTACATTCTAATGAGAGAGAATAAACAAGTGTCCCTCCAGAACTTTCATGTTACAAGATAATAAAAGGTTAAGAAAGAAATTAAATAAGGTTTACAAAGGTCCTGGAGTGATTTTGTTTTCTTTTGATGATCTTAAGAGTAAAAAGAAAAGGGAGGGAAAAGGGAATATAGCAAGAAAGAGAGGAAGAGGAAGGAGAAGACCATCTTTAAAAATATATGAGATTGAGGTATATTAGATGATCGATGAACAAGCATGGAGGAGGGATTGGGAGAATGGGTGTCCCATGATCCTTAACTTTCATCTGAACCACACAAAAGAGAGTTGAACTCACACATACATATAAACAGTTTTGTTTAAAAATACATTAACCCCAAATGGAGAAGTGGGTATGGATAGGGAGAGGGTTTAAGAGGGAGAATTGGCTCAATGAAAAATCACTTTATAAATAAATTTCACCATCTGAAGTTGGTTCATGAAAGATGTATTAAAAGGAATGAAAGAAAAAAATGTGTAATTGGGGGAGGGCAGAGGCAAAGAGAAATGGGTCACGAAGCAGAAACAGATCTCTTCAATTATAGGTCACTAGTGTTAAGTGTGCTCCGCCTTCAGGACTTCCTTCTTTGGGAGAAGCACAAGAGAGTAGATTGGAGGGAAGTACACAGTTGACTATGATTGTGAATTCCCCTATAAAACTAAGATTAGCAGAATGAATTAGAAAGCAGCATTGGCCTAGTATCTTCACTTTATAGGTCATGAGACTCAGGCCTAGAGAGTGGGACTTAATAATTTAAGTCGTCCGAGTAGCAGAGCTGGGGTTTGAGCTTAGGCCATGGAACTTCAGCTCCAGTGCTTTTGCTGTACCGGCTGGTCTTACGAGGGTCTCCTGCCCCGTGCTCCATTCAAGATGGTCATTCCATTTTCCAGATGGTGCTAGGCTTGCCATATTGCTTTTGCTGACTAGATTGATTAAACTCAGGACCAAGGGAATTCTGTATAAGTCTACCAAGATCCTTGGGATACATTTGACATACACTCGCATGCTTTTCTCATGGAACCCGTGGAGAGATGTGGGCTAAACTTTATTACAACTAGGGAATTTGGGAGTACGGTTACCCCTTCCACATTGTGACTTTCCTAATTATGGTTTCCATATGTCATGGGTTGGCATAAGAAGTTAAATGGGAATTTTGGAGGAGTTTTGCAGAAGCCACAGACAATACAGGAAGGCCAACAGATGACACAGAGCCTTTGACTAATACTTAACCCACATATTACAATAAAGTACTGTAAACGCACCATGAAAGAAAAAGAAAAAAACTCAGATTTCTTTGGTACAAAGATAGAGCCAAAAAATCTGACTTGGGTTTTCCAGATCTCAGGGGTGCTATGCCCCTGACCCCCCACAAAGTGACTGTACTTGGAAGTCTAGGCCTAGAGAGCGATAATCAATCATTTGGCTTCATCTTGGAAGGAAAGGAAACGTTCTCTACTAGATGTGTTCTTGGCCCTGGGCCATTTGACCCAATAGCTGGGCTAAAGGGACAGGCAGGTGGCATGCTCCTTAGAAGTTCAGGAGACACACAGCTGGAAAGGATAAGTAATGCACTGGATGACAGAAAGGAGATTTTTTAAAAATTATTTTGGTAGGCTAGAACATTGAGTGTGAAATTGTCCCCAGCACTCAGCCCAGTGCCTGGCACAGGGTGGGTCCATAATAAATGTTTTTGATTGATTAAACTAAAGCCCTTACACTTAGTATAAAGTATACACTGAAGTATAAACAATTGGCCTCATGAAGTAGATGTTGGGTTTTCTGTAGACTGAAAGAAAGCTTTGGGCCACCATTTGGGTTTGGCAGCTGAGAAAAGGAGGGTAGCATGAGGCTTTGCTAAGAGGTCCAGTGGTAAGGTGGAGGGAGCTGGTGACCATTCTTCGTTTCTTTCCTTGGCCATCCAACATCTGGACTGTTGAGTTCTGAGCACCACATTTCAGGAAGGACTCTAGAGGCTCTGGAGCCAGATGCCAGGAAGAGAGAGGCCACAGGAGAATTAGTAGAAAGAACCAGATGTGTTTTGGGTAGAGGAATAGTAATAAGAAGTAATTCCAGTGTTTGTTACAATAAATATATCTTTGCTGACTGACTAGCAAGAGGAGAGAAGACTGAAAGCGTTGTACCTGCCACTGTTGTCGGGACCATCTCTGTTCAGGTTTGTGTTGTACTAAGTGTCTGTGAGAGGCCTTTCGTTTCTGACTGTCTGTGGTGCCCTAGCCCAGACGCCATCCCAGAGGTGCCCGCTCGCATTGCTTGGAACAGGGGAGCAGTTCTTGGCTGTGGCTCCTCCTTGCCCTCACAGTTAGCTGCGTTTCACAGTTTATGGTCCAGGGGATTAGAGCTAACTTGTTAAATTATGTTTTGCATTCAAATAATGCTTTTTACTTTCATCCAAGGATTTTTATGGACAATCTTGTTTTGGCAGTTGTGATTCCCATCCTGTATATGAAGGAATTGAGGCACCAAGGACAGGTTCCATCCCAAGGTCATGCCAATTTGATGGAAGAGCCAGATGGAGAAGTTGTGTTTTCTAACTCTTTGCTTGTTTAGTGAGCTCATGTGGATGACTTCTGACTCTGCCTAGATTTATGCTCTCATCAGTTCTGTGATAGAGTTAGCCGAAAAAGCATGTGCTTTTTTTATAAGGAAAAGGTTGGTTGGGTTTTTTCCTTTTTAGATTTTCGGGGTACTGAAAGAGTAAGAAAAATAGATGCGGAGTTAGGGTGACTTTAAAACATGGAGAAACGTTTTTAAAAATGTAATTCATTAGGAAAGGCTCTGTGACTAAAAATATGCCAATAACTATTGGTACAGATTATTTTTTTCAACTTTCAAGAAAATAAAAAAGTAGAAAGCTGCCCCTCCCATTTTGGGTGATACATCTTTCTGACGGCATGTCCTAAGTGTTCTTCAGTTTCAAGGAAAGTGCTTTGTGGTGATTTTTGAGGATATGCCCCGAAGTAATAACAGCCTCTGCCTCCTTGTAGAGAGGGCCCATCATCTTGGAAGAAGCAGCTGAGGGGGATCTGGAGGACCAGGGACAGACTGTCACTTCCTCTTTGCAGTATTCCACAGCCATCTAGCTATCTTCCACTTGATCAGCTGCAGGGTGTCCTAAGGAAATTCCAATCTAAATTAACCCAGACTACTGTCACCTGGCTCCAAAATCTGGCACTGATTTTCACCAAGTCATAGGCAGAAATCATCTCGTTACTTTCTAATCAGATCGTGCACTCCAATTTAAGTAGCATTTGCACTTGTCTTATCATCCTGAGAATTTAAAGTTGACTTCCTGCTTTGCTTGTGTGATTTTAACCCAAATGAAATAGTTCATAGTCATTACCCGTTGATTGTTTGGAATATCGTCAGACTCCCAGCTCGAATCGCCTCTCTTAAAATGTAGGCTTCTTGAAGGCAAGAACGCTCTTTCGTATCCCCAGTGCTCAGTAAATAGCATGTAGCTCTTGATAAAAAGCTGTTTCATTTTAAAAAAATGGTCATGAGAGGGAATGGGGAATCCTCTCTCCTCCTCAAGCCTTGGGTTTCAAACCCTGGTGTCTCTGCTGATGACTGCTAGCCATGTGACCTCCCTCGGGCTGCCTCTCTCATTTCTGAGATTTTCGTTTATTCGTCTATAAAATGAAGGGACATCCAAGAATCTAATTCTCACACACTGAGTCTATAAACTTACTTCTTTCTGAACAGTTTCATAAACATTTCTTAAATGTCTGCATGTTCCTATGTCTCTGCCTTAGGCACTGGGGATGCAGCAACAGAAGGAAAAAAAGCCTGCCTGCTCTGTTAAACACTGGCTGTGAAAGGCAGTGCGGAGCTGAACAGAGCAATGGAAAAAGAGAAGGGCCTTCCCCTTCTTGCCAGAGGTTTCTACTTTGATTTTCAGGTGAAGTATGAGAGGCACATGAATTTTTAATAGAAGCTTAGAACAATGACTTTTGAATGCTAGCACCACCCACAGATTGCTAGCACATTTTTGATTTAAAAAACTCCTCAAAATAGCAGTTTTGCACGCCACTTTTCAGTCTAGGCATTTATATAAATGATTCACGTAGTGTGCAGAGAAAATTGCTTGCCTGCAGTTCTTGCTCTTCTCAAGGCATTTTAGCCCCTCAATGAATCAGCCCTTGGAGACCCTGTCATCTGTGCCGCCCTGTTTGTGGGCTGCCAAGCCTCTGATGGAACCTGTCCTGTCCTCAGCTATGAGGTTCCTGTAGAACTTGAGATGTGACTGTATTTTGGTTGGCTTAATAAGGACTATCTGCTGTTGTTAGGATTGTGGTGTTTATGGTCTGTCTCTTCTATCTGTTGCTTCGTGTCTATAGAATGTTGTTCTGAAAGATGGAATGCCTCCTGGCAGCAGGACATCCATGCCCCTGGGCCCTCTTAATTCTTTAGCAGTTTGCTTCTTGAGTGAGATGGATTTGACTTTTTCCATTTAAATTGCCCCTTTAAAGTATCTCTGAACTCTGGCTCTGGATTGGCTGTAACATTCCAAGTGCTCTGGGCAGTTTTGTCGGGAGCGCTGTCTCTAATCTTGGCCCTTGTTACTCAGGCTCTTGCGGAGTTGCCTAAGTCAGTCACCATCCGATCGATTATTCATTCAACTCTTTGAGAGTCAACTTTGTTCCAACTTTGGAAAATACAAAGATGAATGAGGTGGATGCCCTTCCCTTTAGGAGATTACAGAAGGAATGCCTATACACAGTATGCTATAAGTGTCATGAGAAGAAGAAACAGAATGCTCTTAAGTGTTCAAAGGAGGAAAAGGCCATTAAAGGAATACAGAAGAGCTTGGAGGGAAATCTCTAACCGGGAGGGTTCCAGGGATTGGTCTTTGGCCCTGGGGGAGTTAACAGTCTTACCAGGAACTCCATGGAGGTACGGGTGTCATTCATTCTGCATAGCTAGAGGTGGGAGGCTAACACCCTGGGTGATGATGTCAGGGTGCAAAAAGATCTTGAAAGGCCAGAACAGTGAGTGTTCCAGACCTAAAAAGGTGCCATATGAGAGCAGCAAAGATCCCATTCTAGGCTCAGGTCCCCTTCTAGCACCCCAGGCTTTCAGCCCAGGAGTTGTCCCAGACTCCTTGCTCTGTCTCACCCCTCAGATCCAAGCAGTTGGCAAGGCTTGTTGATTTCACCATTGCAGCATCTCAGATATGCCCACTGCTCTCCTCTGTCATTGTCACCACTCTAACGCAGGCCCTCATCGCCTCGTACCTGGAGTATTGCAATACCCTGCTGGGGTGGGGGGCTACCTGCCTCAAGTCTCTCCCCACTACAGTCTATCCTCAAGATTCAACCACTAAAGTGATTTTCCTAAAGCACATGTCTGTCCATCCATGTCACCCCTACCTCGTACTTAAACTCCATTTGCTCCCTGTTGCCCCCAGGATCAGTTACCAAATGCTCTATTCAATGTGCAAAGCCCTTCACAATTTAGCCCCCTCCTACCTTTCTAGTTTTCTTACATCTTACTTCCCTTCTTTGATTCAGCAGCACTGGCCTTCTGGCTTTTTCGTGAACAAGACGTTCCATCTTTCAGCTCCAGGCATTTTCTCTGTCTGCCTCTGTGCCTGGGATGCCCTCCATCCTCATCTGGGCCTACTGTCTTCCCTTTAAGTCCCGACTAAAATCACATCTTTGAGAAACCTTTCCCAGCCTCTCCATTTAGTGCCTTCCCCCATTCATTATTTACTGTTTATCCTGTGCATAGCTTACTTTGTACACCTCTGTTTGGTTTCTTCCTCCCCCATAAGATGGTTAGCCCCTCCAGAGCAGGAACTATGTTTTGCCTCTGTGTCTCTGGCGCTTAGCCTAATGCCTGACCCATAGTAGTTACTTCAAGACTTCTTGACTGACTGGACCTCACCTCTTTGCTTGTTACCTTCACCTTAAAAATGAGGTTGCAGATAGTGCCCACGTCCCCAGGCTGTGAGGATGAGCTCAGTGCCTGACAGTACTTGATGAGGGGCTACGTAAATGTTAGCTTCTTATTACTCCTAGTAGACTAGGATGCCCAGTAAGAACTAGTGTGGTATAGGGCAGTGGTGTCAAATTCAAATAGAAAATGGTCCCCGTTGGCTGCATATTGACTCAGAAAGCCATAAATATATTTATGTTTTATTGTACCGCTGTTTTGTGGAACATTTCACAATTAGGTGGTTGGGCAGCACTTGACATGGGTCAGGAGTGTGACACCTCTGGTGTGAGAAGGAAAGGATTGAGGACTCCAACAAGCCTGGCCTGACTCGGTGCCCCCCAGTGCCCTCGGTAATCTCTGAAGACTGTAAGCTACAAGGAGGGTGCTGGTTTGCATTGAGGGTGAGAGTTTCCACACTGGACCTCACAGATAGCTCCAAAGCAGACTGAGAAGAAGTTTTAAGGTCAGTATGGACCAGCAGTGTCGCTGAGCAACCTGGAAAGCTAATGGATTTGGGGGAGGTTGTTAGTCCCTGCTCTCCAAGATCATTGTTACTCAAGAAGCAGGAATGAGATAGTCCCTGTGAGCATCTGCAAAATAGAAACACACGGAATGCCAGATAATTGTGGTGAGGAGGATGACAGAAGATCAAGGAAGTCCTCCTGCAGCTCATGAGGCTGTCTGAAAGGGAGGGGGGACTAGGAGGGAGAGCATTCCAGGCCTGGGAGAATGGCCCGTACAGAGAGAGCGGACACAGGGTATTGTGTGTGAATGAGCGCACAGGCCAAAGGCATGGGCCCTGAAAGGCATCAAGAGAAGTAATGAGGATTCTGGAAAGATAGAATTGAGTCCAGTTTTGAATGGGGTCTTCGACTAAACAGAGGAGCTTTTATTGGCTCCAAGAAGTAACAGAGATGGAGCCACTGGAGTTTATTGAATAGGAGAAGGGTATGGCCAGGCCTATACAGCATTTGGGTAGCTATTTGAAGACTGGGTTGGAAAAAGTGAAGGACTGGAGGCAAGAAATCCAATTATGAGACTACTTCAGTAGTCCAATCAGGAGACGAATTGGGGTGGTGAATGTGAGTGGAAAAAGGAGGGTATGAAAGAAGGATAAATTTTAAATATTGATCAATTGGACTGTCCAAAAGACAGCTTGAATCAAACTAGAATGAAGGCCGAGGTTCTATGGCATTTTGGTATCTTTATTAGTTGTGGAAGGAGATTCAAAAAGATTTGGCACTGACCGTATATGTGGAATGAGTGGTGGTGCCTTCAGAAAAAGAGGCAAGTTTGGGAGAAGCATGGGTTTGGGGAAGAGGAGATAATGAATTGTTTCAGACATTGTGACTTTGAGGTGCCTTCAGGACATCTGCTTAGAATATCCCCAGATTGCTCTGGTGATGTTTGACTTTAGCGGCAAGGATTGGCTCTGGAGATTGGGGAGTCATCTAGTGGTGGTGATGCTTGTACCCATGGGTGCTCATGACATCATCAAGATAGGATGTGTAGAGGAAGGGAAGAGGTCCCGAGATAGCCTTTGGGCACCTCTACAGTTGGGGAATTCAGTACGGATGCTGAACCAGCCAGAGAGACTGAGCAGGAGCAGCCAAGACAGATAGAGGAGCCAGTAGAGATGTGTGTCATGAAAACCCAGAGAAAGCAGAGCAGCATCCGCCAGGGGTCCTTAATATTTTTGGTGTCATAGACCACTTTGTGCAGCCTGTGGACTCTTCACAAGAAGAGTGGTTTTAAATGCCTAAAATATGGGTTACTACAAAGGAAGCTAGTTACGTTGAAATATAGTCTGTCTGTCTGTCTATCTGTCTATCTATCTACCCATCTATCTACCCATCTACCCTCACTGACCCAGGATGAGAAATCCTGTTCTACAGTGTCAGGTGCTATGCTGTCAGATAGGTCAAGAAGGATCATAATGAAGAAAAGATCTCAATTGGATGTTATTAGATCATTGGTGGCTTTGGAGAGAGCAGATTCAGTTCAGAGATGACATTGGAAGTCACATGGCAAAGGATTGAGAAGTGGGTGAAAAGAGACGAGGGAGGTCAGGAAGAGTATGGTCGCTTTTTCAGGGAGTTTGTGAGAGGGAGGAGATCTTAAGAGGGTGGTCGGGTCAGGGGAGGATTTGTGGAGGATGGGAAACATCCTGGGTATATTTGGGAGTCATTAGAAGGGTAAAGATTTCTTCTAGTCCAAACCCCTGGTTTTATAGATAAGAAAACTGAAGCTTTGAGAGGTTAATGCTTTGTCCACGGGGACATAGAGAGTGTGACAGAGCCAGACACCTCCAGATCCAAACTGAGTCAAGAAATGATGTCTTGTAGACTATGTAAATTTATCCAGCAGCTTAAAGCAATCGGAACATTACTTGACAGGACACGAGAGTCATGGTGTGCCTGGCCAATGCATCGCTTTATTTCGTCAGTCCTTCAGGACAGTGCTGGTCTGGCACTGTTTAGCAAACTTAGAAAGTGCTACCAGCTGGGATGACTTGGGTTATAAGTCCTGTGGGGAGGTGGGAGAGTTAATTAGCATGAGGAAAGAAAGAAAAAGAGATATTAAATGTTACATGTATGCATGTGTAAATGTGGTGGGAGTAATCCAGGGTTGGGTTTGGTAAGGTTTGAGTGTAGGTAGGACAAAAGGCCAGGGGACTCGAGTGAACAGGGTAGTGTGGAATGAACTGGCTAACTCTACTGCAGGGTCAAGATTGGGAATGAAAGGAAGTTCGGGCAGAACAGGTCTCTGTGTACTAGGGAAGGAAGGAGTTGAGATCTTAGGACAGTGAATGGGTTTAGGGAGAGATGGGACATTGGGAGGCATTCATAATGTGTGATCATGGAAGTAGGATGTGTTTGGGTAAGCATGTCTTTAGTGGAAACTATTGTTCATCAGAGTGCCAGCAGATTGCAGAACCATGATCCTAGAATATTTGAAGGAAATCTACATCATCCTCTAATGGCCAGGGTTTGGGTGAAAAGCAGGACCACGAGCCAGGAAGAGCAGGTGGGGTTGGTAGACACTAGTCACCAGGATTTGGATTATGTGATACCTTTGAATAAGAGACTCTCAAAGGAGGCGAAGTTGCTAAATGTGAGTGGCAGACAGAGGAGCTGCAAATGGTCCTGGGGGCAAGGACTGTGTCTGCTCCTCAACCAAGATCATTGTGTTTGAGATAGGTCAGGATTAGAAGGGATGCCAAGGATGTAGTGTCCTCTGTGGAATCCAGGTGTCAATGAGCACCCAAAGAAGGCAGGCTTCTAAGGTCAAGGGAAGTTGAGTCGATTTCAGTGGCCACAGGGCAGAGCTGGAGTGGGAAATGGGAAAGGAGGGAGTCGGCTTGGGGTAGAGGGGGGTGGGAGAGAAGCAGGGCCTGGGGAGGCAGCTGGGATTTCCCTTGGGCAGCCAGGGAGGGGACAGTTAAGAGTGGTGGGAAATGAGTCACTGGTTCCTAATGGCTCTGCGGAGGGTAACAGGTGCCCGATGCCACGTGGAGTAGAGAGAGGCCCAGGCTCCCCTAGAGTCTGCCTGCTTCTCCGACTTAGAGGCTGCTATGCTTAGTACAGTGCTCGAAGGCTCCCAGCGCCGTGGTTTGACTACATATGAAGCATTATATTCAGTTCTTGGTCCGTCACCAAGGATTTATGGAGCATTTCCTGCCATCCAAGAGCTTCTGTTCTCCATCAGGGAGATGAGTGCATGAGTAAGTATAGACAGAATGGTTCCAGGGTGGAGTTTTTGGCTGGGCTTTTGTTGCCCTTGTTGGTTTTTGCTGGGGGTGGGGTGGAAGGGGAGCAGCTGGAGGCTTTAGTCTGGAGAAGAGAAGACTGGGAGAAGGGAGATTGTATTGTCTTCAAGTATTTGAACAGCTGCTGTGGACAGGCTGAATGCAGTGCTTGTTCTTGACTTGAGTGGGCCAGGCTGGGGGCGATGTCTACAAGTTGGGAAGAGGCAGATTTAGGCCAAATATGGGGGTGGGCTTCCCCAGCCTGGGATGTTTTAGGTGAAGCTCTTCAAGCACGGGCTGGATGATCACTTGCTGGGAATACTGTAGAGAATGTTCTTGTTGGGGCAGGTCAGACCCTGTGGACCTTTCAGCTCTAAGTCTGTGACTTGGGTCCATGCAATTGGAGCTGGAATGAATCTTAGAGATCTCTTAGTTTACCCTTTTGCAGATGAGGTCATTGGGATCCACAGAGATTGGCTTTCTCAAGATTGATTAACACCCAAATGACATTCTCAGAGGAGGCCTCCTGGAAGAGATGGTCCTTGACAGAGGGACTGAGACTGCTCAGAGCCTAGTGTTCACAGGTCGGGCTGGGACTCATTTTAGAGTTGAAGAAGTGGAGACATCCTGATGTGACTTGGCCTTGATATCAGAGCCATAGCTCACCACCAATGTATATGCCTCGCATTCGTACCCATTGCTCAGAGGCTTAAAACTGCAAATGGATGGTGAATAAGCTGTTCGTGTGAGTGCCTGGCATATATTGCTGAATGCAGGAAATTCTCTCTCTAGATGTATTCAGTTATGGGTTCATAGGGTTCAAGCAAGTGAAAGTGATGTAGGACAGCCCTCAGAGGTTGAGGCACCAGGGCGTGGCAGGCCATACTTTGTCTACGCGCCACGCTGCTTCTGGAAGGTTATTGGGTGGTGACTCTAAGCATCTTGATGTCTGTGGGTAAATGCTGAGATATTTCCGATTCCCAGCCAGGAATTCCATGGGAATCAGTCACTAAGAATGTAAGTGTCCTCTGTGGGCATGGCTGGGCGCAAGGGTTACAGAGGCGTCTTTGAGGAGCTTTGAGGGGTAGGGCAGGATCAACGTGAGCATGTATGAGAAGATACCAAGTATGTTTAAAATACATAGACTTAAATATTGTGGGGGGAGGGGTTGACAGCTAGTAACTAGAGGGATCAGGAAAGGCTGGAGATGTCCTTAGAAGTTCACAGTCCGCCTTAACTGGACTTAGGTTGTTGTTTCAGTTGTGTCTGACTCTTCATGACCCCACTTGGGGTTTTCTTGGCAAAAATACTGGACTGGTTTGCCATTTCCTTCTCCAGCTCATTTTACAGGTGAGAAAACTGAGGTAAACAGGGCTCAGTGACCTGCCCAGGGTCACACAGTGTCCGAGGCTGGATTTGAACTCAGGAAGACGAGTCTTTCTGTGTCCCGGCCTGGCACTCTATCCACTGCACCATCTAGCTGCCAACTGGAATGACAGGTAGTCGTTACATCAGTCGTATTCAGTTTGTCACGTGTAAGACACTGAGACCAAGGTGTCAAACATTAATTCATATTCTTTTCTAAAGCCTTTTCTTCATTAGTGCAAGAGACTCTCCAGAAACGCGTAGATGGAGGTGCACAGGGTTGGTGCCTGAAATAGCACCTGACTGTTAACTCCTGCATGTGGTGGTCAGTCAGCCTGTGGGTCTTGGGCTTGAGAGAAGGAAGGGAATCATTTAATCTATCGATAAGGGAGCCACACTGTGGGCTAGCCCAGAGTAAAGTGGTGCATAGCCACCAGGACATCCATCCCTTGTGATGGACACAAGCTGTGGAACTTGAAACAATATTGAAGACATTTATTTGGCCTGTGAGTCTAGTTTTTTCTTTTGAACTGAAAGCATGGATCATCATGAACATCAGCATGGAATGTATCTAGACAAGATAGTCCCAAGCTGGGGGAGGGTGAAGCTCTGGAGATTGTTGACTTAAGGTTTGCCGAGTACACGTACGTTAACTCAACCATAGGAAGTCGTGCCGTTGTTATCTCTCTTTTACGGATGAGGAAACTGAGTCACAGAAGTTAAGTGATTTCCCTGGAGTCACTCAGCCGCCTAAAGCAGGTTTGAACTCAGGTTTTCCTGACTGCTAACTATAAAGGTTATACACTTTGTCTAGACCCAGAGAACAAAAGCCGTCCAACCATTCCTAGGCCTTGAGTAGCCACTCAGAGCATTTATTAAGCACTTACTCTGCGCCAGGCAATTTGCTAAATGTGGGTGACATGGATATCAGGAGCGCTATAAGCACTTCCGTAGTAATGGAAGAAATTGACTTCTAAAGGCCAGAAGGATGGGGCATGTGTTGGAGCTGGTAGCCAGGGCAAAATAAGGTGAAAGCTTACCTTCCCTGCCTGTGGCACACCTGAGCAAACAAATCTGATCGTTTTTATTAAAAATCATTTCACATGTTTGGATTGGTGGAACGGCAGATGGAACACTGGACTTGGTTTCAGAAAGACCTGAGATCAGATCCTGCCGTTGATGCTAGCTCTGTGACCCCAGGCACACCCCTTAACCTCTTTGTGCCTGTGCACCTTCACCTGTACAAAGGGGAGTTGGCACAAGGCCCCAGTCTCTTCTAGCTCTCAGTCTGAGCAGTCAAGAGCAGAAAGACCGATAAGCAGTGGGGAGCAGTGAACCCCTAAGGCCTCTTACTCAGATCTCCGCTTATCAGCTCCAGTTCCTCCTGTCTGTGTCGTGTCTGTGCAGTCATTTGCACATCCTCTCATTAGATTGTGAGTTCTTGAGAGCAGAGGGACCATCTTGTCTCTCTTTGTATACTTTGCATTTAGCACAGTGCCTGGGTCTTAGTAGGTGCTTAATAATTGTTTATTAACTTGATTGCCTAACCTGTTAGTAAATGGCAGGTGAGCTTTCCTGGTTGAGGACCTAACCTATAGACACTTCTAATAAACCTAGACGTTTATTTAAACTTTCAGCAGGAAATAAAAACCTTTTTGTTTTCCATTGGTCAGGCAGTCATCAGCAATAAACGTGGTTTAAGCAAAAATCTCTGTACCAAGCACCACTGTGCTGGGGGAGATGGGAGGTGTGAGACAGCAGGCCCCGGGGAATTCTCTTTATTGGTTGTTGTCTGCTGTGCTCCCTAGCACTTGCACCTAATAAAGTTGCCAATGATCTCTTAGTTGCCAAAACCAGTGGCCTTTTCTCAATCCTTGAGTGTCCTTGCCCTTTTTGAAGACTTTGACGAATTGATCACCCTTTCCTCCTTGCTACTCTCTCTCTCTCTAGGTTTTCTTGGTTCTCCTTCTAATTATCGGACCACTCCTTCTCTTGTTTCCTTCTAGATCCTTCTCTAGATCATGCTACCTAAGCCTCAGTCTCCCTCAGGGTTGTATCCTGGGCCTGCTTCCTTTACTCTGTACTATTTCACTTGATCTTATCAGCTCCCATGGTTTTAATTATCTTTATGCTGACGATTCTCCAATCTGCCTATCTTTCTGACTTCGATTCTCACATCTCCAGCTGCCTTTCAGACATGTCAAACTGGATGTCTAGTAGACTCTTCTACTACTACTACTACTACTACTAGACATCTGTCTAAAGCAGAATTCACTATCTTTTCCCCTAAACCCTCCCCAACTCTTCCTACTTGCTTTATTGCTGGTGAAACACTGCCATCCTCCTGGTCCTTCAGACACATGATCTAGAAGTCATCTTGGATTCCTTACTCCCTAGATCCAAGATGGTGCCAAGACCTTTCAATTTCACCTCTGCAGCATCTCTTGAACACACCACCACCACCACCACCCCCACACACACACAGTCACCACTCAGATGTAGGTCTTCTTCACCTCACACCTGGACTACTGATACAGCTGCAGATGGGTTGGCCTGCCTTGAGTCTCTACCCACTCCAGTCTATCCTCCATTTGGGCCACCAAAGTGATTCTCCTAACAATTTCTGCTCAAAACCCAAACGGCCCCTGTCACCTCTAGGATCAAATCAAGAATCATCTGTTTGGAGTTCCTAACCAGCCTCTTCCCACCTTTTGGGACTTGTGTTCAAACAGTGTTCTGAGAGAGGGTTAGCTCTGTTTTATGGTGGTGTCCTTAGGATGAAAGAAATGAAACTAGGGGCATGGCCTGACGGAGCTTGCGCGCCTGGGTTAGAGCCGGTGTTTGACCCACCATCTGCTGACTCTTCAGTACGCTTTTTTTTTTCTCCTTACCCCATGCTATCTAAATTAAAGAGTAATAGCTGTTGTTTTTGACCAGGAGAATAATGGAAGATGCTCAAAAAAAAGGGCAAAAAATTCTGAAAATGACACCAGTAATTCTGTTTTCCGTTTGCTGACCTAAGCGCTTATTTGTGTGCGGTGCCTCCAGCTTGAGTCTTTAAAAATTACATATAATAAGTTATTTTAGTGTAATTATCTTGTATTTGACATAGTTCAGAAAATTGAAGCATTTAAAGTTATGTCTTAAAAGAATTTATTTTGTTATTCTGTCACCTTCATTTCTGAATATATCCCTCTCACTCCCCTATGTATATAATGGGATAACTCATAACAAAGAATAAAAGAGATGGAAAAACCAGTAAAAGGAATAGTAATAAAATGTACATAGTACTTTAAGGCTCACAAAACTCATTACATAATCTCATTTAATTCTCACAAGAAACCTGTGAGGGAGCTCTTACTGCTGTCCCTGTCCCTGAGGGTGAGTGGTTCAGTGACTTGCCAGGGTCACGCTGCTGAGGCCCATTTTGAGCTCGTCTTCTTGCCTCCAAATCAGCTCTTTGTCTGCTGCGTCCTTTGTACTGTCCCGCAGCAGTAACATCTCCTCTCCCTTTAACTTCTGAATGTTTAGAGCTCATTTTCTGGTTCTTTAAATTAAAGCTTCTTGATCACTGTACTTACTACTTTCCTGATTCTGCTCGACTTATTCATCATCAGTTCTTCCTAAGTTTTCCCTTGCCTCTCTCTTTTCTTCATATTCATATTTTTGTCATGCAGCAGTATTTTGTTACGTTGATAATTCTAGATCGCTTTCCCGAACACGAGCCAGTTCCAGGGCTCCAGTCACAAAGTGTGATCCTGCAGCCCGCTGGGCTGTCCTCACCTTTCTTCACTTTTGATGGTGCTGATTATTAGTTATCTGGGACAATCTTTCATATGGTTGCTACTAGTTTATAATTCTTTTGAGAACTGTTCATATTCTTTGACCATTTATCCACGGGGGAATGGCTCTTGGTTTTATTTATTTGTATCCTGATAAATTGGCTGTATTTACCCAGTGGTCTCAGGTTTCCTATTGTTAAACCTGAAAATTTGGTTGAAGGAAACAACAGAGCTAGGTGATAGAAAAATCCATGTTGTTTATTATTTTCCCTTAAAGCATAGCGGAGCTAGCTTACTTGTACGTACAAGGAGTCAGAGTACAAACTCTGGCTGCCTGAACAAAGCAATGAGAAAACTTATATACGTTATTTTAGCAGAGCTAGCAAGCCTGTATGACCTCATTTTTATGACCCCCATGTATGTTTAACCATGATACAAGAAGAGGATTTTCCTTAATGGAATAGATTGTAAATACAACAAATTAGATAGTTGACAGAGTGTCAATTGGAATTACTACCCCAGGATCTCTGTGTTTAATTGGCCATTAACATTCCACAACATAGTATATGCCCATAAAATATTAAGATAAGGAAAAGTCACATAATTCAAGATAGTGTCTGGGGTCAAGGTTTTCACCCTTAATGGCCATGGACAGAGCAAGAAATGCTCCATCTGGATTTGTTGATACAAGAGAACAAAGAGACTGTTAGGATCAGGCTTTTCTTCTGGTTAAGTAGTTCAGGCCCTGAGTCTTATTGAAATTACAAAAATGATATAAAATAGTATAATATTTTCCACACTATATCTGTTTGACTTGTTCAGTTTCTTTCTATTTCGTTATTCCCCTCTTGCTTCTTTGTGTGGGCATGCATCAGGATTCTTTCCTAGTGCCCCCCCCCCTTTTTCCCCTCTTAGTGATCTCATCAACTCCCATGGGTTCATATCTCATCACCATATAGGACAGGGACTGGACTTTTCATTTCATTGGTAGAGGGACCTGCCTGGATAAGGAAAGCTTCTTCTACCAAGTCAGTATTTTCTCTGCAGCTTACAATCCTAGAGAGTTGCCTAGAACAGGGAAAAGTTAAGTGATTTACATCAAGGACATAAGCCACTATTTGTTGGGTTCTGAGGCCGACTTTCTGCTCCCTGGGCCATGCTGGCTATATGGAGGGTGCTCAGTAGTGTCGGATGCTGCAAGCAGGAAGAGGACTAAGGAAAGGCCTTTAGATTTGGCACTGAGATCATCAGTAACTTCAGAGAATGTAGTTTGTTGTTGGAAGCCAGATTGTAAGGGATTGTGTGAGAAGTGACCTAAGGAAGAGAGAGCAGAAGCAGTAAATTTGACTGTGGCCAGAAGGAGAGGGAATGAAGGATAGCTTGAGGGCATGGTAACTCCCTTCCTTTGTCTTGGAGGGTCTTGAGATAATCGTAAACCAGCACTAGCTTTTCTGTACAGCTTTAAGGTTTGTAAAGCACTTTACAAATAGATACTGTGATTATTCCCAAGCCTGAGGTTGGTTAGCTTGTCCACAGTCACACTGCTAGGCAGTACCTGAGGGTATACCTGACTCCCAGCCCAGAACTCTCCCCTGTGTCACATCTTGCCCTAATAATCATTGAGGTGCAGAACCTTGTAGTCCATCATCTACTCTTCACTCTCCTTCTTTCTCCTCAAAGCCCCATAGCCAGTGAGTTTCCAAGTCCTGTTGATTCCAGCTCTGCAGCCTCTTGGGCCGTCTTCCTTTTCTCTCCCTCACAAGGCCAACCCCTCGTTCCATCTCTGGTTATCTCTTGCCTGGACTGTTCCCCCTCGTTGGTCTTCCTGCCTCCTTTCTCCCAGCTGGCCTCCACCTGGTTGCAAAATTCTCATTCTTCTGTCACTAGTCTGACCGTGTCACTACCCCCCTGTTTAAGCTTCAGTGGCTCCCAATTTATAGACAGTCAAAGAAAGTCTGGCAGTGCACCTTTACAGACTATCCCAGACTGCCCATCTTGACTCCTCTCAAACACAGATGTGTGTGCATGGGCACTCCCACAGGCACCCCCCCCCCACACACACACACACACTCGTGTGCCTCCCCTAACCCCACCCCTACACACACTCACACACACACACACACACACACTGTTCAGGTGAACAAGTCCACTTGTTTTCACTGTTTCTTCTCTGCCCTCCAGGCTTTCTCGCTGCCTGCCTCCCATTCCTGGAAGGCTTTCCCCCTGGCTTCCTTGAGTGCCCAGCTCAGAGGCCTTGGCCTGGAGATTGTTTTTCATAGCCCCAGTTGTTCTGGTGCCTTCCTTCAGCTTCCCCCTCCCCTGCATTATCTTGCAGGCCTTCAGTATACATTATGTACGCACTTCTGTGCATGTGTTTACACAGAAGAACAGAAGCTCCTTGAGGACCAACCATGTGATTTGTGTGTCCCCAGCCCTAGACCATGGAAGAAATACTTGTTGGATTGAAGAACAAATACATATACAATTCCTTTCACATCTGTTGTTGTTCTTTGTATTTATTTATTTATCCATTTATATTTAACTTATTTAATGTATTTAGTTTTCAGCATTGATTTTCACAAGAGTTTGGATTACAAATTTTCTCCCCATTTCTACCCTCCCGCCTACTCCAAGATGGCGTATATTCTGGTTGCACCATTCCCCAGTCAGCCCTCCCATCTGTTGCCCCACTCCCCTCCCATCCCCTTTCCCTTCTTCTGTTGTAGGGCAAGATAAATTTCTATGCCCCATTGCCTGTGTATCTTATTTCCTAGTTGCATGCAAAAACTTTTTTCTTTGTTGTTGTTTTTGAATGTCTGTTTTTAAAACTTTGAGTTCCAAATTCTCTCCCCTCTTCCCTCCCTACCCACCCTCCCCAAGAAGGCAAGCAATTCAACATAGGCCACATGTGTATCATTATGTAAAACCTTTTGACAATACTCATGTTGTGAAAGATTAACTATGTTTTGCTCCTTCTTAACCTATCCCCCTTTATTGAATTTTCTCCCTTGACCCTGTCCCTTTTCGAAAGTTTTTGTTTTTGATTACCTCCTCCCCCCATCTGCCCTCCCTTCTATCGTCCCCCCTTTTCCATCTTCTTCCTCCTTCTTTCCTGTGGGGTAAGATACGCAATTGAGTGTGTATGGTATTCCCTCCTCAGGTCAAATCCGATGAGAGCAAGATTTACTCATTCCTCCTCACCTGCCCCCTCTTCCCTTCCTAGAGAACAGCTTTTTCTTGCCACTTTTATGTGAGATAATTTACCCCATTCTATCTCTCCCTTTCTCCCTCTCTCAATATATTCCTCTCTCATCCCTTAATTTGATTTTATTTTTTTAGATATCATCCCTTCATATTCAACTCACTCTGTGCCCTCTGTCTACATATATATATATAAAACCTACATATATACATACATAGACACACATATGTATATATATGCATACACATATATATGCATATTCTTTTCATCTACTATGATATTGAGGTCTCATGAATCATACACATCATCTTTCCATGTAGGAATGTAAACAAAACAGTTCAACTTTAGTAAGTCCCTTATGATTTCTCTTTCTTGTTTACCTTTTCATGCTTCTCTTGATTCTTGTGTTTGAAAGTCAGATTTTCTATTGAGCTCTGGTCTTTTCATCGAGAAAGGTTGAAAGTCCTCTATTTTATTGAAAATCCATATTTTACCTTGGAGCATGATACTCAGTTTTGCTGGGTAGGTGATTCTTGGTTTTAATCCTAGCTTCATTGACCTCCGGAATATTGTATTCCAAGCCCTTTGGTCTCTTAATGTGGAAGCTGCCAGATCCTGTGTTATCCTGATTGTTTTTCCACAATATTCAAATTGTTTCTTTCTGGCTGCTTGCAGTATTTTCTCCTTGACCTGGGAGCTCTGGAATTTGGCGACAACGTTCCTAGGAGTTTTCTTTTTGGGATCTATTTTACCCTCTGGCTCTAGAATATCAGGGCAGTTCTCCTTGATAATTTCTTGAAAGATGATATCTAGGCTCTTTTTTTGATCATGGCTTTCAGGTAGTCCAATAATTTTTAAATTCTCTCTCCTGGATCTATTCTCTAGGTCAGTGGTTTTTCCAGTGAGATGTTTCACATTGTCTTCCACTTTTTCATTCCTTTGGTTCTGTTTTATAATATCCTGATTTCTCATCAAGTCACTAGCTTCCACTTGCTCCAATCTCATTTTTAAGGTAGTATTTTCTTCAGTGGTCTTTTGGACCTCCTTTTCCATTTGGCTAATTCTGCCTTTCAAGGCATTCTTCTCCTCATTGGCTTTTTGGAGCTCTTTTGCCCTTTGAGTTAGTCTATTTTTTAAAGTGTTGTTTTCTTCAATATTTTTTTCATGGTTTTCTTGCATCCTCATTTCTCTTCCCAATTTTTCCTCTACTTCTCTAACTTGCTTTTCCAAATCCTTTTTGAGCTCTTCCATGGCCTGAGACCAGTTTATATTTTTCTTGGAGGCTTTTGTTGTAGGCTCTTTGACTTTGTTAACTTCTTCTGGCTGTATGTTTTGGTCTTCTTTGTCACCAAAGAAAGATTCCAAAGTCTGAGACTGAATCTGAGTCTGTTTTCGCTGCCTGGCCATGTTCCCAGCCAACTTACTTGACCCTTGAGTTTTTCGTGGGGGTATGACTGCTTGTAGAGCAAAGAGTACTTTGTTCCAAGCTTGAGGGGATGCGCTGTTGATTTCAGAGCTATTTCTATACAGCCAGCTCTGCCACACCAGCACTCCTGCTTCCTTAAGAACCACCAACCCAGACTGGACTCAGATCTTCAGCAGGCTCTGCACCCCTGCTCTGATCCTCCACTTAATTCCTCCCACCACGTGGGCTTGGGGCCAGAAGTAACTGCAGCTGTAGTTCTGTAGCTGCACTGCCCCCGCTGCCCCTGGGGTAGTGGCCGAACTGCGAACTCTGTCCCGCGCAGCTTTTCCCACTAACCTTCTCTGTGGTCTTTGGTGTTTGTGGGTTAAGAAGTCTGGTAACTGCCACAGCTCACTGATTCAGGGTGCTAGGGCCTGTTCCGCCAGGCTCCTGGTCTGGTTGGTCCTGCCGCCGCCCACGCTGGGCTCCCCTCCACTCCCAGCTCCATGTGCAGTAGACCTCATTCAGTGACCATCCAGGCTGTCCTGGGCTGGATCCCTGCTTCCCTCTGCTATTTTGTGGGTTCTGCAGTCCTAGAATTTTTTCAGAGCCATTTTTAATGGTGTTTTGGAGGGACGTGGTAGGGAGCTCACGCAAGTCCCTGGTTTTCTGCCGCCATCTTGGCTCCGCCCCCAGAAGTCCTCTCCTTTCACATCTGTCTTGTCATCTGTTTGAGCCATAAAAGCAGTTCAGACTTTTTGGAGTGTTAGCATAGGAATTGGTAACCTTTTTTTGGCTACTTGCTCATTTTTTAATCCCATTTAGTTTCCTCTAATCAAATAAAAATATTTTAAGCCATTTATTTTCACTATTCCTGGATGCTATTATCTTGACTGTAATTGCCTAGTTTCCTCCCTGGCTGATCTATTGCGAGTCTTTATCCGGGTCTTATTACAGAATGAAAATGCTCCATGGAGCATCATAGTTGGAGCCAGAATGTTTTCAGATCCTCAGCAAACAGGAAAAAGCTGGAGGTTGAATGATGAAAATAAGTTGCTCATATTTGTTGTCAGTGTGTGAGTGGCTTTGAATTCATTATGCTCCTGGTTCCTGAGATGTGATATGTGACAAACAGTTCTTGCTGTTTATAGATGGTGGTCCTTGGGCACCAGACAGTGGATGTGGGGATGTATTGCAGAGATGCTGATTAAAAACCAGAATACAGAAGACAATGAACAAAGAGTCACTTTGGCATCTGTGCTTAGCACTTCTGGGTGCCCGTAGGTGGGGATTTCTCTGTGAAAGCTTTTGTGAAAACAGCAGCTGTGTACTCCACGTACGGTGCTTCTTGACTAGGCTGACCCGTTGTGATGGACACTTCAGACGGAGCTTCTGGATGAGAGTGGGTGAATTAGGCGATCCAGCATCCTAGGCGAAGCCAGGATCTACATGTATGCGCTGTCTGGGACCCACCTCATAACCAGTGACAGTATTACTAGCTTACAGCACAAGATATGTTAAGCTCAGAGGGACTTTGAGATCTCCTTGAGAAAACACAAGCAGCTACAGAAGGGAAATGTGGATACTGTGTTGTATATTGCATACAAGTATTTGCAATGCTGCTGAGTTTATGTTGGCATTATTATACCCCGACAATTAAGAGTGTCTTAGCTGTTTTCCTCTAGCATTTGTCAGCTCAAACCTTCAAACCCTCTTAAAACAGATTGAGGTTGTAGACTTCAAATCAGGCCTGAT
The DNA here is from genome assembly GCF_011100635.1 of Trichosurus vulpecula. NCBI lineage: Eukaryota > Metazoa > Chordata > Mammalia > Diprotodontia > Phalangeridae > Trichosurus > Trichosurus vulpecula. The sequence continues at coordinate 3,277,595 of NC_050578.1, forward strand.
TGCTACATTAAAGTTGTGTCTGGTTTTCAGGAAGGGCATTGTAATTTATTCAATTTATAACACTGGGCTTAGCAATCAGAGCAGATGAGTGCAAATTCTGTCTTCTTAACACATGTGGCGCTTTTGGGGATCTAAGGTTCCTCATCTGTAGAATGATGAAATTGGGCTGCATCAAGCATTCTTCATCTTTTTTCATCTTGGACCCCTTTTGCAGTTCGGTGAGACATATGGAACCCTTCTCAGACCGATGCTTTTAAATGCATAAAATAAAACACATGATTTTATTTTTAAAAACCAACTTATGTTGAGATAGGTAAAAAATTATTTTTCCCATCCAAGTTCTTTGACCCCTGAAATCCATGTGTAGGCCCAAGTCAAGAATACGTGAACCAAGGAGATTCAGATGTTGAGATCATGCATTTGTACCCTTCTAACGAGGCTGTTCTGCGTTCTGAACCCAGCTAGCAGGCAGACTCAGCTGGTGGTTAGACGTAAAACTTCTGTGCCGTGTCGAAGGGATTGGAAAGAATGGCTGTTCTGTCCACAAAATCTCCCTATGTGCTCCATGCTCATTGTTGAACTTAGATCTGTCTGGGCATACCACACCAAATTGTTAGTTTGGGCCATACATTTATTTAATTTACTCTAATAACAGCTCTTTAAAAAATCTTGTGGCAACATGGGGGCAGGTGCCTGACCAGGAATTGATGGGACTTGGACACATGGGTGGGGCTCTTATTTGCTGTAGTCCCAGAGCAAAACATGGAGCAAGTCTGTAGGTAAATTTTGGACAAAATAACTTCTGTTGACACTGTGGATTCCTTTAGAATAAAATAACCTTTGCTTTTGCTGACTTTTCTTTTTTTATAAAGTGAGTTTTTAAAATGCTTCCATATATTTACTGTCTTTCAGGGGGGTGTCATTTTTGTTTTAATGATGTAACAAACTGAAGTATGTATTAATGCTGAGTCACAGGCTAGTCCTTCTCATTTCTCAAGTGACACATCTCTAAGAATCCTTTGTCCTTCACTTGACATCACAAAAGAAACATGGTAGTTTGAGTCCCCTAACAGTTTGGCTCTTGAGATACTAAAATTATTATGGTGAATTAAAAAATCCCTTCTTCTATGTAATGAAGAAATCACTGGAGCAGAATCTCTCAGCTGGAAAGCTGTGGTGCCTGGCCAGGTAACAGAGCACCCTGCTTTCTGTTGGGTTGGGTTTGTTAAAAGATAGTCCACACCCATACCCAGATTGTGCTAGGTCCTCCATTAGAACCTGGGAAGGGAAGGAGGACATTTGGTGCCATGCACCAAGCATTCCCTGTGTTTGCTGTGGGGGAGGCTTTGCCTTATCACAGGGTCATTCCATTCTGTGCATGCTTCCCTGGATTTTTCTGCTACAGACCCAGCCTCTCTATTGAAGCAAAGACTTCTCTGCTTCTGCTATTTGCCGTTTACTTAGGGACTCTGAAGCTCCAGCATGGTCAGTTATAGAGTAACCACGTTGTCCTTCCAAATAAATCAGGAGTGTGTTTTGGGGGGAGGTAAGGAAGGGAGAGTTTTGAAGACGGTTGTAATTTGTCCCTTTAAAGAGCCGCACTGTTTGGCTTTTGCCTCGGAATTGATTATGCTCCACGAGTCTGGTGTGACAGCCTGAATAGAGTGGGGGAAGGGACATTGTCTTCCGCTGGCCTGCTGTTAGCAGAGGGGAATGTGTTTCTGGATCCAAGATTGCACATTCATTGGTTGTCTGAAGCAAGCCATTTCATCGGAGGATTGGACAAGAAGCTGCGTCAATTTGCTGCCGGTCTCCAAGGCACTGGTGATGCTGCCTGCTTCACAAGCTGGCTCACGTCACGGCTCCATCACCCAGCGGGGTGTGGACTCTTTTTTTTTCTCCCGTTCTTCCTCTGTTTAATTCTGTATTTGCTGCCTGCTGCATTTCTTCATCTGTCTTGTGCCAAATGCTAACAGCATGATATTTTGCAACCATCTAGGTGAATACAAGAAGGATGAGCTCCTAGAAGCCGCGAGGTAAGTGATTTCATTCAATTTAAGTGAGTACAATGCATTTGAAAGGGAAAAGGGGGTGGGCGCACTGTATAAATCTTCTTATGTTATCACTATCTTGCTTTGACCATATGAGATAATGTGGTTAGGTTAGCCAGTACGGCTCAATGGTAGACTTTGTCTTTGTTTTAAATGAGTAAGGATGGTTAATGAAATTATCTTTCAATATGGTGTTGGTTATAAGCATTTTTAATTAGATTGGCTTGTAAGGTGCCAGGAAACCTTCTGCTTCTTAGATGCCTAGGTTTTTAGAACCAAATGGCACATTAAGAATATGTTTCTGTCAATTCCTGGGTCTTAAAGCTTTATTTTCAAGATGTTTTTCTTTGAGATTTTTCCAAGGAAACCCTGAGTAGCAAGTAGATGGCAAATTATTCACAGTCAGAAAAAATCTTATTCTTCTCTTTTGTTCTTTTGAGCTTTTAAAATTTAACCACTAGCTTTCTTCTTTTCATAGCATTTTATTTATTTTTCCAGCTCTAATGCTATTGGTCACATGATAGCAGTATGAAGTTCATTTTGATCGTCAAGAAAATGGCTTTGTGCAGCTCTGTGACGGAGGTGCCCAGAGCCTTGGGGCTCTAGGACATCCTAGAATGAGAGGAATGAGAGGGATTATTTGGAAAAATAATGATAACATTGGAAAATACCAATAATCCAGATCTATGTGGAAAAAATTCATAGCAAATAGAGCTATAGTCTGAAGAATACCAGTACATGGCCATTTAAAACTAATTTTTTTTATGGATTAATTGATTTCCTTTTCTAGGAGTGGTAATGAAGAGAAACTGATGGCTTTACTGACACCTCTAAATGTGAATTGCCATGCAAGTGACGGGAGGAAGGTAAGTTGGTAAAAATAGAATATTTTGTTTATTAAGAAGGAAAATGTAAACTTGCATCTTTTTACCACAGCATTCGATGCTATAAATATTATTGGCAGTTATGACAGATTTTTGGAGCTGCTAGAGTAGATTTCAGGGAAGTCTTTCCTTTGAAATGTCAAGCACCGAGAACTGTTTCTTACCTAGAACCTCTAGGTTTGTCAGTAATGAAATCCGTGCTAACGCGGTGCTTTTTCGCACATGTGCTGATGGAATGTAGAAAATAAAGGCTTAATTGTTTACCCATTGTTAGGTTTTATTCGTCTTTCTACCAATTTGCAACGGAAGCAGGGTTCGTTTTAAGATGTTAATACTATGATTTTTCAAGTTGAGAAGAAGGACATTTATGAGATTTTTTGAGACTCACACATTTTCCCTGCTTTTACATATTCTTATTTTCTTTGACTTGTGAACCTAGATAGGTTCCTTAAAGGTGCTTGTTATAATGTTGCGGTAATATAGATAATGTCCATTTGACTGCTGCCTGATTTACCGTTTTCATGTGCTTTTGTGATGTCTTATTCCATCATAGTTGCTGGGAACCACATCTGCAAAGTTTCTTAAGGATTTACATAGTAGACATCAAGAGCGCAGTGCCCTGGCCTGTTGGGATTTCAGAGATAACTAATACTCATGTATCAAAAATTAAAAGAAAGAATTTTCATTGTTCGTATTGTTCATATTTAATAAGAAACATCTTCTGCCTGTTGAGGAAAATCGTCTTGTGCCTTTCCTGAGAAGTTACTTAATTTGTGAAAAAATGCCAATAGCACCTTCCCTTTTAGATGTTATAATGAATGACATCCACTTAAAATGATGAGCTGTTATTTAGAGGGAATCCTCTTGTTTTAAAAATGCCTTTGATATTGGCGTTTCATAGATTAGACCTCGTCAGTTTTTCTTGATCACCTTTGAATTAATTCTCATGAAAGTATGACCTGGGGAGGCTATAAACTTAAGGAAGCCAGACATTGGCATATCTGTGGGATCTCTGCTCCGTGATGGCGCTGGTCTCGGTCAGGACAGAACCTGTGAGGGGGGGTAGAGGTGGTCTCGGCCCCTTCTCAGGATGGTGAGTTAGTCCTGTTTCCGGGAGTTCAGACTGAGGCAGAAGGTTTGGAACTAGACGTGTGCCTCATGGGCCGTTACGTGCCGGAACCAGTCAGACAAGCATGGCTCTTGTGGGCCCGGGTCTACCATTTTTTCCGGTTGCCCCTTTGGCCCATTTTCATTTTCATCCTTGAAGCTTCTTGTTGCCTTCCAGAGGGTCCTCAGAGAGGCAGGTTGGCTTCTAGACCCTCTCCCGATGGCAAACACAGCCATGTCTGGGGCCTTGCTCCATTTCGGCTGCCATGTGTTCAGGTAGACAGGGAGTGCCGGCCTTGGGGTCTGGATGACCTGGGTGTGAATGCTGCCTCTGGGCAAGTCCGCTCACTGCTTGGAGCCCCAGTTTCTTGTTCTGTAAAATGGGACCCATGATCATAATGCCTTCAGCACTTCATTCACAGAGCTATTGTGAGGCTTGAATGAGGGTGCAGTGCTTGACAAACCTTCAGGGGCCATGTGCAGGGGAGAGCACTGTGCTAACTCTCTGGGGCTTAGGAGGAATACACAGTATTCGGTAAGACACGGTCCTTCCCCATGGGGAATAGAGGCGGCTGTCAGACCCAGTATAACATGAGGAGGCTCTTCACAGCTGAGGGGAATAAAAGTATTCATATCAAGGTTTTGTTTTCAAAGACAGCCTCCTTCCTCCCCCAATAAATCAGACTCAGAAGTGGAAGACCAAACGTTGGAGTGGCAGGCGTTTTAAGGCTCCAGTTGGCCACACGGCTTCCCAAGCTGGCCGAAGACCTAGGGCTTGCAGCGCTTCTAGATCACCAGCCCCATGATGCCCACCCCTGCCCCGCATGATGCGCTTGTCCCACACATGCACACGCACCACCCTCCAAAAGATAACCTTTCCTGATCACCCCAGGCAAAGGGGCTGCTTTCTCATCTTAGACTTCTTCTGCCTCCTTTGCCAGACCTCTCATTCTACCTGGTAGCATGGTTACTTGTGTAGCTTCCTTTCTCCCTCTAATAGAGGCATGACTACATCTTATTTATCATTATGTCCTGCCTATCTCAAGCCCTCAGAATTTATCAAATGATTAAGTTTTCCTCCCTGAGAAATGGGAATTGTTTATATGTAAGAAAAGAACCTTCCTTTTAACAAAATTCAACATTAAGGAGGTGTGTACTAAAGGATGTTATATATTCAGTTATTTACATCGTGGTGGAAAATGGCCTGGTTAGTCTGATTTCACAGCTGGCCTCACGTATTAAGCCAAGACTAAAGACCGTGCTTTATAATTCTGCTACTGGCACAGTGCTCCACAAATGTACTGTGCTTGTTATTTTTTCTAAAATTAAAATTACATAGGAGAAAAAAGAAATGAGATCCGAGCCTTGTGAGCTTTATGGACGTTCACATGACCTGGAGATGCATTCAGAATCATCCCTCTGTATCCAAAGGTCAGTTTTAATTTAGTAACAATAACAGTTCGATGCTGCTCTGGTTTGTGTGTTATTCTCCAGTCTCCTGGATGCCAGTAGAGACGTGGGCGATATCTGTCATTGCTTGGACTGTGGCCCCTTCGTTTCATCGTCTGTGTGTCATGAAGCTGCCACAGAAATACAGACAAGCGATTGTAGTTGCTGAATTGAATATCATCCTCCTGTGGCAGACTGCAGAGCTTTTTCAGACCCTACGTTGAGGCTGTATGAAATCAGGAATGCGGATTGTGCATTGACTTAAAAGATGCTTCACTTAGCTTAGACTTGGGCATTTTCAGGATGTGGCATGGAACCCACTTAATTTTCTGTGTTGCTTCTCTAACAGTTGGGGTGAATGTTTTGCTGAGGCCATGCCCATGTTTCTGGCTCCTTTGACTGACAGCACTGTCACCCTCTGGGCTGCTGTCAGGCTCAGAGCTTGAAAAATGACAAAGACCTGCATAAATTTCACTTTCTCGGTGGTGTAGACCCAAAGTTCACCATCCCCATTGAACAGGAGGCAAGGACATTGTGTGGCATTGTGTGGGCTTCTTTGTTTTTCAAATCCCTTTTTATGTAATAAAGTAGTTTTAAATAGTCTCTAATTCTGTCTCTTCAACTTGCTGATTATCTAATTAGTTAATATGAACTATTCTACTCTTTGGCCCCCGTGGATGTTTGTTTGTCTTACCTTTAATGTTCTGAAGATAATGACTAAGAACTATTCGTTCTTTTAACTTCATGCCATTTCAGATGATGAAAAGCCCTGTCCATACTCAGCAGAGGCAGAGTTCCGCTGCTTCTCATTCCTTCTTTAAGGCACTCCAGTCTAAGCAAAGATAATCTTTTTGGTGAATATTCTGTATAAAAACGGACACCTCTACTGAAAAGTATGGATGCTACGGGCTGAGCATTACAAAATCACGAGGGCGCCTTGGGCCTCCCAGTGCCTTCTCCGCGCTGACTCCACGGTCGTTTAACCCTGGGATGGCCTCCATCCTGCTTGGCAGTCTTTCTCTCAGTAGTTCTAGAGGCCTGCTCTTCTGTTTTCTCAATTCTGAATTCATTTGCTATCTAACTTTAGGGCCTTTGGGCCTTCTGCTTTTTGGTTTTGATTTTCAGAAGGGTAGTGGACACTTAAGCAAGTAAAAAGAAATAATTAAGTGACAGCTTCTGTAGACCCCCGCCTCCTCTCTCCTGACCTACTGTCCCATTAGTCAATAAACATTTCTTAAAATGCCTATTATGATCCAGGCACCATATTAAGTTCTAGGCTTACAAAGATACGAGACAATCCCTGCCTCCACGGAGCTTACAATCTAATCAGAGAAGCCAACACATGGAAAGGGGAAGGGGGGCAGGAAGGAGAGGAAGTTACCTGGCATGAAGTCCTGCAGCCATGTGGCAAATGATCTGAGGAAGTGAAAGTTCCAGAATTGATTTCATCTTCTAGAAGGATGAGTTTCTGGAGATCATGAGGTCCAGGAAAGTAGCTGGGTGGGAAATGCTGAAATAAATTCCCAGTGTGCCCCCCTCAAACAGAGGATCTACAAGGACCTCCAGAGGGAAGGAGGTGTGAGTTTCACAGTTGGTTTCATGTTATGGAATCATGAAGTCCAAGAAAGCAGCTGGGTGGGATAGTGAGCTGAATACCTGGGGTTTGCAGTCATGGAGTGTAGCACCAATTTGGCTAGCAGTAGCTGTTGGGATGTAAGACCAGCAAGCCCAGCAGCAAGAGCTGCCAGCACAGGTTCTTGATCTGCTTTTCTAAGGAAAGTAATGTTAAGGGATTAACAGTCTTACTTTAATCCAACATATAAATGCCAGCACCTGAGCTTCAGAGCAAATACAAACAAATTACAGACATATACAATGTAAACAGACCAGATCACAATTCATAGTCACCAGGAAAGCATCAACATCTGGGTTGATGAGCCAGGAGGCTCTTAGAGCTGCTGCCCAGAGTCTCCACATCAACACCCCTCCAGGAGTGAGAGCTTCAAGCAAACAGCTCTGTTCATCAAAAGTCATCTGATTGACCAGAACTTAGGTGCATACCATTGGCTGTGGTCTTAGCAACTCCTCTTAGGGCCTTGGGAGCTTCCCGCCTCTCTCAAATCAGCTAACTAGTTTGCTAACCAGCCTGGGGCTTCACACCTAATTAGTAAAAGGGTGTGGGTCTGGGTTTAGCACCTAGTTAAACTCAATCAAAGACAATTAATTTAGCATTCTAAAACAGTAAAAAAAAAAAAAAAGTCCTGCCTTAATTACCAATACAGGGAGAGGAGAGACATAAAAAGATGTGCTTCTGTGCCTTCTCCAATGTTCGTTGCTTGTATTTTTGCCCCCACCATTTAGCAGACTGCTAATCCTTCTGGCCTTGACTTCACTGCTGTCACTTCGTATCCCCAGAGCCTTGCATATAATAAGCACTCCATATATTTTGCTGGTCCTTAAAACCTCCTTGAGCTGTCCCAAATGCTTATGAATGTCATCGCATTCCAGATGGTCTGAATTTGAAAGGACCTTTTAAAATCAGGAGTTCTTAACCAGGGATAGATGAAATTATTGCTGTTCTAATATTCTGGCAGCTCTGTTTCACTATTATTGGTTTCCTTTTTAATCCCCTGTATTTTATTTTACACATTAAAAAACATGATTCTAAGAAGAGGTCTGGGGCCCACCATGACACAGAAAAAGGCAAGAATTCCTGTTTCACATCATCTGGTCCAGTCCAGCCAGTTTAGAGATGAGGAAAGTGACTGAGGCCCAGAAAGGTAAATGATGTCTCTAATGTCATTCAGAACTTGATGGCAGAGCGGGGCCTTGGGCCTGAGTGTGCTGGCTCACATTCCAAAGCCCCCCTCCTGCATCCCCTCAGCCATCAATCGGAGAAGCTCCCCCTTAGCATAAGGAAGCAACAGGGGACCAAACTAGAGGCTCAGGCCAGGGATCTCCGGCTGTTGAACCCTGTGATACATTAAAGTACCAACTACTCCTGGCTCCCTATGCCCCATAATGGGGGTTTGTTGGTTTCTTTCAAGGAGTTTGGACCCAACTGGGGGAGTTAAGACATAAGCAGTCAGTGGAGTTCAGGGCTAGCTGTGACCCTTTGGAAACAGCCTTGCTCTCTGTCTGGGAATGTCCCCTTGTCTCTGCTCTCCCTGCCTCTGAGGTCTCATTTGTAAGTGAATTAAGGCCTCTAGTTTCTTATGAGGATTCACTGGCTAGGGTGGTTAGGAAGAGGCTGGCAAAGACCTTATCTTTGGGGCTTAAACTTGAACATTTGTAATTCATCAGACTCCTAGCTGCCAAACGTCTGTCCATAACAAATAGAAAACCCCTCGTGGTTCTTAAGGGTTGGGAAGTGGTGGTTACTGTCTGTGTGAAGCTAGTAAAGAATATGAGAACAAGTTCTTTGTGTGACTTTTTTACCTGAGTGAGACATGCCCACTGTCATTTGTCAGCAGGTATTGAAGATGCCGTGTAGGCATGGAGGGCTCAGTCCAGCTGCTTATGTACTTCTCTTTACTCTTTTCGTTCGCTCCTTTATTCAACAATTTAAATTGTCATTGAGTGCTGACTAGGTGCTGTGGATTGCCAGCACTGGCTATGTATTGGGCTTCGTGGAGCACCATAAAAGGCCTAATTCCCTGCCCTCAAGGAGTCTAAAATCCCAGAAGCTCCTCAGATGGGCCTGTGCTGTGCCTCTCTTGTCCACGCCTTTCTATGAGTCCTCCTTCAAGTACCCACTTTAAGCCCTAGAGGTCCCTCGTCACTGGCCTAGCACTTGCGTTCTCTCTCCCACCCCCCTCTGTCTCTCTTCTCTCTTTCACTCTCTCTCTCTCTCTCCTGTTCTCTGTCTCTGGGTGTCTCTGTCTTTCTCCATCCTTCCCCAGGCATTCACATTATCAGTGACTGCTCTAATGCTCCATGTTTGGTCATGAAGCTACGATGCATTTATATGATTCCTTCGTGTGTGATAACAGTGTTAAAATGAAGGTGTTTACGTTGACATTTTACAACATCTAACTGGATTTCAAAATATTTCTGCTTGGGCAATTATTATTTGTGTGTACTACTCTAAGAAAACCTAACACCCACCCAGACTGGGAGAAGAGAAAGAGAAATTTGAGGATTTATATTTAGATGTTTGAGAAAGTTATTTTAAATGTGAATCTCATATAGCTGTGCTCCCCGGACCACCTGCCGTGTCTCCAGCCCAGCCCCTACAGCCATCGCCTTGGGAAGCAGTCCCTCTCCTGACCTCCCAGTGGTCGCTCTCTCCTCAGCAGCTACAGCTCCTGAAGACCCCGAAAGAAATGAATGTTCTCAGCACCAAAGTCCTTGGAATTAGGAAATAGTTCAGTCCCAGAAGCTGATTTGGTTTTTTGAATGGATATAAAATTAAAGAGAGATGATGCATTACCATCTGCTTTGCCAGCTGCACCCTAAGGACCATGGGACCTCTCCTCCCCATGCCACTGGAACTCTTCTTTGTTGCCTTCCTTGAGAATAGAGGCTGTCTCTGTTTTTCTGTTTGTGTTAGGTGCTTACTAAATGTTTCTGTACATCTGCAGCTTTTTCCTCTTTCATCTCTGGGGTGCCAGAGGGTATATAAAGTCGAGTGACTTCTCAGGTATAACAGCTTTCCTGAATGACTGAACAAATTCAAAGCCCCAGCATTGCTCTGGCGCAAGGCTTCTTAAACTTTTTCCACTCACGGGCCATTCAGTGCTTCTTAAACTGTGGCTTGTGATCCACTTTTTAAGACGTGCCGCTCTAGGGTACCTGTCTTCCCACAGCCCCTCCAACAACTGCATTCTCTTTTTTGTCATCTTTGCCGGTCTGATAGATGTGAGATTAGCGTCTCAATTTGCATTTCTCTGATCATGATTTAGGGGGATTTTTGTTTGTTTTTTTTTGCTGTGGTTGTTGATAGATAGAATTTCCTCCTTTGAAAACTACCTATTAATTCCTGTGACCATTTATGTACTCAGGAATATTTCTTACTTATGTCGATTTGTGTCATGTTCTCTTAGATTGGAGAAGCTTTCTGCAAAGAATTTTTCCCACTTAGCTGTTTGCCTTCTAGTTTTAACTGCCTTGGTTTGTTTGTACAAATCCTTCTTAATTTATGTAAACAAAGTTGTTCATTTTATCTCCTCTGAACTTTTTCCCTGTTTATAGTTGGTCCTCTAATTTGTTAATGATGTGACTTTGAGATCTTGGTGTGTGGTGTGAAGTGTTGGTCTGTGCCTAATTTCTGCCCGACGTTGATTTGCTTCTGTGCCTGTGATAGTCCTAATCCATTTGTGTGGATTATTAGTGTTTGAAACAACTCATGTTGTAATCGAAAGTGAAGGAGAATAGGTAAGTGGGATCTACACCTGAGACTTAGCAACCTGCTTCCGTCTTCTGGATTGTTTTACTTTTACCTTAGCTGCTGCTGGTTTATGTATTGATGTCCTGTATTTGGACAGACTGTCTTGGTCTGAAAATGTAAAGACAGGCTTTTAAAAGATGGAGAGAGCCTTTAAAAACCTCCCTCCCCTCCACTCGAATTATTGCTAGATAGAGAGCTGGAAGGGTCTCTTCCCAGGCCTTCTAGACCAGCCGTCTTGTTTTACGCATGGGGAAACTTAAGAGCCGGGGGCGGGACGAGGGAACAACGACACGTAACTTTGCTGTGGTCACACGGGCAGAAGGCAGCCAAGTAGGGATTTGAACTCGAGTCCTGTGGATTCCAATTTCAACAGTCTTCCCATTCTACCGCATAGAAATTTTGAGTAAGTTGGGATACAGCCAAAGACGTGTCCTTCGTGTGCGTGTGTGAGTTACATTTAACGAAGAGGGAATGCTGGGTTAGGAACAGAAACCATGACTACGATTGTTTGTTAGAGTCCCCATCCTGCCCCGATTCTCCCACCCAGTCACTAGTAATTGGCTTTTTTGTAGATCTAGGTACAAGAAAAAGCTGTTTGTACAAAGAGATGCCCACGGTGCGGCTGGGCTGCTGTAAAACAGAAGTCTCTCTGTTCTTTTCCATGAGATGCCACTAAGTGGCGTGTCCCACGGGCCAAGAAATGCCTTTGCCGACTCTGTCACTTGCTATGCTCATCACATTTGCAGATGACCCCAAACTGAGAGGGATTGCTAATATACTAGATGTGTCAGTATCCCAAGGGATCTTAGGCTGAAGCATTGGGCTGCATCTTCTAAGATAAAGTATTTTTTAGGGATAACTTGGGTACAGAAAAGTAACTCCATAACAATAAGATGGGAGAGGCCTGACTGGACAGCAAATGCTCTGAAAATGATCTGGGGTTTTTAGGGGCCTGCACCCTCAGGACAAGTCAGCTGTGTGGTGTGGCACCCCTCAAAGCTCATTTCTGTCTGGGGCTGCTAAGGGTGTCACTGTTCGCTGCCCCTAAGCAGACCCATCTGGAGTATAGTGTTCAGTTCAGGCCACCATGGTTTAAGAGAGCCATCGATCAACTGGAGCATGGCCAGGATGAGGAAAGACGTAGGGGCATCAGGTGAAGAAATTGAACAGGTTTCTCCTGTAAAGTGAAGACTGAAGGCGAAAATGGTAGTTGTGTTCAGGTGTGGAGAAGAGACTTGACTTCCTCTGTTTATCACCAGAAGGCATACGTGGGAGCAGTGGGGAGAAGGCACAAGGATACATTGAAGCTTGGTGTCCCAAAAAACTTCCTAACAAGTCGAGCTCTCCTCAAGTGGAATAGGCCTGCCTCAGAGGTCCTGGATGTCTTCAAGCAGAGACTGGATGACCACATGAGACAATATTTGTAAAGCTCCTAGCATGATGCCTGACACACAGTAGACCCTTAAGAAAGACTTATCACGTGTCTTTGATGTCTAGCTTGAGTCATATGGCCACTGAAGTCCCTACAAATGCAGATTCCTGGATTGTCATTAGTTTACCTTCCACTTTTAAGGAGGGTATCATCATCCTTCTTGAGATATCTGGCTTATGATGACATGCCTCTTTGTTAACCGTTAGCCGCCTTTCTCTTTTCCTGTACGATGTTTGTTTAAATCATGCAGCCGTTCTGACTGGGTCCGTTGGCAATCCTATTACTCTTCTTCATCTTCCACGCTCGACTCCACCCCTGTCTCACAGGATGAGATGGCCTTACTCCTTACCAAAGTTAACCCCTCCACCTGTGCAGGTGATCCCGTTCAGTCCCATCTCCGCCAGCAGATCACCCCTTCGCCATCTCCACTTAATTTCAGTCTCTCCCTCTCTTCCAGCTTCTTCCTAGTCCTTACAAACTTGCCCATGTCTCCCTCATCCTGAAAAAGCCTTCCCTTGACCCTCCTGTCCTTGGTAACTCTCATTTCGTTTCTCTTCTTCCTTTTGTAGCTAAACTCCCTAAAAAGACCATCTAGTGTCAGTGCTTCCATTTTTCTTCTTAACTCCTTACAGTCTGGCTTATGACCTTACCGTTCCACTGAAACTGCTCTCTCCAAAGTTATCCACTATCTTTTAGTTGCCAAATGCACCGGCCTTGTCTCAGTCTTCATTCCACTCAGCCTCTCTGCAGCCTTTGGGGCTGTTGATCGCTCTCTCTTCTCTCTAGGTTTGCGGGATGTGCCTCTCTCCTGGTTCTCCTACATGTCTGATCACTCCTCCCTTGTCTGCAGATCACACCCATGCTTCAGAGTTCAGAGTGTGCTTCAGAGTTCCGTACTAGGTCTCTTCTCTCTTTCTACTCATTTACTTGGTGATCTTAACCACTCCCGTGGATTTAATTATCATCTCTCTCTGCTGATGATTCTTGAATCTGCATATCCTGCCCCAACCTCTCTGCTGACCTCCAGTCTCACATCTCCTGCTGCCTTCCACACATCTCAAACTGGGTGCCCAGCAGACATATTTGACTCAGTATGTCCAAAACAGATCGCTTCCCAGTCTTCCCTACCACTTCTCATCCATCCCCTTCTCTTGAGGCACATGGCTACCACCATAGGTGTTTCCAGGTCACTTCCTGCTTTGTCTGTCTGAACCTTCATGTCACTGCCCTGATCAAAGGCTCCTAGTGTCTCGGGTTTGAGACCTTCACAGGTCATTGCCACATTCCCCTTCCTCACCTGATGATGTCTTTAATAGAGAGCTAGATATCTTCTGGTTTCTCTTCCTCTTACTTTTATAACTAAGGGGCCTTACTGGAAATTTGTCCTCCAGGCTGGCTACACGCAGGATTGAGCCTTTGTTTGGCACATTCCATGCCAGCGGATTCTCCATCTATGGCAAATGTATTTGTTTGTTTTTTTAAACACTCCTGTGTATTGATGATAATCTCGGTGTGGGTAATCATACCGAGCCCCAGAATATTACAGAGACACTTCAAGAAATGTACAGTACACGGGAAGTCAGTCAATAAACCTTTATGGAGCATCCACTGTGTGCCAGGTGCTGTGCCAGGGCTAGCCCCTGCTCCACAGGGGTTCAGAGGACGTACGAACGCACAAGTTCTATGCAGGACACGTTGGAAGTGAACCAGAATTACAGGGATTGGGAAAGACTGCCTATAGAAAGGGAGATTTGGGATTTTTATTTAGCAAACATTTATTGAGTTTCTACCACATGCACAGCTCTGTCCCTGGAGCTGAGGGATGTAATAAATTTAAATGAGACGGGTCCCTGCCTTCTGTGATTTTTTTCTTTAGTGAGTTGATTAGACACACAGTAACTTGACCATTTCATGTGCTGCTCTAACAGCATCAGCAAGAATTTTTAGGTGATTTTATAATTTAGTAGAACAAGCATTTCTGACCCCCCATAACAGAAATTCTCACCCTGACTCATGTAATAAGTGGCAATCTTTTTATTCATTTCTTATGGTGCTGACGATGGTTACTATCAGACCTTTTCTCCTCAGGTCTCTGATTCGCCCCCTGCCCTAGAAGGTGGGATTTTAACTGGCCCTCGGAGTGAGGTAGGGGGCATAGATGGAGAGGGTTGGGAGAGCATCATAGGAAAGCCAGAGAAATGTCTGGAGCCAAGAGATGAATGATCTTGGTGGGGTGTTTTGTTTGAGGAATTGCAGGGAAGCCGGTGTCACTGGATCAGAGAGTATCTTGCAGGAAGGGTCTTCTCTTTGATCCTGGAGGTGGTAGAGAACCACTAGAGTTTATTGAGTAAGGGGGTGAGATGGCCTGACCTAACCTTACGAAGACCACTTTGACAGCTGAGTGGAACATGGCTTGGATCAGAGAGACACTAGAGGCCAGCAGGCAGACTTAGTGCCTGGGTGAGGTGAAAAGGGGATGTCAGAGGAGAGAAGGGGGCATATCACAAAAGCAAAGTGGACAGGCCTTGGCAATAACCTAGATATGGGGGTGGTGATCCATAGTGAGGAGTCCAGAGTGACTCCTAGATCGCAGGCCTGATGGACTGTGAGAATAGTAGTACCCTCAATGGCAAGAGGGAGGACTGGGCAGGGGTGGGGAACAGTCATTTAACTACCTGCACTGCTAAAAAAAAAAATGCAGATTGCCTAGCTTGTGACAGTTAATTGAATTGAGATATATATATATCTATAAATCTATATCTTCGTATACACACACACGTGTCTTAAAAAAAAAAAACACAAAAAAACAATAACTGAACAAGGAACTGGGCCCAGAACTAAATGTATTGGGTAACTGTACAACCTTCTCACTGCTCCCAAACTGCCCTTTCTCACCTGATAATGTCACCTCAGGCCTGGATTATTTGGGGGGGGGGGTGCTGCCTGCCTCATCTCCCCCCACTCCAGTCCATCCTCCATTGAGCCACCAAAGGGATTTTCCTAAAATGCGGGTCTGGCCATGTCACCCCCTACTCAGTAAACTCCAACAGCCCTATCACCTCCATGTGCAAATATAAAATGCTGTGTTTGGTATCAAAGCCCTTCATCACTTGCCTTCTCATTCCGATTAATACCACACTCCCTGACACGTAGTCTTCAATGCAGTGACACTGGCTTCCTAGCTGTTCCACCAAGATACTCTTTCTTATGGCTCTGGGCATACTCTCTGGTTGTCCCCCACTACCTGGGATGCTTTCCCTCCTCTGCTCTGACTACTGACCTCCCTGGCTTCATTTAAGTCCCAACTAAAATCCCACCTTCTACAGGAATTCCTTCTTCATTCCACTGCCTTCCTTCTGTTAATTATTTCCTGTTTATCCTTTCTCTGGCTTGTTGGTACATGTTTGTTGTCTACCCCCATTAGATTGTCAGCTTCTTGTCTTTTGACTCTTTGTATCCCCAACGCTCAGCCCAGTGCTTGGCACATAGTAGGTGCTTAAGAAATGTTGATCGATTGATTGCTATGCTGCCTCCCTGCTTTGGGAAATTAAAAAGAAATTGCTGAAATATCCAGAATCCCCATGGTTGGCACCTTAGACAGTGGAGAACCTGGGTGAATCAGTCACCTGCCAACTGAGGGTGCCGATAGCAGAGAGTGCTTATCTGGGAATCTTGGAGGGAGAGGCAGGGTGTTCAAAAACCACCGGTAAAGCACGTGGTTATTTAAAAAGAGGCCTATTCTGGCAGCTAATTACTAAAACTTAAAAAGGCCTTTGTTTATCTTTTTTCAGAGGCTTTAATTTTATAGAGGACGCACTCCTTGGATTATCACGGAAGTGGTTATTAGAATCTTACAAGACCGATAAGACTCCTAAAGAAAGAGCCAACTTCACGTAGAGGGTGATGGATGTTAGTGCCCTTTTCTCCGCTGTCCTGTTCAGATCTCTGACACTGAGATAGATATCTTCTGATTTCTCTTCCTCTTGACTGGTTCATTTATTTTTCTAGCTAAAGCCTGGACTTGGGGATCAGGAATCACTTCACAGAAGGAAGATGCCCGTTGGGCCCTCAAAGTCCCTGAAAGCGTTTATAAACATCAGCAGCGCTACAGCACTGGAACGCACAAAGAGCTTTACGTGTGTTCTCATTTCATCCTCTAAAGTCTAAACTACTGAAGTCGTCCCCACAGATGGTGTGACCCCCACTGAGGCTAAGAGAGGAGCTAAGTGATTTGTCCATAATAATACATTGGGAGTAAGTATTGCAGGTAGATATGAGCCTAGGAGCATGCTGACTCCTGTGTTCAGTATTCTTGAGCCTTGTTCCTTAAACCACACTGCAGGAAAGGACATCTCATCTCCTCAGCTTATACAACTTGAGGAAATCTCTGTGTGAGGCAGGTAATATGCATCACCTCCTTTTTAACATTAGCATTTTCAGAAACCTTGAGTAAATGCCTCACTTCTTCAGATTCATTCATTTGCCCATGAATGAGTTATCTGTATGCACTAATGAATGCCTAAAAGTCTTAGTAGTCTAAATCCTAATTAGAAAGAGGGATCTTTGTAAAGTTCAGGTTACGGGGAGTCAATGGTTTTTCTCCTAAAATATGACATGATAGATTTTCTTCAGTTGCAGAAATGTAGTCTCCCTCAAAGCATGTAGTGGTTTCTCGTGAACAAATATAAAAGTGATGCTGCAGCTATAGAAAGCTCTGAGCCTTCCTCCTCCTCCTCACGACAGTCCTTTGAGAGGTGCAGAGAGCTCCATTTCCCATCTCCATTTCCATCCTCCTAATTTGGGTGTTGGCCAAAGTGCATCCTGGGGCTTCGGGAATCCCTTGGGAGCTTCAGCATTGATCATATTGGCCTAACCCATGGTTCAGTGGGCAGTAGAGGCATTCCTCTCTGTAGGTTTCCCCTGGAGCCTTGGGTTCTCCTTTTCACCTTCCTCTTCCCTTCTTTGTCCTTGTACTGCCATTCACTCCCAATAGAGATATTCCCTTTATAGTCACGAACATCATGCTTCCTTCCTAGGAAGGGCCTGAATATATTAAATACCTCTTAGGCTCCTTTTCTACATCATGCCGTATCTACCTTAGCTTTAGGGTCTTTCATCTCTGGTCACCTGTCTTTCTGGAATTGAGTCGCCAAGTTGTTCACGTCAATAAACATTTATTTAAGACCTTCATCTTTGCAAGGTCCTTTGCCTCTGTGTAAAAAAGAGAAAAGTGACCCAGTCCCTGTCCTCGAGGCATGTTTCCAAGGTCATTGTGGGGAAGTCAACATTTATATGAATTTGTGTGATACAAGATTAGAAAGTAAATGTGTGTTTAGGGCTCTGAGAGAATTTGATAAGGAAGCAGGCCACTTTGAGCTGGGGGAATTGGGGACACTTAAGAGAAAGCTTGACAGAGCAGGTGGCACCTGAGCTGAGCTTTGAAGGAGGTGAGGATGAAGACCAAGGGTATTCCAGGAGTGGGGCACAAGGTCATAAATGCACATTTGGAAGACACTTCACAGTGTTATCAAGGATCAGTTAGGAGTGGTCTGTTCTGGCTGAAGCGCCACATGTGAGAAGGAAAGGCCCAAGTGAGTGACATGAGGCTGGAAAGGTAGCCGCCTGATGGAGGACTTTCCTCGCTGGGTTAAGGAGCTGGCATTTTAGCCCATAGGCAGGCGACTAGACCTTTGTGTGATGAGTCCTTTTGGCATCAATGGGAAGGAAAGATTGCGGAAGGAAATACCAGAAACAAGGCTGCTTTGGAAGCTACTACAACTGGAAAGGCTGGAGGTAATGGGGACGTGCATGTGAGGGGACATGGCAGTGGGGGTACAAAAGGACAGAGATATTTGTGTCTCTTTCTCAGAGAACATCCCAAGGGGATCAGCAGCTATGTTGGCGGAGGAACTGATGCACCTTGGCAGCCCCGGGAGCCTTTGGGATGGTCAGATTGCTGACCAGGAGACTTACTCACCAAGGACCTGGGCTGATGGATGACCAAGGAAAGTTGGGATAAAATACCTGAAGGAACATTTGTTTTTAGCGTTTCGGGCCCTAAGTAGTTTCTTTTTTTTTACATTCTCATAGCTCAGAATTTAGATAGCCCTAAGAGACTATCTGAACTTCGTTAAGGCATCCGTTTGTAAGCAGGGGCCTTGCCAAGTTATATTTATTTTCATGAACTCTGAGGCTAGTATTGATTATCTTTTTTATTCATCTAGACTCAGCTATGAGGATCTTAAATTGACAAACAAGACTACTGTATTAATTAACAAATTGGGATGTTCCTTTGTGCTTGAAAAAAACAAATCTTGGACCAGTCCTGAAAGGAATTTAGTAAATTATTTTCTGTGCGTGAGCTTTCCTTGGGAACTTGTGTTAGTGATTAAAATATTCTTGTAGCTACAGAAGGAAAATGTTAGTGTGTTTTAAAAGGTTAACTGTAGGTTGCCACAGAAATAGGCCAGATCAGATGTAGGAAGACTTGGAAAAGTGATGGTGAAATTCATAATTCATGTGACTTTTGAAAATTTTATTGGCAAAATTGAAGGAATGGAGAGATTTTATTGTCAATATTTTATTGTCAAATATCTGAGCTGTGCATATGTATATGTATTCATTTTCTCCCTTACAAAAACAATTTACTCAGTCAAAATATATTTATTGAACATGCTTTTTGGCATTCAAAGCCCTCCCCTTCTAGTCTTCTGGCACCTTATTCTTCCCTACACACTGTTGTTGAGGAATCTTGGCTTGCTGGTGGCTGCTGTCACAAGACGCGCCATCTTTGTCCTCCCTGGCTGTTGTTAGCCTCCCTCCTCACAGCCTGGCTTCCTTTTAATGAAGCCGCAGCTAAGGAGCCTTTCCTGATCAGCTCTCGGTTCTGATCATCTCTAGCTTGGCCTTGTCTGTATCCAGCTGTTTGCTTTTTTTTGTTTCCCCATTAGACTGTGAGCTCATTGAGAGCAAGCAGGACCACCTGGTGCCTTTTTGTACCCCCAGCGCTTAGCCCAGTAAACATGCTTCCTGACTGATTCTGCTGGGCAGCCAGTCAGCCAGCGTTTATTAAGTGCCTGCTGTGTGCCAGGGTTACACACCACGGATACAAAGACAAACAAATAGTCCTTGTCTTTGAGGGATTCTCGTTCTCTCAAGGAAGGCAACGTGTCCATCGTAAGTCCGTTCATATTCCATGAAAGGCAGTAGGGAGGGGGGGCATTTGGAAGTTGGTGTCTGAGCTGACCTTTGCAGAAAAGTAGGGATTCTAAGAGAAGGCAAGGAGAGAACGTGAAGGCAGAGAGCTGAGAGATGCTTCGACATGAATAAGCAGCTGTAGTATCCTGGTTTGACTGGAAGTCATGGGTAAGAGTGCTGGGAAAATGGCCGGAAGCCATGTCAGGAAGGGCTTGTGTGTGGTAGAGATAATAGGGAGCCACAGGAACTTAGTGATTTGGGGATTCCATGGTCAGAACTGGGCTTTTCACTTCAGCAGTGGCATGAAAGCTAGCTTGGAAGAGGGGAGACACTTGAGGCAGAGAGACTGGTTAGGAGGTGAATCACACCCTAGAAGAGAAATCAGAAGGCTGGAGATGGAAGGAGTGGACTCGAGGTGTTAGGCCGCTCATTGGACATGTTGGATGAAGGAGGATGAGGATAACCCTGAGGTGGCACATCTTGGTGTCCACAAGAATGTGTGGAGGGGAATGATAATGACTGACTTTGAGGCAGCTTGAGGACATCTAGTCTGAACGATGCAGTAGGCAGCTGGTAATGAGAGGAGGAGGAGGAGGAGGAGTCGTGGCTGTCTCTCTTGGTGACCTCAGCAGCTCCAAAAGTTTAGTACGGATCTTTACCAGCTGGCTACTGCCAGCTATAGTTTCTCATTAAAGGTAGCTACGTGGCTCATTGGATAGTGTGCTGGGCCTGGAGTCAGGAAGACCTGAGTTCAAATTTGGCCTGAGACACTTACTAGCTGTGTGACCCTGGCTGGGCCTTTCCTTTAATCCATTCAAGAAGGATGATATATGCTGTATTTCTGAACATTTATAGATTGGAAACCATTATTACCTTTCAGTATTTTTTCTGCTGCTTCATTTTAAGCTGAAGTCAATTGATTTCACCCGAAGTAATTAACTGTCAAATGGGAAAAAAATATACAGCTTCAGGCATCGTTATGAGGTGAATCAGCTTTTCTTAGAAGGATTTTCTTTTACTCCTAAACCAGTAGGCAATTAGGTGGCGCTACAGTGGGTAGAGTGCTGGAATCAGGAAGATTCATCCTCATGAGTTCAAATCCAGTGTCAGACACTAAGCTGTGTGACCCGGGGCAAGTCACTTCACCCCATTTGCCTTGGTTTCCTCATCTGTAAAATGAGCTGGAGAAGAACATGCAGACCATTCCATCATCTTTGCCAAGAAAACCCCAAACAGGGGCGCAGAGAGTCGGATACAACTGAGCCACTAAACCAGCGTTTGAGAACAAAGTTTGCTTTTCTCATTCCAGTTATCAGTTGAATTATTGTTGTAATCTGTTCGTTCTTTGACTATATTGACTGCTTCTCTCATGACAGCGTCATAAACAAAAAGCTGGAAGGACCTTTAGACATTGTCTAGTCCAGCAGGCCCAGCGATTTCCCTAAGGTTATGTGGGCATTGAAAAGCACAGCCCAGGTTCAACCCAAGGTCCAAATATCCATTGTTTGCTTTGATACATGGAGTTACAAATTGGATTTTTATTGGCTAATAATTTCCGATGGAAACATAACTTAGGTACTGTTGCTGGCTTGGTTTAGAGGATGTCCAGTTATTTGGCTTTGAGGCCCATAATAGAAAGCTTTAGAGTGTCCAGTTATAATTTAGTGAGGCGCTTGGGCAGGGACATTCAGAAGCCCAATACATGGACTGAATTGCAGCATAAATAGATTTCTGTTGACATTTCTATTTATAGAATATTTTGGCTTTCTCAGAGATCGTACGCTTTCACTGTGTCAGGCACAGCGTAGCGAATGAATGAATAAATGCTTACTGTGTGTCAGGCCCTGCGCTCGTCACTGGCGTTAAAGACTGAAAAGTGGGTCCGAGCTCCCGGGAGGCCCATCTCCTCGTAGGAGGGGGACAATAGTGAAGGAAGGTTTCAGCTGAGTGTCGGATGGGAAGGTCTCCTGGTCCTGGGGGCGCAACAGCAAAGCAAATGGTGATGGCTTAGATTTCATGTCATTCCCACTTATAAAAATGATATTGGTTTTGGATTGGGCCATTTGACGAGGCCAAGGACTTTGACGGCGAGAACTTCCTTTTCTGGGTCTTTGGAAGCTATGACTGTAGCAGCCAGCCCTGTAGGAGTCGTAGCCCGGTGGCTCCATCTCCCCAGGATGAGGCCTGGGAGTGGTGGGCCGGAAGCCTGGCTCTTCCTGAGGTTCCTGGGCTCTCTTGCCTGGCACGTGCTGCTTCCTGCCTCCTCTCCTTCTCCCCCACCCCCAGCCTGGGGCTGTCTGGCTGTTCAGCTAGTCTGAGTTGTGTGCCCTGTAGGTGGTAGTTGGTGAGGATGACTGGTTCCCTCTCCAGATGTTGGCTGGGCTGGAAGCAGGGACCAGTCATCTGTGGAATGCTTCCATTTCCAGGGCTCTGGTGCCTATGTGCCGGTTGGTGGCAATTGCTTACCAGTAATGGCTGATGGTGATGAAGGTGGGCCCCTTTTCCACAGTGATTTATGGCTATGGGGGCTGAGCTGGAAGCAGGTCTGTAAATGTTGATTTGGCTCCATAGTATTTCAGGGACACCAGTGTCACTCATGAGCTGTCTCTAACTTCTCCCTCTCTGCGTTGACTGGCCCATTTTCTGCATCCTTCCAGTTTACCCAGGTTTGTAATCTTTGTGGGATCCTTGACAGCTCTTTCTCACTCACTCTCTGCATGGCTCATCAGTTGCCACATTTTGCCCATCTTCACACCTTCTCTCTTGTGTTTGCCCTTGGGGGAAGACTTTGAACTATGACATTTTCATCGGTTATCATTGAAACAAGCTCTTTTTTTGTGAATATTCACTAATTATGAAAATATTAGGAACCTTTCTTTTAAAGTATAGCTAAAAGTAAAAGAACCTATTCTTTTAAAGTATAACTAATAATGAGGATAGTACTGGGAAGGGTTCTAAACCAACCCATCTCCCAAGGGACAATTAAGAGATGCTCTACAGGAACTATTAAAATGGAACGACATGGAGCTCCTCTTTTCCATAAAGGCTTGTGCCGCGTGGAGGTAAGCTCCGAAGCAAGCACTGCCCCCAGGTTTAAGACCTTCTCTCATCAGGTGGCAAGGCAAAGAAACTGGGCTGATGCCAGTGTGCTCTGAATCCGGGGGTATCCCAGATCAGTCTAAAGCCAGAGCCAGATTCAGTAGGCTGCTCAGGACTCGAACCCTGAAACCATAGACCTTCAGGCAGGTGCCCGTACAATGAAATAGGAATACACCAGCAGCCCCAGGGCTCTGAGAAGACCCCAGGAGACCAAAATGAAGCCATGGTCCGGCCACCCCCTCAGCTTTGAGGTCAAAATCTTCTAGCAGGTGACTATAGAAGGAATTTTGTTATCACTGATACCCTTTGAAGATAAAGGGAAGCTGTAGACCATGGCAGTGTGAGGGGCTTGACACCAACACTGCATTCACATCCTAATTCCATGCAGTGACTGTTGTAGCACGCCAGGGTTGTAGAAGAATCTTGCCCCAGGCAGCCTTCTCTCCCCAAGAGACCACAGAGTTGCAACTTGTAGACTCTGGGGATTGGGGGGTGGGGGTGCATGTGCTAGACATAGCCCTGGTTTAACATGGTCCCACTTTGGACTATAACATCAGGTAGAAGTTGGGCCTAGCTACCCCAGCCAATGGTATCAGAGGAGAGCCTGACCTGGCTTCAGGAATTAAAATTGTGGACATGAGGGAATGGGAGAAAAGCCACTTACTATAATAGAAAGAGAAATACTACAAATAGAATACTATGAATAGAAAAGGAAATACTATGGGTTAAGGGAATCCCAGCGTAAAATCCAAGGTGAAAAAAATAACTCTGAAATAGCAAAAAGTTAGAATGTTGAAAAATAATGACTTGGCCACACGGACTGCCAGGATGAACCAAAGAAATGAGCAGCTGAAAGGAGAGACAGGAAGAGGACATTAAAGAAGCAGCTTCTCCCAGTTTAGGTTTTGTGCTGTAATGTGTGGTTTTAGAGAGTTCCCTAGAACACTGATTGGCTAAATGATTTACCCAGAGCCACATAGCTAGTATGTATCAGAGATGTTACCGAGGCCAGCCCTCTAGTGCTGAAAGGCAATCACCTGGAATTAGAATGCTCAGAGTGAGAATGAATGTATTCTAGGAAAAAGGGGAAACCTTATCCAAGTAGTTGACATCTTTAAAAAATACATTTGAGCAAATAGAATTTAATGATTCGTGGAAACCCCAAGAAATATTAGACCAGTCAAAACGTTGGGAAATTAGGGGAGGGAAAAACAAGTGATATGTACTATCAAAAGTAACAGGCCTGGAAAACAAGAGAAGGCTAGATACTGTAAGGATCATTGGCGACCTCCCCACCCCCACCCCACAAAAAAAAAAAAAGAAAAACCAAAACCTACGAGTAACATAAAAATCTGGATATCACGTTTCCAAAAGTCAGAAAAAAGAAAATTTCCCACAGCTAATAGAGCCTAGAGGTTAAAGTGAAAACAGAAAGAATTCACTGTTTGCTACCTGACATAAGCCTGAAATTGAACACACTGAGAAATGTCCTAGTGCAAATTCAGATTTTCATGTCAAGACCAAATATTACAAGAATCCAGGAAGGAAGAAAAACATCAAGCACCAAGGAATGGCAGTCAGGAACATACAAGACTTAGCAGCATCTGTGTTGAAGGAAAGGAAATCTTGTAAAATAGCATTCCAGAAGGCAATTGATAAAAGGCTTACACCAAAGGAAATTTATCTTGCCCCCCCTCCCCTAAAGTATAATTTTGCAAGGGAGAAAAGTTTATTGAAAACTTATAAAGAATTTGTTTTTGTAGAAGCTTTGAAATGCAAACTTAATGCACAAGAAAAATCTCAACAGTTAAGATTCTTTGAACATTTTGAAATGGCCAGAGTGCTAAGTATTTACTTCTTAATGAAGAGAAAGAAATCATTCATTATCCCTTCAAAACTTCACTGTCTTCAAGAGCCAAAGAGGAACCAAAGAAAGATAAGCTTGGTCTTCTGTTTGATTTAAGAGAGTTAAGAAAAAGGAAGCTGAAAGTAATGTTTCAGGGACAAATGAGGAAGAAGGTGCAACTTAGCATTCTTCCTAAATGGGGCATCTTAGATAACTCAGTATTATATCACTTTGACATAGTTATGTAATAATTAACTACCATGTAACTTAGTATTAAAACAAGACAAGGTTCAAGGGGAAATGGGCATCTCACAAATCAGGAAAAGGAAAGTTCAGTACACGCAGAGTAGTACATAAATTAATATCAACATGGCAGCAGTGGGACTAGGGAGAGGGAGAAGTGTCGATCTGAGGAGGAAATCATCTTGAGCAAAATAAGCCAACTAGGGAGGATGAATTATAAAATGGGGATAAAATTAAAAAGCAAAGGTGAGGAACAGGAATGTAGTCCTGAGCTGGTTGAAGAAGAGGGATAGAACAAAGATAAAATCCAAGAAAAAGCACAGCTAATAGTGACAGTCAGGAGTGGCTGGATTCGCCCCTAAAATGGAGCAGAGTAGCAGATGATAGCCCTTTAAATACTTGAGGAAGCTACTAAGTCTTCATTTCTCCAAGTTCGTTTAACGAACTGGCCTCAGGTGACATGAGCTGGAAGCCCTTCCCCTTCCTGATTGCACCTCCTAAATCCTTGCCACCTTATCAGTGTCTTAAATTGTGACAGCCAGACCTGAACACAGTACCTGAGGTGTTTTCTAACCAGGGTGGAAAGCTATGACCCCCCTGCTTGCTGGGAGCTTTTCTTTTACCGTTGTAACCCACAATTTGGCACCGGTGTTTGCTTTACCCGTTCCTTCCCCATCTTACATTCACTGAGGTTTCAAGTTTAAGACTTTACGTTTGTCACTGTTGAATGTCATCCTATCAGATTCAGTTCTGTGGTCCAGCCAGAGGTTCTTGGCTTGGGGACTCTGCACTTGGTTTTTGTTTTGTTGGTTTGTTTTACGTCTTGATGACTTTGCTTCTTTAGTCTTGTTTTCCTTTGTAATTCTGGGTGCTTTATTTTCTGTGAAGCACAAAAGATTGAGAACCCTGACTCTTACCTGTCACGGTCCTTCAGCATCCAAATTGTTTCATCAGATGTTAGTTTTCTATCCCTGCCGCATTTGTGACATCTTCAGATTTGATGAGCATGGTGTGTCTCCACTGGTAAACAGTGCAGGGCTATGCACAGATCCCAGAGGGATGCTCTACAGGAGACCTCTGGCCACATTGACACAGAATCATTAAGGCCTGCCCTTTCAGCATGGCCATCTAATTGTATTATCGTCTTATCTGGCTTTCTCCATTTTCTCTTCAGAACAGTAGGATAGACTTTTTCCGAAGCTTTGCTCAGATCCAGATGAGCTATATCTGTCCCGCATCCCCTCATCCGTTAGTGTCTTTTAGTCATGTGAATTGTGAATATAAATTGATTCTAGCTTAAATATTCGCTAATATCATTGTAAGACACCTGAGTAAAAGAACAAATTACAGAAACAAATAATTTTATCAGAGAGTGTTATGATGATGAGACAAACTACTAAGACTTAATGGGATGCAAAAAACCAATAATTATAGGAAAATTTATCTCTCTAAACCCATTTATCAGCAAAAGAGAGAAGTAAAAGATCAGTGATCTGTGCTTTCTGCTATAAAAGCAATCAGTGATTCAAAAGGTCCAAAAATTAATTTTTGATAAAATTGAAAACAAAAAACTTTAAAAATAAAACTATTCAGGTCATTTTGGGGGAAAAAAAAACTAATAAAATAAGAGAAGCCATTGGCTAATGTTTTTTAAGCAGAGAGGAAATCTCCATCACCAGATAAAAAATGAAAAATAGATGAAGAGGAAACAGTATTAAAAATTATTTTACCCCAATATATGCCAACAAAACTGCTAACTTTAGAGAGTCAGGTGAATGCTAGAAATAGAGAAATTAAGCAAGTCAGTCTCAAAACAAACTGAGCAGGCCAGAAATTAACTCCCCAATTTAAAAAAAAAATGCCCACAGGAAGATAGTTATAAATAACTAAAAGAGACTTAACTTTGATATTGCACAAATCCAGTGGAAAAGCCATCCTACCAAATTCTTTTTATGAAACATGTGTGATTTCAATACTTAAACTGGAGAGGTAGAAAGCAGAGGAAGAAAACTATATACTGATGACTGTGATTTAA
Organism: Trichosurus vulpecula; assembly: GCF_011100635.1. Taxonomy (NCBI): domain Eukaryota; kingdom Metazoa; phylum Chordata; class Mammalia; order Diprotodontia; family Phalangeridae; genus Trichosurus; species Trichosurus vulpecula. Next base: position 3,304,327 of record NC_050578.1, read on the forward strand.
AATTTTGAATAAGGTATTCGGTGCTGTAGGAACAATTTCAAAAGATCGTTTTTCTGGTAGTGGTCCAGTATTAAAAACCCTGAGTATTACGAACAACAATCAAATCACCTCATCAGTAGATGCAGAAGAAGCTTTTTACAAAATTCAATATTCATGTGAAAAGCACTTAAAAGCATAGGAATAAGTGCGCCTTTCCTCAGAAATGTAAACAGAGTCTATCAGGAAGGAAGAAGTAGAATTCTGTCTGCAATGGAGAAAGACTAGAGGCAGGATCAGCGAGAAACCAAGAATGCCCACTGTCATTCAGTAATGTAAGATGCTTCTCTTTGTGCACACTGTAGCACAAGCTGCAAAAAAGAATTTCAAAGGCCACACACTGACAGTAAAGAAACTAAATTATTGCTGTTTTCAGATTACAGTGGTTTACCAAGAGGATCTGAAAAGATTAACCTAAAAATCAGCTAATATAATAACTTCATTTAAGGATCAGAATACGAAAAGATTTCATACAATCAACCATCAGTATTTCTGAATATTTTTAACAAAATCCAGTTAGGAAGAAGTAGAAAAAGAAATCTCATCCAGTGATTATTGTAATCCAATCAGATTGTAAAGTCCTTGAGGGCAGGGGACTGTCTTCTGCCTCTTTATGTCCCTAGTGCTTAGCATAGCTCTTGGCACATAGTGGAAGTTAATCAATGTTGACTGACTGATTATAGAATATGAAATATCTGAGGTTCTATCAATTCCTATCACAACTTGCATGAATGCAACTGGAAAGCACCTTTTACAGAAATAAAGGAAAACCATAATTGGAGATAAAGTAGCTGCTTACGGTCGACCTTTCCAATATCAAAAGTTAAATTACCTAAATAAATTCACAGATCTGTTTTATGCTAATCACATTATCAAAAGGTTATTTTCTAGATCTAGAAAAATAGTAACACAATTTATCTAAAGAAACAAGATCAAGGATCTCAATGGGAAAGAGAGGAAATTAAGGGTCTTGAGCTATGCAAGGTCTCAAACTATTATAAGCTAATAGTCATCAAAGCGGTTGGTACTACTTAAAAAAAGAAAATTGATCAGTGGAACAGGTCAAATAAACAAGATCTAGAAGTGGTAGCACATAGTAGAATAATGTTTGGTAAATGCAGAGACACTCACTGCCTTCTTTGGTAAGGAATTTGTGAGTTTTTAAAAAATTGTTGGGGGGATGGGAAAACAGCCTGGAAAAAGTTGTGATTAGACCAGTGCCTTATGCCACATGCCATAATATTCCCCAAATGGACATATGACTTAAAATAGGAATAGGAAAAGGGAACCTGAACCTGTAATTTCATTGATAATAGGGTTAAATTCTCTGCTGAGGTTGAATTCCATTTACCAGTGCAGGTCAGCACCTTCGCTGCAATTTACAGCCTTAGGATAGGGCACTGAGAGGTTAATTAACGTTTTCAAGGTCACGCACCAACTGTGTGTCAGAAGCCAGAACTGGACTGAGGTCTTTCTGGCTTCGAGAGCCACTGCTCACGATTTACATATTATATATATCTCTCAAGAAGCTAAAAGAAGGAGGGAGTCATCTGTGACAACTATGGCTAGGGAGAAGATGCTTACCCAAACAAAGGAGAAGAGATAAGATAAAGGATGAAATTAGCCTTGTTAATGGCATAAAGCTGAAGAACTTCTGCCCAGACAAACTGCAGCGAGAAAGGCTAAAAATACCAAGAGTAAAAACGTATTTGAAAAGCTCTTGACAGCAGTGCTCTGATAAAAACTTGAAATAGTCATTGATACAAATAGATGAGAAAAGCGATTCTTTAGGAGAGAAAGGGGAAAAAAGTTTTTAAAAAGTGTAAAAGCTAAAAAGGAGACAGATGAGCAGTTCTCAAATGAAGAAATTAAATCTTTATCAACAATCATGTGAAAAAAGCTTCAAATCACAAATAAGAAAAGAAATACAAACGAGAATAAGGCTAAAAATAGCACACATTTAGATAGCGCTTTAAGGTTTGAAAAGTTTTGTACTTAGGTTATCTCATTTGATCCTTTTAAGGTAGGTGCTGTAATTATCCTCATTTTACAGGTGCAGAAGTTGAAGCTGAGGAGTTGAGGTTAAGTGATAAACCCAGTGTCACTCAGCTAGATTTGAACTTGGGTCTTGTTCCAATTTCATCTGTTTTCCACCGTGCACCTGTCTTGTTCTCCTTGGACCCAACACAATGCCTTGCCACGTAGAGAATATTTAATAGTGACTGTTGATTTCATGAATGATATCCAGTGGTATAGCTAACTGTTGATAGGGCTCCTGTAGTAGGTCCAAACTCCCATGAAAAGAAGACTCCTTGGGCCAGGAAATAGCTTCAAACTGAGAGTCTGTACCTGGTTTCTCACCCCAGCTCTGCTCTGTGCAGCCTGCATTCCTTTGGGAAATGCATCTCTCTCTCTCTCTCTCTCTCTCTCTGCTGAGTCCTAGGAGCTGTGTGATGTCATGTGACTCGACTTGGTGGAATCCAGAATGACAGACGTGGGATGGCTGTGGCTGCGGATCAGGGATAAATGCTGGTGTGGGAAGGAGGGACATCAAACCTGAAGGCCCCCCGGGGGTTCCCCTTTGGAAACCTTACAGAATCATTTTAGATTTCAGAAATCAACAGAAGCCAGCTTCTGTTTTTTTCCTATTCACTTTCTTACGACCTGTTCCTCTCCCTAAATAACAGTAATTTCTCAGTATGTGGACTAAAACTGCATATTGGGTGAAAGAAGAAACAGGAAGTGAAGGTTTGCATTGATTATACTTACTGACAGATTCTGTGCCTCCATTATGAATGAGTTGCTGAGTATTCGTATTTTGTTGCATGTCTTTGTCTTGTAATAATTGATTTTCTTAAAACATAAGCAGTAACTCGATCCCCTTTGCTCTGAGGCTGTGGGGTGGCATGACGTAGCTGACTTGGGGCTCAGCAGTGGCTCTGGGAGTCGAGCTGCTTTGTAAAGCACATTTTAATGTCCTGCATGTAATGATCCTGAGCTTGTGAGTGGGGGAGGCATTTGGATCAGAGCGTCCCAGAATCCTCCAGCTCCCTCCAAACAGATGCACATGGAGTCACACAGCCAGTAAGTTAGCAAGGCAGGATTCGAACTCAGCTGGCTCAGAGCTGAAAACAGGGGCACTCCATATCGCAGAGGGGAAAGAGGCTATAGCTGCTGCTTATACTCTTAAGAAAGTAGATTATTGCAAAGACTAGATTGGACCAATCTGCATACTCAGTACAGAGATCAGCACGGATTAGCGTCGGATGCATGATGTAAAGGAGGCAAGACCTTGTTGATATGGAATGGTTTGTTTTTTTAACATTTTCACTTTACAAATAGCATCTTCTGTTTTATCTTCAAAGTTTTGTGTGGGAGGTAAGGAGAATTGATGATTTATCTTTGTTTTACATTTGAGGAAATCGAGTCCCAGACGAAGCAGATGTCCCAAGGCTTCACTGGAAGTTACTGACGGGACTGAGAATTAATGTAAAATTTCCTGGTTTGCTCCCCGTGCTGTCTGTTTAGTAGTTAGAAACTGTTCAGAATTATGTTTTAAACTTAGACTATAGTGGGGGAAAGGAGATTCCCGTTCTGTCTTGGAAATGCTATTTATAATTATAAGCTATTACATACAGCGTTGTAGTTCTTTCACATTTTGACCTTAGATGTTTGAAGAAATTATATTTGAAAAACCGTACTCGTATCAGGGCCCAAAACATGAGGTGGGAAATCTAGAAGGAAGAACCTTGAAAAACGAGCAGAAATATTCCTCCTATGAAGTGCTATTATAGTAATTAAACTCTGTGTAAGTAAATGAGTCAAGGTGGACTGATTGCTGCGCGTGCAAAGAAGCTTTTAATTAAAAAAACGTTCTGACGGATTTTATAAAAGGATGGAAGAGAAGTTTGATCATTTTAATTACCCTGCTAAATTTAAGCAGCGAACCCTTTAATAACCTCATTCCAGGTTTACTGTGGGCAGAAATTAGCTTGGAGAGAAACTCCCTTTTCCTATTTTATGTGTGTTGGATCTGTTGACATATAAATACATGAACACGGAATAATGATGAGGTATTTCTATATCATATAGCGAATTGGTTCTGAGACTTTTCTAGTTAGCCCCTCAACAGGGTGATTGCTGGATGTCATCCTCCGCATTATCAGCACTCAGTCCTCTGCACCGAATTCTCAGGGACCCCCTCGCCCCCACCCCTTCCCCCTGCCCTTTCCGTTCTTCTGAAGCATCTGATGTTCCATCCAAGCACTCGGCAGGCACGTTGAGGGTGAGGTGGCTATAGGCCTGAGTGGCCTTCGCTGTGCTTTGTTGGGAAGAGGAGGCTACAGGGGAAAGTTACCAAAGAAGACAACACAGGAAATGGGGCGTGAGCAATGGCTACGATTTCAGCAGGAGGTGAAAGGCCTTTGGGTGAGGAGAAACCATGCTCAGACACCTAGTGTGTTTCTGGAACAGGGAGAAGACCTAACCCACTAACTAGAAGATCCAGTGAAGGATAGGAGGAGAGATGGAGCTTTAAGGTTTGCAAAGTAATGTACGAATATCTCACCGATATCTCAAAAGCCCTGGGAAGCTGGTGCTCTTACCAGCCCCATTTCACCTTGAGGAGACAGAGGCAAACACAGTTTGGAGTGACTTACCAGGGTCACACAACCATGACGTAAGATGTGAGGTCCTCCTTACTCCAAGCCCAGCGCTCTATCCATTGTGCCACCTCACTGCCTCATCTTGAAAGCCAAGCAGAGGAGTTTCAACTTGATGCGGTAGGCCGGTTTGAAACAATCCATAGGTCACAGATCTGGAGTTTGACATCCTCATTTAATAGGTGAGAAAACTGACACAGAGAGGTTAAGTGCCGTGCCCAGAATCACCCAGGTCTTTAGCATCCAATGGGATTTGATCCCGGTTGGGATTCCAGAGAGCATTTCCCAGTGTACCAGCCATTCTGACTAGAACTTGTCCTGAATGGTCCCTTCAGAGACCTTTACCAAATACAGCAGTGATCCCCCGCCACATGGGGAGCTTCCTGGAGAGCAAGAAAAACACTCTGTCAGGGTCACATTCTTTCTTGAACCATAAGGACAGATCCTTTAGTGAAGCTGGAGTATGAGGACCCCCTCCAACAGGAAAGTGAGTTTGATCCATTCAGTTAACACGATTAGGTCCAGTCATTCTAACATGCAAAAGTATCGTAGCTGGAAGCCCCCAAACGTTCTTCATAGCAGTCAGACATTTTTGAAAATAAAGCTGTGCAAGTTCCTCTGATAAAGACCTTATTTCTCAAATATATAGAGAGAACTGAGTCAAATTTATTTTTTAAAAAATGAGTCATTCCTTAACAGTCAAAGGAAATAGATTGGCAATTTTCTGACAAAGTAACTAAAGCTATCTATAGTCATGTGAAAAAATGCTCTAAATCAATAATGATTAAACAAATGCAAATTAAAACAAGTCTGAGCTCCCTGTCAAACTGGCTAATGTGACAGAAGAGAAAAATGACAAATGTTCGCAGAAATATGGGAAAATTGAGACACTCCCTAATGCGTTGTTGGTGAAATTGTATACTGATAGAAGCATTCTGTTGAGCAGTTTAGAACTATGCCCAAAGGCATATAAAACCATGCATTGCCCTTTGACCAAGCAATGCTATTACTAGGTTTATTATCTCAAAGAGATAAAAGAAAAGGACCTATGTATAAAAAATATTTATAGCAGCCCTTTTAGCGATGGCAAAAAATTGGAAATTGAGGAGCTGTCCATCAGTTGGGGAATGACTGAACAAGTTGTTGTATATAATTGTGATGGAATAGTATTCTGCCATAAGAAATGACAAGCAGAATGTTCTTAGAAAAACCTGGAAAGGCTTACATGAACTGATGCAAAGTGAAATGAGCAGAACCAGGAGAACATTGCATACAGTAACAGCAATATTGTACAGTGAACAACTGGGAATGACTTGGCTATTCTCAGCAGTACAGTGATCCAAGACAATTCCAAAGGATTTATTGATTAAAAAATGCTATTCACCTCCAAAGAACTGATGGAATCTGAATGAAGATCTAAGCTTGCTTTTCTTTTGAACTTTATTTTTCTTGGGGTTTTTTGTCTTGTGTTTTTTCTTTCTTGCACCATGGCTAACATGGAAATATTTTGCACGATTGCATATGTATAATCCATATCAAATTGCTTGCCTTCTCAATGAGTTGGGGGAGAGGGAGTGATTGTTTTTACATGTAATTGAGGGGAAAAATAAAATGTTAAATCATTTTTAAAAAGCAAATAAAGGGGTGCGTTTGTTTTTTTTTTTTTTGGCAGGGGAGAAGGCAGGACAGTTGGGGTTAAGTGACTTGCCCAAGGTCATACAGCTAGTAAGTGCGTCAAGCATCCGAGGCTGGATTTGAACTCAGGTCCTCCTGACTCCAGGACCAGTGCTCTACTCACTGTGCCACCCAAGCTGTGCTTTTAAGACAGCTTTATGTAGTGTGTATTAGGCGTCAGGAGGTGTACCACCCACTGTGGAGTTGAGGGATGAGTATTTGTTTAAGAGGAGCAACGAATCATGGCCTCAGCTGGGGAAGGGAAGGCTGAGAGGCTTTTTAAAACTTTGTAGCACCCTTGTGTCTCAGCAGCCTGACAGTCTCATTGTTTGTTTGATTATCTGCAGATAGAGTCTGGAAGAGGCAGTCCTGAGTATTTATGTACTGGTAGACAGATCCTATTTGTTTTTCCTTTTCCCAGTCCACTCCTCTACACCTGGCCGCGGGGTACAATCGCGTCCGGATAGTCCAGCTTCTCCTTCAGCATGGCGCTGACGTTCACGCCAAAGACAAAGGGTACGTGAACCCAGGGCTCATGGGGGTTCCTCGACATAGAAGGGTGCACCGTGTTGTTTGGGCGCCATCTCCATGTTATTTCACTGATCTCAGACCACTGTCCTCATTCCGTCACACCCCTCTGTACCAGAAGCTGGCCCCCATCACAAGCACCCCCACCTGACAAGCCTCTGTACTAGAAGCACCAAGGGGTCTCCTGTGGACCCTCCCTCACAGGCTTTTGGCCAGCATCAAGTGAGGAAACTCTCACCATGTGCCAGGCCCTCTGTGGAGCAGCGCTGGCGGTACCAAGGGCACCAAGGTGAAAAGACAGACAGGGTACCTCGCTGGGCCAGCAGGTTGGAATGGAATTGTTAGGGTCTCACTCGGTGAAATGCCATGGCCTTAATGGACTGCATCGGAGCGTTTTGAAATCAGATTGTGTCTAGCCAGTCTTTGTTTTTTAGATTCCTGCTAGTTCTTTCTGGTCTCGTATTTGTTCTTACCATCTGCTCTCTTCACTCAGTGGGCTCGTGCCTCTGCATAACGCATGTTCTTATGGACACTATGAAGTCACCGAGTTGCTTTTAAAGGTAAGAGAGCTAGAACGGATTGTTTCTTATTTGTCCCGGTAGTTCTGAGAGCTTGAGTAAGGTTTAAGAAAACAATAGATTGCACACGCTATGCCCAAATATTTTCTCTAGAAACTTTTACTAGGTAGACATTTTGAAGTTCTAACCATCAGTGGTATATTTTAAAATATAACTTCAAATTATTTTGTGCTTTTTAGGTCTCTAGGTAAAGGAATGATAGCATTTTTTTCAGTTATTTCTGTTCCTCTTCTGCTGCCCTTTCCCTCCATTTAAAATCCTTCTAATAAATTGCAGAATCAGGCAGTACACATTCCCGCGTTGGCCGGGCCCCACACCTGTCATCCCTCGAGAGGGTCAGTGACGTGCTTTATCATTGCACTCGTGGCTGGTCATCGCATTGATTGGAGCTTTCAGTTTGTCTTCCCAATGTGGTCGTTATTGTATTAACAGTTCTCCTCCAGGTGACATTTCAGAGTTGTATTTCAGGCTCGTCCTTTACAGGGAAATGAATGCGTGTCCCTGAGCTGCTCACTAACCCACAGCCTCTCCCCTGTTCTTAGCACGGAGCTTGCGTCAACGCTATGGATCTCTGGCAGTTCACCCCTCTCCACGAAGCCGCCTCCAAGAACCGTGTAGAAGTTTGTTCTTTGCTGCTTAGTCATGGAGCTGATCCCACCTTGGTCAACTGTCACGGCAAGAGCGCTGTGGACATGGCTCCCACGCCCGAGCTGCGGGAGAGGCTGACGTGTATGTATCTTGGGCCAGGTCTTCACACCTCACGCACCTCGCTGCCCCTGGTCCGTCTGCTTGTTCGGTCCTTGTTAGCACGAGCGTTTGGTCCTTCCTTTGTTCATGCTTGTTACCACTCATAGGTGCAGGGGGAGCTCGGGGAGCCCCTCTGAAAGGGGTCGTTTGGAATCCACACAGTCTGGGCTTGATGTTGCACAGGTTTTGGGGCTTGAGCTATGGATTTCTAGGAAGATCCAAGTCACTTTTAATCTTGACTGCTTACTTTTGTCTCTGTACATCTCAGCCTGACATTCAGGAAGCAAAATAGAAGCGGAATGAGAGCTGTTTATTAAGATCATTCCGATTAGTGAATTTTTGTGGCAGCATTTTGGAATGGCACATTGGTGTAACTGAACACAGAGGGTCCTAAGTACCATCCGCTTTTCCAGTGCTCCTAATGTACCGCCAGTCTGAGACTTCCCTCCCCTTCCCCCATGTCCTCCCCATGCTATGTGGTACAATCGTGTGTGATGGCAGTCTAAACCAGGGGCAGTCACCTGGCAGGCTGTGGACTCCAAGGGATAGCTTTCAAGGGGTCCATGACCTTGGATGGGGAGAAAAAATCATTTTGTTTTTACATTTAACTTTATTTTCATGAACTGTCTGAAATATGTGGCATTTCCTTCTATTATGAAACGGGTCCCCAAGATTCATCACACTGACAAAGAAGTCTGGGACACAAAAAAGCAGGATCCCTTAACCCCACCTGCACCCTAATTTTTGCCGGGTGATTTATATTTTGAGAATTGGGCCCTGAATTACCCAGTTATTTCTGCTGTTTCCTTGTCCAGCCCCTTCCGTAGATCTGCCTTTTTAACCACTGTCAGAACATTCGAACAGTTACTCGAGCCAGTCCCCCTTTGTTTGTACTCTCACTCTAGGCCTTTTGGTCCTTCGTGTGAGCCTTCGTTAGTTGTTTCCTCCAGCTTTGTAAAGTATTTCCTTGGCAGTTTGATGACTACAAGATTTAATCTGAAAATTAATAAGGTGGCATCATTTTATTTTTTGTGTTGGTGTGACTCCCAAAAAGGAAGACTTGCGGTCACTTAAGACATTGTTTATTCTTGCCTTGATCTACTCACTCCTAGGCATGTCATGAATTCGGCCTGTTTTAGTATATTTAAGGTGCTCCTGATTTTTCAGGGTATATTTTGCGTTGTGCTATTTTCCTGAAACTGTTGTTACAATTGGGGTGTTTTTTCGTATTGATTCTTTAGAATTTTTGAAGTAAAACATCGTGACGCCAATAGATAAGGGACAATTTTGTCTTTTTGCCTATTTTTATAACTTTAATTTCTTTTTCTTATATTATTGCTGGTGATTCTAGAACTGCATCAAATAACAGAGGGAAAAGGTGGCACCCCTGTTTTATTCCTGTCTTTATTGTGAAGGTTTCTGTTATTTTCATACTGCATGGAAGGCTGGCTTTTGGTTTTAGAGATATACCCTTTATTGTATTCCAAAAAGAAAAATGTTAATGTGCCTGTATTTTGTAGGTTTTTCAGAACAAATGAGCATTGTGCTTTGTCAAAGCCTTCCCCTGCATCAGTTGTTACGAGGTTTGGGATGTATTTGTATTTCATATGATAGGGAATTATCATTAAATATTAGTTGTCAAACTTATTTCAACAGTACATACTTGCTTCTGAGATGTATAAATTGCCTTTTTTTGTGTGTGAGAAATTAATTGGTTACAAATCTCAGGGTCAATTTATTTTCCAGATAGTGACTTTTTTTCCAGAAAAGCAAAATGGCTCAAAAGGCTTTGTCAGTTACAGTGACACTTTTTAAAATTATTTATGGCTCTTTTGGCTCTATAAGGAATTCAGGTGCCCCTCCAGCCGCTGAGAGGCCCCAGGCCCCTGGGTCCCTGTCGAGGAGGGCCAACATGGAAAGCTTTTTCTGTGTCCCGCTGCGATATAGGCCGGTTCCCCAGGTGGGCTCCCCCAAGTCAGTCAGCCCCAGTCCCCCCAGAGCCTGGCTCAGTGTCAGCCTTTGGGAGCGCCTCGTTGTGCCTCCCTGCCGTAGGGTACCTCACCGTTCTTTCTGCTCCCTTTCATCTTGTGCTTTTCTGCTGTCCAGCATCAGCCCAGGCCCATCAGTCTCAGCTCCCTCCTAGCCTCCCCAGCCTGTACTCCACAGGGCCTCTCCTCACCAGGCCTGCCCCAGCCACTTGTCCTGGGATGGCCCTGGGGAATCCTAACTCTTATTTAACCCATGGAAGTCGTGCCAGCATTATAACCCTTGGGGTTTGGGAAGCCGGTATGGTAGTGATTAGAGGGCTAGAGACCTGGTTTCGGATCCACCCTCAGACATGTAGTAGGGCTCTGTGACCCAGTCCCTCACCTGTAAAACGGATGGCCTTTCAGGTCCTTTCTCCATCGATGAGCCTATGATTGTTGTCGATAACCTTTTCTCCACCAAACATTTTCATTGAAACGGGCAAGGAACACTTCAGATTGAGGTAATAGCTACTTGCCTGTGAACCAAGAAAACAAGCAGCCAAGCATTTGCCAAGCACTTGGGCACCAGGCCCTGGAGCTACAGACCATACCTGCGGGCCTCCTCTGCCCTCCTCAGTGTCCTGAGCCTGGTGTCTAGCACAGAGTGCTGAATAAAGGTGTGGGGCTGGTTCTAGAAGAGAAAACAAGGCCCACACATGAGAGTAGGGGGGTCAGTCAGGAGGGATCGTCCAAGTGAGAGAGAGCTGATGAGAGTCTGGAGTCGAGCGGTGTCCGTATGAGGAGGAGGAGGAGGATTTCAGGGACCCTGGAGCTTGCCTGCTGGGGCCCCAAAGGCCAGGCCCTCTACTCATGGGAAAGGAGAGGCCGTAGGCCTTGTTATTGACTGATGTCTTGCAGTGCCCCTCCTGTGAATAACTGCTGACGTTTATATGGAGCTTTCCATGCAAAGTCTCTGGGATGCTTTTGGAGCCAGGCCACACCCTTTTACCAGGAGGCCTTGGCTGGCAGGTGTCCAGCAGGGAAGCTGGTATGGCCAGGGCCATCTAGAGCCAAAGGCTCTACCATTTATTCCCTCTGTCCCCTTGGCAACAGGGCTCTGTGCCCTCTAGTGCCCAATCTGTGAAACTATGTCGAGTCCTAAAGAGGCTAATTTAGGGTGAACTTCCTGAGAATTAGAACCTGAGACAGAAAAAATACCCTTCAGGCTGGTTGACCACTTTTCAGGTACACCACACAGGCAATGGTTGGTCAGCTATAGGTTGTACTCCGTGTATTCTCGAATTTTACACAAAGTGCATGCGTGCGTGTGTGTGTGTGCGTGTGTGTGAGTGTATGCATATATGTATACACACGCACACGAAATGGTTTTTGCTTCTGCAGTATCCTATTCTATGGGACCCTTAAGTCATTTTGGAAATGATCGGTTTTGTGGCATTGCCCCATACCTCTCATTAGAGTATTCATATTTAATTGAAAGTCATCGCTTGTCTGCTTTGTCTCCACACCTCAATCATATTCCCCCTTAGAATGTAAACAGCTTTTTAGAAATGAAGATTGTTTCATTCTTTGTACCCATATCCCCTACCCCTAACCCCCACAGCACTATGACTGACACAAAGTGGGGGGTAGTAAATGTTTCCTATTTAATTTAATAGTGATCAACCATCTTATTTGCTTTGCTTTAATCTTGCTTTTTGTAAACCTTTGTTTTGTTAACAGATGAGTTTAAAGGTCACTCTTTACTCCAAGCAGCCAGAGAAGCAGACCTGGCCAAAGTCAAAAAGACGCTTGCTTTGGAGATCATCAACTTCAAGCAGCCTCAGTCTCATGAGACGGCTCTGGTGAGAGACTCTGGCTACTTGACTCCTTTGATAAATGTTAGAACTGGACTCTCCCAGAGGTGGCTGTAAGTCTGACGCACACAGATTCATTCAGCTCCTTTTCAGTAGCAGACACACAGGTTTTGAATACAGCTGACTTTGTTGGGCCTGTTTCTAGGAATGAAGACAATGCGGTGTCCAGAGCAGTTGGGACCCTTTCCCCTGGGTCTGGATTCAGTCTCATTTTAGCTTTTTGTTTTATAATCTAGGGTTTTCATACACGTGATTTGTGTAGGGGATCCGTGTAGCCCGTTAGATTACTTAGACAGGAGATATCAGGAGTTCCCTTTCGATTTCAGTGACTGGTCGTGTTAGCTTCCTTTCCATTCACTCACAGAAGATGCTTTTGACCCCATCATCAGGAGCTTTGTGGCAGCTCTTGAATAACGTTTTTAATAATCAGTCCCATCCGTGGAAAAGAAGGTTGACATGGCCTATTGAGCACCAGGCAGCCTTCTTGTTCCCGATGGCACAGGCAGGCTCCTGATGAAACCTACCCAAAACATGGTAGTAAAGCCAGACCCTCAGTAGCTTGAATTCCCATCACCCATGGGATTGGGCAACAGAAGCTTCTTGGCAGGACCATTCAGCTCTTGCTTTCTCTGGCTTGGGAGCCGAGTGGGGATTTCCACCTCTCAAGATGGCCTAGGCAGCTAGTCAAGGAATGTCGAATCTGCTATAAACAAATCTTTAATGTCATTCTGATGAGACCCCGAAAATCATCTGTAAACTTGGAGTCATAATGTCTGTCCTTCAGTCCTGCTGCTGCCGCTGACACCCACTGCCCTGGCCCTGACCATGTCCTCCAACCTCTCTGGTCCTCACTTTCCTCATAATGAGAAGTTAGAAGGCTGGAATCGAAGTCCTCTAAGGCTCCTTCCAGCTCTGAGCCTAAGATGATTAGTTTATTTTCAAGAGTTAACCTCATTTTGCGTAGTTGCTTCATCTGTAAAATGGAGAAAACCCATATAGGCTTGAAGGCAATGTCCAGCCCAGCCTGGATCTGCCTTTTATCTCTAGAATCTTTGTATCTTAGTTCTATATTCTACATTAACCTAAAGTTTCACTCATCTCCGTAGGTATTCAGGTAACATTTTTTATGGCATTTGGGATATGGCCAAGGCTTTAGCTAGGGATGGATAACAGTGAAATCTAGACATTGGAAAGAAATGCTAGTGTTAACCTTGATTCTCCCTTTGTTTTTTGTTTTTCTGCCTTCCAGCACTGTGCTGTCGCCTCCTTACACCCCAAACGTAAGCAAGTGACAGAGCTCCTACTGCGGAAAGGAGCAAATGTGAATGAAAAGAATAAAGAGTACGTTCCCTTCATTGCAAACTGTGTCTTTGAGCTTTGAAGCACCAGGCCCCACTTTACTTACGGTGACATTTCCCCCTTCCATTTCCCATCCAGCTTTATGACTCCCTTGCACGTTGCCGCGGAAAGAGCCCACAATGACGTCATCGAGGTCCTCCATAAGCATGGAGCCAAGGTGAGGTGTGCCGGCTGCCCGTGGACCACTGTGTTTGGAATTGACAAGGGGATGGTTCCATTTGCAGGACTCTGGTGGTGGGCATTCCCTTGACTGATCCCTCCCTGTAGGAGCCTAGTAGGCACCCCTTCATAAACAAGGGGTCCTTCCCTGGGCCTTCCCCCTTGTAGGAGCTATTGGTTCTTTTGGGGATTCAGAATGACCTCTCTCCAGGGGTGCTGGTCACAAGAGGGGGACAGGATTCCAGGGGGATGATCCTTGCTGACACGTGCTGGCAGACAGGGGCCTGATGTTTATCTTTCTGCCACACCCAGGGTACTGACTGCCCTCAAGGTTCTTTTGAGAAAGAAGTGAACAGACTCCACATAAGAACAAAAAAAATAAAAATGTCCCAAAGAGGCAGCAGGGAAGAGAGGAGGCTGAGCAGTAGCCAGGGGCCTCTTTGGACAAGGAGGCAGCTAGGCTTGTCCTCCGAGCTCTCGGGTCATGCGGGACACAGACTTCTGGGCTGTACTAGAGCCCATGGGGAAGAGCATGTAAACTGGACAGTGGGAGTGCCCCAGACCCTGTCAGAAGAGGTGCCCTTTCCTGAAAGATCAGTCAGCAAGTGTTTCTTGAATGGGTATGGTTAGAATATGCAATCTCATTGGGGATTTTGCCCTGCCTGCATTTTCAGTCAGATGGCTACCTTTTCCCTGCCCTCTAACATTAACGAGAGGCTTTAGGAAGGGCAAGGGAATAAGCATTTATTAGGCACCTACTGTGTACTAGGCACTCTGCCTACCAGTGGACTTGGGGCAGGGGGGAGATCGCAAACCTATTGAGTCACAGTTTTCTTTCCAGAGGATCTCTATAGTCTGATAAGATAAACCTAATCTAATCATATTTAATACCCCTATAGTATAGCATTTGGTGTGTTGGCCTCCCATTAGACCGTGAGCCTCTTGAGGACAGGAATTGCCTTGCTTTTCTCTTTCTTCCCTGTATCCCCAGTGCTTAGCACCATGCCTGAATGTTTATTAGAACGCATCTGCGTGCCCAGTTCCATATTGGAGATAAGCAGTTCTTTTTCATAGTTACTGAGCTTCTTCATAAACTCTGAGCTCAGTGTCAGCAGCGTTATTGGTCACTCAGAAATTTAGTGTCTGTTTTTCTTGGGGGGGGGGGCGGGGGGGGCAGTGTTGTGTCAAATGACCAAAGCCATGATTTTGTGGGTTTGGGCCACTCCTGGTGCATCCTTCATCTCCTCAGATCAGCTACTGATCTGCAGCCTGTCCTTGTGTTTCACCAACACGTTAAGCAGCTTCCCTTTGTGATCTCAGAGCCATTGGCATCTGAAACAGGACCTGAGTCCCAGGCTAGTCTGCTGTCCTGCCGTGGTTCTTGTCTAGTACCCTGAGGTGCTTGAATCTGAGCACGCTATAGGTGGTGGGAGGGCGTGCGGAAAGCCTTCACGTAGTAGCTGTTGCTTGAACTGAGCCTTCAAAGAGGAAAAGGAGGGTCCTCCAGGCCTGAGGGACAGCTAGTAACAAAGGCAGAGAGACAAGAGATGGAGGTGTGTGTGTGGGGAACATTGAGAAGACCGCAGAGCGTGGAAGGGGACTGATAAATCTGAAGTGCTGAGACAGCAGGTACAGATAGACGCCCTCCTCTGCATCTGTTCTCAGCGCGAGGCATTATGGGAATGGCTCAGATGCCGAGCGCTGTCTCAGAACCAGCTAGACAGTTCTCTCCTGGACAGCACTTCAGAGAATGAATCGTGAAATAGTTCATGTTCAGTCATTTTCAGTTCAGCTGGTTGTACTTTCTTTTTTTTCCCCAAATGCTTTTGGAGAGCATTCTGATTGTTCATTGTGACTCTCACAATGAACAATAATCCTAGAAATATCAAGTGCTTCCAGGTGGTTCAAGATTAATTGAGCCCACTTTCTGTGGTCTGGACACTAGAACTGTAGTCATTTGTGAAATTATTTCTGTGGTGGTTTTCAAAGAGGCTTTGTTATTTCTCTTTAATAAAAGGCTCTTTGAAAGGAAAACATGAAGGAGAGAACCTAAGAGATGCTTTATTTTAATGCTTTTCCAGATGAATGCGCTGGACACACTTGGTCAGACGGCTTTGCACAGAGCGGCCTTGGCAGGCCACTTGCAGACCTGCCGCCTCCTGCTGAGTTATGGCTCCGATCCCTCCATCATCTCCCTACAAGGCTTTACGGCTGCCCAGATGGGGAATGAGGCCGTGCAGCAGATTCTGAGTGGTGAGTCTCCCTCTCATGCAGTGGGATGGTAACGGCTGCCATAAGTGTCTCCCACTTTGTTTTTTCATTAGTTAATTTGTTTATTTTTAGTTTTCAACATTCACTTCCATCAGTTTTAAATTTTCTCCCCTCTCTCCCCCCTACTTTCCCAAGGCAGCCTGCAATCCAATATAGGCTCTACATATACACTCCTATTAAATATATTTTCACATTAGTTATGTTGTGTAGGAAAACTAATGAATGGAAGGAACCATGAGAAAGAAAAGGAAAAGACTCTGCTTTGCTCTGCATGCAGACTGCATAGTTCTGTCTCTGGATGTGGATGGCATTTTCCATCCTGAATCCTTTGGAATCATTTTAAGTTCTTGCATTGCTGAGAAGGGCTAAGTCTGTCAAAGTCAGTCACCACTCACTGTGGCTGTTAGCGTGTACAGTGTTCAAGTTAATGTGGGAATATTCTATAATGTGATACAAATATATGTTTGAAACCATAAGTTAATATTCAGTGGAGAAACAGTAGAAGTATTCCCATTGAAACCAGGTAAAGAAAGTCTTAGCAGAAAGATTTTGAGAGAGGCGAGGGAGACTCATTATCGGATTTTTAATTAAAAAATTAATTTTTTACACCACCACAACCCTCAAAGACTCTGCGCTGAATTATAGAGGAGTTGTCGTTTGCATCTGTAGAGGTCTTCCAGACCTTGAGGCCAGACTGGGGCTGCCATGTGGCGCCATCTTAAAGTACTGAAGAAATCTGTGGGGATCATTTTCACACTCAGAAACCCCTGGGCCTTCACACATGCCTATGCTATGCATCTGTTTTGGTAGGTACATGCATACGCACCATGATACCTAGGCATGCTTCCCTCTTGATATTAACATTAAAACAGACAGTGGCAAACTTGTGCATTAGTGGCTTCCTCCCTGCCTGAGAATGGGCTCAGAACAAGGTCATCCTTGCAACCTGAGAGATAGGAAGCTCTCAGTCTGTGTCTCCTTTTCCAGATGTGTTTGTTCCAAAATCCTTCAGACTTTGTACTTGACCCACCACCTCATGCCGTTTATAGCAATCGATCAATAACAAATCATAAATTCATCATCTCGATCCAGTGGATCAGGACCTGGGACATGTTTCAGAAACATTGGTAGTTCTACATGTCTACATAGAACTCTGATCTGTAAGACAAATACCCTTGGGCATCAACTGAATGTATCTCAATATAAAAAGTTACCTGCAGACTTCAGAAATCAGAGCCAGCTGATCAGCGTAGCCCTAAAGTCACACCATTGGAGAATGTCATAATTTTAAAGTATGTTTATGTAAATACATGCACACACACACACACACATCCTGTCTTCTTAGATATGGAGGGGTTACATTGTGCATTGATGAGGGGAACACCCGTTCCCATGAATTCAAGGATCGTGGACGTGTTGAAATGTCCCTTTATGTGTGGTTATGTACTCTGACAAGTATTATACTTGGGATAGGACACCTCGAAACTTACACCAGGGGCATCCCAAGCGTGCTTGATTTGTAATTTCAACAGGAGCCAACATTGCAAATCAGATGACACAAATGGCCCATTCAGACATTGTCAGCTTGTCCTGACATTTTGCTCAGCACCACTGGAAGGGGAGTCATTCTGACATCCCTGATTGATTCTCTGTCACACTCTCTTTCCTTCCTTTCCCTTCCTCCCTCCTCTCCTTCTCCTTTCCCTCCTCTCCCCTTACAAAAAGGAGTCATTCACTGTGAACCCCGCAGTTCTCTTCATCTTCAGACTCTCTGACGCTATCCCCCACATTCGTTACTCCTTTGCTCCAGGCCCTGATGAAGAGAACCCTTCTTGCTAGCCACCCTGGACCTCTTCCATTCTGCTGGCCTCTGCTCTCTAAAAGCATGCCCAAGTGGTGGCCACCTTCTGAACACCTTCCCTTGGTCCTGTCATCCTCCAGAGCTGTTGTTTTGTATCTCACCTCCCTTTCTTCACAGCTATACTTAGAAAAAGCTGTCTTTGGTCACCTCCACCTCACTCCCTTTTCAGCCCTTTGCATTTGTTCTTCAAACCTCACTGCTCGCCTGAAGCTTCTCTCTTCAGTCATCAGTCATCTCTTTATTGCCAGATCTCTCATGTGTTTTCAGTCTGTGTACTTCTCTATCTCCCCAGAATTTGCCACTGTTGCCCCCACCTGCCCACCCTTTCCTTCTGGACGCTCATTTCCTTTCTCAGTGTTTCTGAAGCCGTAGTTGTCTTCTTCCCGTCTGGCCGTTCCTCAGCCTCCTCTGTCGGACCATCATTCATATCATGCCTTCAACTGTAAGTGCCCCCAGTACTTTGTCCTGGGTTCTCTTCTGTAGAGAATTAATTAATCGGTTCTCCTGGGTCCAAATACGTTATGAATATCTCTCCCCATGATCTCTATGCCTAGCTCCAGTCTTGCATCCCCAGCTACTTCTTCGTCTCTATCCCATAGACATTTTTAACCCAGCTCAGAAGCACAGCAGAACTCAGTCACCTCCTTAAATCCACCCCCTTTTCTGCCTGTGACATCACCATAACTACTATTATATCAGTCCCTAATCAGAGTGTTCAAGGGCTTCTTGTAAAGCTCATAAACCCTCTGTGGCTCCCTACTGCTTCTAGCGTCAATCAGTCTGCAGACACTTATTCTTCACTTAGGCATATGTGCGCTGCTGGCCCACGCTCTAGTGGGTGACATTACAACTCCATAAACAGCCACGTACACAGTGCAGACAGACAACTTCGACGTAGCCTCGGCCCCAGCAGCTGGGAGAACTGGAGAGTCTTCTAGAGACAAACAGGGGCGTTCTGCAAGGCAGAAGGGAGCAGAACTGGATTCTAGAGTGGCAGCCTTAATGAGAACACACTTGACCAGACAATGTCTTTGATTGATGGTGATAGGTAGGCCCTGGGGGCCAGCCACTGCCAAGAGCCTTCTGGTGGACTGCCAGGCCCCTGCCAGCCTTTTTACCTGGCATTTCTCTTTATACCTTCCATGGGTATAAAGTAAACTAGGCCTGCTCACTATTCCCCCATGTGACATTCCATCTCCCCTCTGCCTCTTAACATCTCTTCATAACTCCAAGGGGGCTGCTCTCCAGAGGCTGTTGCCAGTCCTCACACTCCAGGCTTCAAGAGTCCCCTCATTCCAGTTAGTTCGTGTTTGTGTAGCACGTGCTCACGGGTGGACATGTGGACGGTAGGCTCCTTGAACTGTTACCCGTTTGTTTTTGGAGCCCTGGTGCCTTGCTGATTGTCTGTGGAGGAGTAGAGACTAGAGCATTGTGCGGTTCCTACCTGGAGCCATCCTTCATCTGTCATCCATGGTCCACACCTCTGTGTGGATGGAGGTGTATCCCTCAAGGCCCTCGATGCACAGCCCTCTTCAGCTTCTGGAGCTCCAGGCCTGCCTCTCCAGCTGCCAGCTTGGCCAACATCTCTACACAACGTATCCAGAACACACCTGGATACCTTTCCTCCCAAAGCTTCCCCTTCTCCAGACTTGCTTGTTCCTGTGGAGTTCAGCCTTATTTCCATAGACACACCCAGACTCATGACCTTGAAGAATTATCAGTTTGTCAGGCTCTCCAGCTCTGTCTGGCTTACACTCAGATGGCCCCCATATCTGAGGAGGCTCCTGCTTTGTCAGTCGCACCTCCTCAGCATCTTCATCTATCTCCTCATTTCTCTGTGCTTCCAAACACAGCCCCTCCAGCCCAAGCCCTCAGCACTCTGGTATGGACTGTTAGCAGCGTGTTTTCATTGGTTTGGGTTTCACCTCAAATGCCAGCCCCTTCAAACTATCTTTTCTGAATTCCCTCACATTGTAGTACCCACCTCCCCCGTCCAATCATTGCTGATTAATTTTTTTTAGAGGGGGAAGGCAGGACAATTGGGGTTAAGTGACTTGCCCAAGGTCACACAGCTAGTAAGTGTGTCAAGTGCCAGAGGCCGGATTTGAACTCAGGTCCTCCTGACTCCAGGGCCAGTTCTCTACTCACTGTGCCACCTAGCTGCTCCCGTGCTGATTAATTTTTAAAAATATATTCTGTATTTACTTACCTGTGAACAGGTGTCTTTCCTTCAATACTCCATGAGCCCCTGGAAGCCAGGGACTGTCTCACTTCTACATTTCTCTGTCTGACACCAAACAGTGCTGACCTATCATAGGCTCTTGTTAGCAGTGATTTCTCTGTTTTATCATTGAATAATTTAAAAACAAATCCTGGGTGAGGAGTTACACAATAAATCACTAGGAAATGTGAATGACATCTCCAACGTTGAATGACAGACCAGTCAGAACTTGCATTAAAATGTTCTTGTCCAGACACTGTGTTACAAGTATAACCTTGAACTGTCATGAAGCCACATTGAGGAGAGCTGAGAGCAGAGGTGAGATCATCTGGTATCAAAATGTGATGTGGTGGGAAAACAAGGCCCTGCTTGGGCCTGGGCCGCCTCTCTCAAGGACACCATAGGTATTGTGGCCTCCCTGGCCCTCTTCTCAGTTTCCCTTATCTCTACTTTGTCCCAATCTGTTTTACAGAAAGTACACCTGTGCGCACCTCAGATGTCGACTACCGGCTCCTAGAGGCATCCAAAGCAGGAGACTTGGAAACTGTGAAGGTAAGGCAGGGGAAACTCTGATAACTGGCTTCCACAGGGCACCACAGAGCATTCTCCTGCCATGTACCATTGCTCAGCCCCTGTGTCATTCTGTGCCTTCCTTCAGTACGGGCTGGTAGCCATCCTCTTCACTCTAATCCCTGTTCTTAACACAGGGGACTTCACCTTCAAACACCCAAATCCCACGGCCACCTGTGGCAGGCACCCATGGGGTGGCAGGAAGAAGGAGTCCCCCACAATCCTCCTGTGCCTATCTTCCATCCCCTACCAGGACCTAGAGCTCCTCCACACTCTCCCAGGCTTTTACCCCTGCCCTGATGACTTCACTTTGCTTCCTTCCCAGTCTGAAGCCTAGAGTTAACCAGTCCCGTGTTCTTGAATCCCTCACCCCCTTGTCCTAGTGTTGCTCGTTTCTTGGCAAACACCAGTACAAGAGGGAGCCACAGACCCTGCTGACTGGATTCACAACACGTTGGTTGTCTAATATGCCATCAAGAACAGAAGCATCAGACATGTGGCTTACAACACTCCCAAGTGTCGCTTGAACTAGATTAAAATGTAATTGGGGAAGATTTTACAAAATTAATAAAAATACAGTAAAACATAGTGAATATTACATTGTACAACTAAGTCAGCATGTGGCATCTAGGGAACTCTAGGTATGGATGGTTTTTCTTTGAATTGCTTCTCTTTGAGTTTGACAGCACTGATCACGGACATCCCTGGGCACTTTTGACTCCCCTTTGGTTTACTATCACATCCCCCAGTGGCTATTCCTCACTTGTTACCCTCTCCCTAAGCCTCCCACTCTGCCCCTTTCTTCTGCCTTCTCATGTCCCACTTGACGGGGAAAATAGAAATGGTTTACAGTGAGTGCCTTTCTTGTCGCTTCTCTAGACCTCAGAACTCTTCTCATCAGCCCCTGGTCTCTCTTGTTTATGCTGGCCTCTGATGAAAAACTCTTTTCTCCTTGTGAAGGCCAACAGTTCTCCTTTTGCTATTTTGTTTTAAATTCAAATTTATATTTTTAACATGCTTTTCTTTTTAAATTTTGAGTTCCATTTTCTCCCCTTTGCACCCACCCACTTTGAAGGCCAGCAAAATGATATTAATGATACATGTGAAATTATGCAAGACATGTTTCCATATTAGCCATATCATCAAAAAAAAAGGAAACAAAACAAAGCTAAGAAAATTTGGCTTCAGTTTGCACTCAGAGTTCTTCAGTTCTCTCTCTGGAGGCGGAGAGCGTTTTTTCATCATTAGGTCTTCAGAATTGTCTTGGGTCGTTGCATTGATCAGTCTTTCACAATCAGTCGTTATTACAGTGTTGCTGTGACCGTGTGACATGATCTCCTGGTTCTTCTCACCTCACTTGGCATTCGTTCATAACAGGTCTTGCCATGTTTTTTCTTCTGAAACCCCCCCCCCCCATCATTCATTGTTGTTCAGTTGTTTCAGTTGTGTCCGGTTCGTGGTGACTCCATTTGGGGTTCTCCAGCTCATTTTACAGAGGAGGAAACTGAGGCAAACAGGGTGAAGTGACTTGCCTAGAATCACACAGCTTACTAGCATCTGTGGCTGGATCTGCACTCAGATCTTTCCGATTACAGGGCCAGCACTCTATTTTCTTGCCACCTAGCTGCCCTGAACAGTGTATTAGTATACCTGTTTTTATTTATTTATTTATTTATTTCTGATAGATGTGAGGTGGTGCCTCAGAGTTGTTCCGTTTTGCTCTTCTCTAATAAGCAATGATTTGGAGCATTTTTTCATATGACTGTAGATGGCTTTGATTTCTCCTGAAGACTGCCCATTTATATCCTTTGACTATCAATTGGGGAATGGCTTTTTTTTTTTAATTTGACTCAGTTCCTTATGTATTTGAGAAATAAGGCCTTTATCAGAGAAATTTGCTGTAAAAAAACCCAATAATATTACTTTATTGTCTATGGTAACTTTGAGCAAAGCATAGTTTTCCTGATTATCTCTTTTTTTGCTTTTGCTTTGTCTGAGATCATGATTGCTACCCTTCTGTTTTTTAATTCTTCTGAGGTATAATAGATTCTGCTCCAGCGCTTTATTTTAACAGTGTGCGTTTCTTTCTGTTTGAAGTATGTTTCTTATAAACAGCATATTGTTGTCTTCTGGTTTCTAATCCATTCTCCTATCCCCTTCCATTTTATGGGTGAGTTCATCCCATTCACATTCATAGTTAGGATTACTGTGTTTTTCCCTCCATCCTATTTTCTTCTGTTTATCTTTTTTATCTCCCTTTTTATCCTTTCTCTCTTCAAAAGTCTGTTTTGCTTCTGACCACTACCTCCCTTAATCTACCTTCCCTTTTATCATCTTTCCCCGCCCCAGCCCATATCTCTTATCCCCTTCCCCTTCTATTTCCTTATTGGTTAAGGTAGATTTCTATAGCCAATTGAGTGTGTGTGTGTGTGTGTGTGTATGTATATATTTTCTTCCCTCTTTGAACCAATTCCAGTGAGAATGAGGTTTAAGCACTGCCTGACACCCCTATCATTTCCCCCTCCACTATAAAAGCTCTTCCTTGCACACCTCTTTTATGTGAGAAAAATTTTCCCATTCTTCATCTCCCTCCCCCTTTCTCCCATTGCATCCCTCTTTCATACCCCTTCATTTTTTTTTGAGATTATCCTAACGTAATTGACTGACTCTTACGCTCTCTAACTTCCTAACTGCCCTAATAATGCTAAAGTTCTTCGGAGTGACATGTGTCATCTTCCCGTATAGGAATTTAAACAGTTTAATTATATTGAGTCCCTTATGATTGCTGTTTCATGTTTATCTTTTTATGCTTCACCTGAGTCTTGTATTTGAAAGTCAGATTTTCTATTCAGCTCTGATCTTTTCATCAGGATTGCTTGAAAGTCCTCTCTTTCATTAAATGTCATTTTTTCCCTTGAAGTATTGTATTCCATTTTGCTGCATTGGTAATTCTTGATTGTAATCCTAGTTCCTTTACCTTCTAACATATCATATTCTAAACCCTCTGCTCCTTTGATATAGAAACTTCTAGATCTCATGTGATCCTCATGTGAAATGTGATGTGTGTTGTAGCTCCACAATATTTGAATTGTTTCTTACTGGCCCCTTACAATATTTTCTCCTTGACATGTGATGTGTGACTGTCCTTCCACTGCCCCTCCAGAATTAACTATTCTCATCCTTTGGTATCTCTGCTTATCACACAGAGCGTAGGTGTATGTAGGGAATGTTTTTCTTATTAATAGAATCTCTGGGTCAGGGGCAGGAAAATATTTTGACCACTTTATTTGCATAATTCCAAATCGCTTTCCAGAATGGTTATACCGGTTCACAGCTCCAGCAGTGATGCCTCAGCATGCCCTTCTTCCTGTGATCCCTCCAACATTGAATATCACCATTTTTGTCTGCTTTGTTGACACAGCGTACACAGCATCATTGCTTTTTGCTTCTGTTCTTCCAGACTGTCTGTCAGTTCTGCGTCCTTGTATTACCAATCAGTTATTCTCTGAAATTTGGCTATAATATTTCCGGGAGTGTTCATTTCACAGGATGTGATCCATGGATTCTTTCAGTCTCTATTTTGCCCTCTGGATCTAAGATATTGTGACAGTTTTTCTTTATAGTTTCTTGAAATATGATGTCTAGGCTCTTTTTTTGATCATGGCTTTCAGGTAGTTCAATAATTCTTAAATTATCTTTCCTGGATCTGTTTTCCAGAGATATTTCACATTTTCTTCTATTTTTTTTCTTTCTATTTTGTTTTATTGTTTCTTGATGTCCCATGCAGGTACCCCCCCTTTTCCCAGTTCTGCTTTTTAACTGACTAATTCTATTCTTTAGTGGATTTTTGTGCATTTGCCATTTGGCCAATCCTGTTTTTAATGTATAATTTTCTTCAATTTGGGATGAGGGTGGGGAAGCAGGGGACTCTTTTACCAAGATGTTAATTCTCTTTTCATAATTTTCTTACATCACTCTCATTCCTTTTCCAAGTTTTTCCTCTAACACTTTTATCTGTTCTTTAACTATTCCAGAAATATTTGATGGGCTTGTCAAATCTTAGCATTTTTCTTTAAGGCTTTGGTCGTAGCTTTTTCACATCATTGTCTTCTGAGTAGCTTTTTATGGTCAGGTTCTTTTTTTGTTGTTTCCTCACTTTTCCAGCCTACTTCTTAACTTTGGACTTTATGTTAAAGTTGGGCTCTGTTCACTTGGGGTTGGGGAGGTGCTGTACCAAGCTTCAGGATTTTTCACGCTTCTATTTTCAAAGATAGTTCTGGGGGTTTGCAAGTTTCCAGTGCTTCCAAGGTGATATGATCCTGGGCGGGGGGTGGTTACTGCTTTCCTGGTCTGTACTCTGATCTTTACCCAGAAAGGGCCCCTATCCCCTGCAACTCTAAGCAGTAGCACTCTTCCTGGCCTTGGACCTGTGACCTGGGCCCCTGCTCTCCTGCATTGCTCTTGTCCTTGGTTGAGGGTGACTGACCCCCAGTGTTCCTCTCCACCCTGGAACTGTGACCCAGAAATCCATATGGATGGTAGAGTTGCCAGTCAGTGCCAGCTGCATCCACAGCCAGCAAATGGTTCCCTGTACTCTTTTTCTGACCAGTTGTCTGATTCCCTTACCATTTCTGGGATGAATCTCCCAAAAGTGCTCCAGGCCAGTGCCCACCACAAACCTATCGTGCTAACCCCTGAAGTTGTCTTAGGCCAGAAAAATGTGCCAGTGATCCTTTATTGATTTCTGCCATTCCAAAATTTAAATTGAGGCGTTATTTTAAAGTTGTTTGCAGGGGAATGTTGTAAGAGTTCAGCTAGGTTGCTTCCTGTACTCTGCCATGTTGGCTCCCTCTGTCTGTACTCTTGAACCCTTTTGCCCCTGTCCCCTCAGGAATATTTCCAGCACTGTCATCTGCTCCCTTTCTCTCACCATCAGTCTCTCCCTGTCTGCTTCCCTGCAGCCTGCAAAATGCCCAGTTATCCCCCATTCATAAAACCCTTCACTACACCCTGCCATCCCCGCGAGGTTTTGTTGTCCTTCTTTTCTTAGCCCAACTTCTAGGAAAAGCTGTCTACACTCATCCTCACTTCCTCTTCCTCAGATCTTACAGCCCTTTGCAATCTGGCTTCAGCCAAAACTACTCTCACTAGTTCTGTGTGCTCTCTTAATTACTAAAATAAAAACACAATGAAATAATAAAAAAACCCTGGAGAAAACGTGAGAAATGAAAGTCCTGGTTCTTCCCAGAGTATTGCCTTTACCTCGGGTCTGATATTTTTTCCCCTTCATTTTCAGTTGCACATTTTCTCTCCGCTTTCAAACCTCCCACTCATTGAGAAAAGAAATAGGATAATCATTGTATGTTTGTCATCATGCAAAGCATTTCTGTGTTAACCATGTTGCCATAAAAGCAAAAAAAAAACAATTAAAAAAGGAAAAAATGCTGCCATTTGCACTCAGAGTTCCTCGGTTCTCTCTGGAGGTGGGTAGCGTTTTCCATCATGAGTTCTTGGGAATTGTCTTGGATCACTGTGGTGATCAGAGTAGCTCAGTCTTCCGTCAATCATAGTTACAACAGCGCTGTTACTGTGTGTACTGCTCTCCTGTTGGTGCTCACTTAACTTCACCTCCGTTCATGTAAGACTTCCCATCCCCTTCGTCATTTCTAACAGTATATTGGTGTAATAATATGTATAAGAGCACAGTGCGCTTCAATACGGTAGTTCTGTCACAATCCCATTCTGAGCTTGTTCAGTCATTCCACAGCTGACTGGCTTCCCCTGTTTCCGATTCTTTGCCACCACAGAAAGAGCTGCTGTACATACTTATACAAATGGGTTCTTTTCCCTTTTCTTTGATCTCTTCGGGATGCAGATCTGGTTGTGATATTGCTGGGCATATACTCCCATGGCCACTGCCCTCATCAAGGCCCTCAGCATCTCTCGCCCAGACTGTCGCAACTGCCTGATTCTGGTTGGCCTCCTCCTCACAGCTGTCAGACCTCACCAGGCCACTCTTCTGCTCGGAGGACTCCAGTGGCTTCTTCTTGCCTTTGGAATCAAATACAGACTGACGTGCTTGGCATTTAAAGCCTTCCTCAACTGGGGTTCAGCCTACTGACTCCTCTAGCCTTCTGCATTAATCCCTTTTATATGCATTCTTTGATCTTGCCCAGTTGCTGTTTTGGCCACTCTTCACCCATCACAGGTACTTCTCCAGTCTTGTGTTGGGTTTGAACTTATGAACATGTTGATTTATTAAGCAGTGCAGGCCAATTACTTAACAAGTCGGGACTACGCCTCCTTAGCTTTGGTACTGGACCCTGAATGCAGGAAGAGACAGATTTTTATGTATTAAAAGGTAACAGTAAGTGGATTGTAAACAGGATGTGAGATTAGGCGATCTGATTTCTAATTAGAGGAAAGATTAGGGACTTTCCAGATTGGGAGAGGGAGCAAGGACAGTTCCCTGAAATCAGGAAAAGAGGTGTCCCAGTCCCTCAGACTGACCGGTAGTAGGGAGCCAGCTTTCAGATAAGGCATGTGAGTGGCTTGAGATGTCAAATTGTGAGAAAACTCCTGGCATCAATCTTCGGATCTGATTGAGTTTCTGTTCAGCATAACCTGGGTTCCTAATTAAGGCTCCCTGAGTAGCAGGGACAGGTGGTCCAGCTTCCCACCCACACAGGGCTAGGTTCACTCACAATCCCTATGATGGAATAAACTTTTCTCACAAGACTGATGTTGGATTAGACCTAGAATTGAATAGAAAGGGAACTGAGCTGATCCAGAATGGAATCCCAGGATGGAGCCAGTGCAGGTCCCTCAGTTCCATCACTTTGAGTGCTGGGGGAGGGCCCCCACCCCCACTCCCATCCCTGCCCCAGGGTAGATGGAATCAGAAATGCCTCCAAAGGGGTGTATCTTATGCCTGTTTGGCTAGTAAATCGTACGGCTCAGATGGCTTCCCCACTTGTTATTCATCATCCACCATGGCCTCTATACTTGTGCACTGTGTCCCTGGTCTGTAGTGGACTCCCTTCCTCTTTCCACCACTTTGGGAAACCCCCGTTTTCTTCAGCACGCAGCCCAAGAGTCACACCTTTTTCCTGTGTAATCCGACCGTCCCAGATTCTTCCAAGGCTGGTGCCCCTCCCCCAGTTAGCTTGTGTGGTCAGCCAAGGGAACATCTGGGCAGTGCTTAGCACAGTGCCCGGCACATAGAAAGCACTTACATAAGATGGAAAATGAAAGAGAGGCATTTAGTATTTGAAGAGTTGAATTTTGTTGTGCTCCCATGGCTTTTCTTCCTTCATTTGTCCTCTCCCTTTCCCCTTTCATTTAAAGTAGGGCACAGAGGGGTTGTAAGTGATACTCCTTCTTCTTCGCCCCAGGCAGCAGCAGTTTATTGACCTGTGCTCTGTCCCTTCCTAGTTCTATCTTTGTGCCCCTGGGCCAGACTGAGGGGAGCTGTTGGGACTGTGTGTTTGTTTTGACACCTTTGTCTCCAGGTGTATTCCTGACCCCTCCCTCTACCCAGGGAGCCCTCTCTTGTAACATAGAAGAAAAAAGGAAGGGAGGGAAGGAGGAAGGAAGATTCATTAAAACTAAGCAACATATGACACTGTGCACTGCTGAGTCGCTGCAATGAATGGGCCTTCAGGGTCCCCTCTCTCCCGTTTGTTGTTTGTATTTATATTTTTGTTGACATCGCATGTTACTTTCCTGATGGGGCTTATTGCTTCACTCAAAGGATTTCCTCTACATGCAAAGGATGTTTTCCTTGACATTTCTGCGGGCCACCTGAAATCCTTTAGCAGGCCTGAGTTAGCTGATAGGTCTCCTCATGCTTCTCCAAACGATTTATAATTAGAACTTCTTGTGGCACTCTCCCCCTTGGTGTGCTGCTGTTTGTATACATCTGCTTGGTTTCCCTTTCTCTACAACTGCGGAAAGTGCTGCCCTCCACATTTGGGAGCCATTCCTCCTCTCTTTGACCTCTGCCATATGCACCAGCAGTCAGGTCTTGGTGCTTTCCAGAGTTGTTGGCATCAGTCGCTGGCTCCTCTGCCAATGTTTCAGCGGGGTTGTCTTTCTGAGCAGCATCAACAGTTGACATTTTTTGTCAGCTCTGCCAATTTTCTCAATCTAAAGTAGAACCTTTGGGGCATTTTGATCTGCATCTCATCATTTATGCTCTGGAGCCATCTTAGGTAGTTTGAAATTCTCCTTTTGGAACCTAATCTGTCGTCTCTTTCTGACCACTTACACACCTCTGGGCTCTCTTGAGTTGCCTGTATGCTTTGGCCATCAGACACATGGCACACAAACTTTGTTTTCCATTTTTATTTTGGTTGTACCGATTAGGTTTTGGAAAAAAAGCTTCTCGATTTCATGTTCTTTATCATTTGTGAGTGCCACTGTCCCTTGTTCGATTAAGAAACCCCCTGGTACCCACCTTGGTGAAAGATACCCTCTCAGACTCTGTTCTCAGCTTTTTTATGGTATATCTTACTATTTGGGTCTTGTATCCATTTTGAGTTTATTATGACATATGGTATAGTAGGTTGTTTTCCAGTTTGCCCAGCAATTCTTGTCAAATACTGAGTTTCTTCCAGAAATAGGTTTACTGAGCTGCAGGTTTACTGATCACCAAGTTGTTGGATTCGGTCGTTTCTGACTATTCCTTATCTAATCTGTTCCAGTGATTGACCTCTCTACTTTTGAACCAGTACCAGTTAGTTTTGATGGTTGTGCTCTGGAAGGGCACTCTAGACCATTTCGTCTTAGCTACGTGGGCATAGTATTGAACACTGGACATTGTAAACTTCAGAGTGCCAGACAGGCATTAGCGATTGCTACTCTTATTATGGTCATTTAACCTACATTTGACAAAGGTGAAAAGAAGAAAAAGAAATGGCCAATAGAACAAGAGGTCATGTGGAGGAGAGGAAAGGGAAGGCACACACAGACCCAATCCAGAACCGTGAAGGTACAGAAGATTTCCCCCCAAATTGAAGGAAGCACCAAGTACACAGTTAGGAAGGGGGGTCGTCTTGCTTAGTTCTGTTCTAGTTAGTTAATCGTAGGACCCCAGTAGAACTAAACTCGTCTTGATCCTTAGCTTCTTAATCCCTTTGCCCAAGTTACAAAACACAGTCCTTAGCATCTCAAAATTATATGCGTCAAAATACATCCTTGGATGGACAGAGCTGGGATCAGCCCAGCCTGCCAAACCTTCCCTACGTGGCCAGGTCAGGATGGCCGAGGCTCCCCTCCAGCTGCAGCAGTCAGGGGGTGTCTGTGTCTGGGCTGGGCATGGGCACTTGGGCCAGGAATGAGTTAGGACAATAAAGAGCTGCCAGGGAAAGAGGAAGGATTCTCTAGTGATTGTGATTCAAGGGGTTAGTTTTTAAATGTTGAGTTCATTAACTCATTTTTTGTGGGGAGAAGCATTTACTAGAAAATACAGTAATCTACTCAGAAACTCCAGTGTTGTAGAGGTAAATCTAAAACTGAAATTTAGATGTTCCTCTTTTCACATCTCTGCTCCATTTCCCTCCCTTCTTCTCCCTCAAGCAACTCTGTAGCCCTCAGAATGTGAACTGCCGAGATTTGGAAGGACGCCACTCGACCCCTCTTCACTTTGCTGCCGGCTACAATCGGGTGTCTGTGGTGGAGTTCCTCCTCCATCACGGCGCAGACGTTCACGCCAAAGACAAGGGGTAGGTGTCACGCGCAGCATGCGCCCTGTGCCGTATTCCCATCATTAATCCACCAGAGGCTAGCTGCTGGTATAAAGTTTTCAATGTGTATTTGTTTTTTAAACCTATTTCACACAAGTATCATCTTCCTAATGGAGGGGAAGGTATGAAGTGTCCATATGGATGCGTTAGACTAGAATCATGTCGAGGTGCTCTGACACCTGCTTCCTGGCCAAGTCACTGACATCTCAGGGCTTCTGCAGTGTGGACCTGCATTGGCAGAGAGAGGGTCTTCAGGCGGGAGCTTCGGTACCACTGAAATCGCAAATCTGTCTGTATTATACGAGAAATGATGATGTTCTTAATGGCAGTGTTTCGATAGCTCGTTTCCTGTCCCCTAAACACTTTAAGTCTCAACTTCAGGGTAGTTTTGACCCAATATGACTGTTTTCTAGGTAAGTATTCTCCGTTTTTCCCCTAATGTTAATATAGTAAACTATTTGACCACGTATAACATGAATAAGTCTATAAGCTGTTAGAGAAAAAAAAAGTCTCTTCCTGGCTCAGAACATTTGGGGGGTAATCTTAACTGAAATGACTTTTCATTTCTTTAACTCTGAGGTAAGCTGACACTTTTTCTCTGTAATTAATATCTTCTTTGTCAGAATAGTTTCCCACATTACCTTCACCTCCACTGCCAAGGAAATTTAAGAGCAAAGCCCAGTGAATAAAGTGATTTGTTCTGATGAGATCTTGATGCGCTGTTTCCTACCCACAATCTCCCACTTGTCTCCTGAGAGGAGGAGGAGAGGCTTTGGGGTTTTTTTTGTTCGTTTTTTCCACACTTGCCTCAGACTAAAGCATAACAAACCTACTTCACCTAGCCAGCACGATGCCTGAGAGAGCACACGGCCTTTGTTTGCTGGCGTTTGGAATAGGAGCTGCCTGGTTTGTCATCTTAACTTGGAAACAAGATTACCGCTTGTGAGCATCTCCTAATGAAAAGCTCTTTACTCCCTTGGTTTGGACACCTTCCAGAGATACTGGCACAGCCATGTTGGTGTAAATCTGCAAAGCTTAACTCTTCTCCATTTTCTCCACCGCTGCCGAAGAGCGTCTAGCCGGAGTTGGCACCAAAACAAACCCTCTGCAGCGATAGATGTGGCCATGGCTGTTGGTCTGAAATTCTTAGAACTGGGATAGAACACCCCCATTGTACAGATTAAGAAACCCAAGGCACACCAAAAGGAGATTGCCCTGCTCTTTAGACTAGCTGTACCTCTGACTTCACGCATTTGGATTGCTTGTGGGTGTGTCTCAATTCCATTTGGTTTGTACTTCGTTGCACCACGCGGGCTAAGCAAATGAGATGTGAGACTGTTAACCTGATGATCGGCTCTAGTGATGTCAGGAAAGGGGGAAAGAGAGAGAGAAGTTGAGAAAAATGAGGCAGACAGGTTAAGTGGCTCATGCGGGGTCTTTGTGACTGGATCCAGGCCTAGTGCTTTGTCCGCCTGGCCAGCTAGCTGCCTGTATTAATTAATAAACATTTATCCAGCTCCTGCTTTGTGCTAAGGGCTGGGAGTACAGAAAGAGGCAAAAGACAGCAAAGGGATTTCTTCTGGGAGAAAATGGGATTTTAGTTGGGCCTTAAAGGCAGCCAAGGTCAGAGGTTGTGGAGCCTGGAGCCACCAACTGCCTCTCCCTCTCATCTCTGGCTGTCCCTTCCTGGGACACTCTGCTCTGCCCTGACTCCTGACCTCCGTGGCTTCCAATCCCACCTTGTACAGGAAGGCTTCCCTAACCGCTCTGACTGCCGGCATCCTCCCTCTCTTCCTCTTTTCTGGTTATCCTGTATAGAGCTTGCTCTGCATGTCATCTGCCCCGGTAGACTGTGCGCTCCTTGATGGCAGGGACTGTCTTTAGCCTCTTTTTGTATTCCTAGTGGTTAGCAGGGCCTGGCACATAGTAAGCATGTAATGAAATGTTTATGGATTGTATGTACGTATTTATTTTCGTGTCACTTCCTTCACCAGAACGCAAGCTTTTTGAGGGCCGTACTTTTGCCTTTCTTTGTATCTCTGGTACTTGGCACTGGGCCTGGAACGTTGTAATGATTATATTGATGATAATAGCAGCTGACATTTATACAGGGCTTACTTTGTGCCAGGCAGCTTGCACAGCGCTTCACAAATATCTCTGTTGATCCTCAAAACAACCTTGGGAAGTAGTGCTATTATCATTCACATTTTATGGGTGAGGAAACTGAGGCAGACACGCAGCTAGTCTGAGGCCAGGTTGGAACTCGGGTGTCTCCCAGATTCTAGCCCCAGACTGGTCATCCAGCCTCCACTGGAGTTGTAACGGAGATTCCAAAGGAAAGAGTTACTATAAACTGTGACATCTTCCACGTGCACCTGGTTGTGGACAACATGACCGTATGTTGATTGCAACCAGCCCTGCAATGTTGTGGAACCTTCCAGATGAGGTCCATAACTACTCCGAAGAATTCAGCCTTACTGGGCGGGGAGAGAGGGAGGGAGAGGGAAAGGGAGAGAACACCAGGACAAGCAGGTCTGGGTGCTCCGACATCTTCTGGAGCATCACCCATCTATGGGACAGACTGCGCAAGTGTCTGGTGCTCTGGACCCACAAGGGAAGAGAGGGAGAGTGGGTAGGCTTTGCTCTAGGAAGTTTCAGAGCGCTCTCAGTGACTCCAGTTTCTCACTATAAGACCCCTTTGGGAGCAGAGCCAGGATGATGGCTAGAGGGCAGGGACTTGCTTGGGTTCTCTCCCAGGTCCCTCCAGGCGCCTGTGGGGAATGGCTCTGAACAGGTTCTGGAGCTGCAGAACCCACGAGGTGGCAGAGGGAGGCAGGGCTCCAGTCCAGAGGGGCCTGGATGGTCGCCGGAGGGGTCTGTTGTGCGGAGCAGGGAGTGGAGCGAAGCACAGCCCAGCGTGAGGCTGCACCAGGATGGAAGCTGGGCGGAGCAGGCGATAGGGCCTTGGGTCATTGAGGTGTGGCAGTTGCCAGACTTCTCAACCCACAGACCCTGGGGACAGCAGAACAGGTTGGTGGGAAGGGCTGCTAGATCCAAGTGAAAGCAGCTCTGGGGCTGCTTCCAGAGCTCCAGCTGTGGTTGCTTCCGGCCCCAGGCCCACCTGGTGGGAGGAATCAAGTGGCAGATCAGAGCCGGAGTGCAGAGCCTGCTTGGGTCTGGGTCTCGATCCGGGGTAGTGGTTCTTGGGGGAGGAGGAGCACTGGTGTGGCAGAGCTTGCTGTGAAGAAGTAGCTCTGAAAACAGCAGCACAGCCCCTAAAGCTTGGGACAAAGTACTCTCTACAAGCAGTCATACCCTGACAAAGAGCTCAAGGGTCAAGTAGTTGGCTGGGGACATGAACATGCAGCGAAAAAAAGCTCAGACTCAAACTCAGACTTTGGAATCTTTCTTTGGTGACAAGGAAGACCAAAACATACAGCCAGAAGAAGTCAACCAAGTCAAAGAGCCTACATCAAAAGCCTCCAAGAAAAATATGAACTGGTCTCAGGCCATGGAAGAGCTCAAAAAGGATTTGGAAAAGCAAGTTAGACAAGTAGAGGAAAAATTGGGAAGAGAAATGAGAGTGATGCGAGAAAACCATGAAAAACAAGTCAATGACTTGTTAAAGGAAACCCAAAAAAATACTGAAGAAAATAACACCTTAAAAAAATAGACTAACTCAAATGGCAAGAGAGCTCCAAAAAGCCAATGAGGAGAATGCCTTGAAAGGCAGAATTAGCCAAATGGAAAAGGAGGTCCAAAAGACCACTGAAGAAAACACTACCTTAAAAATTAGAGTGGAGCAAGTGAAAGCTAGGGACCTTATGAGAAATCAAGATATTATAAAACAGAACCAAAGGAATGAAAAAATGGAAGACAATGTGAAATATCTCATTGGAAAAACCATTGACCTGGAGAATAGATGCAGGAGAGAGAATTTAAAAATTATTGGAGTACCTGAAAGCCATGATCAAAAAAAGAGCCTAGACATCATCTTTCAAGTAATTATCGAGGAAAATTGCGCGGATGTTCTAGAGCCAGAGGGTAAAATAGAAATTGAAAGAATCCACCAATCGCCTCCTGAAAAAGATCCCAAAAAGAAGACTCTTAGGAACATTGTCGCCAAATTCCAGAATTCCCAGGTCAAGGAGAAAATACTGCAAGCAGCCAGAAAGAAACAATTTGAGTATTGTGGAAACACAATCAGAATAACACAAGATCTAGCAGCTTCCACATTAAGGGATCGAAGGACTTGGAATATGATATTCTGGGTGGTCAAAGGAGTTAGGATTAAAACCAAGAATCACCTACCCAGCAAAACTGAGTATCATGCTCCAAGGCAAAATATGGATTTTCAATAAAATAGAGGACTTTCAAGCTTTCTCAGTGAAAAGACCAGAGATGAATAGAAAATTTGACTTTCAAACCCAAGAGTTAAGAGAAGCATGAAAAGGTAAACAAGAGAGAGAAATCATAGGGACTTACTAAAGTGGAACTGTTTTGTTTACATTCCTACATGGAAAGATGATGTGTATAATTCATGAGACCTTTCTCAGTATTAGGATAGTTGAAGGCAATATACATATATATAAACAGAGGGTACAGGATCAGTTGAATTTGAAGGGATGATATCTAAAAAAATAAAATTAAGGCATGAGAGAGGAATATGTTGAGAGAGGGAGAATGGGAGGGATCGAATGGGGTAAATTATCTCACGTAAAAGTGGCAAGAAAAAGCAGTTCTGTTGGAAGGGAAGAGGGGGCAGGTGAGGGGGAATGAGTGAATCCTGCTCTCATCAGATTTGACTTGAGGAGGGAATAACATATACACTCAATTGGGTATCTTACCCCACATGAAAGTAGGGGGAAGGGGATAAAAAAGGGGGGACAATAGAAGGTAGGGCAGATAGGGGGAAGAAGTAATCAAGAGCAAACACTTTTGAAAAGGGACAGGGTCAAGAGAGAAAATTGAATGAAGGGGGACAGGATAGGAGGGAGGGAAATATAGTTAGTCTTTCCCAACATGAGTATTGTGGAAGGGTTTTGCATAATGGTACACATGTGACCTATGTTGAATTGCTTGCCCTCTTAGGGAGAAAGTTTTAAAAGTAGATGCTCAAAAAAAAAAAAGTTGTTTTTGCATGCAACTGGGAAATAAAATATACAGGCAATGGGGCATAGAAATCTATCTTGTCCTACAAGACAGTAAGGGGAAAAGAGATGGGGGGGAGGGGGAGGGGGGTGATAGAAGGGAGGGCTGAGTGGGGAATGGGGCAATCAGAATATATGCCATCTTGGAGTGAGGGGAGGGTAGAAATGGGGAGAAAATTTGTAACTCAAAATCTTGTGGAAATCAATGCTGAAAACTGAAAAATATTAAATGATAATCAAGTATGGAACTCAAAAAATAAAGTCAGGAGGGGTTTGTTAAGGGATTAGGTAATAGGGGACAGGTCCCAGCCACAGTGGAACTACACATGCGATTACCCACAATGAGTGCAGAAAAACCCATGGAGGGTGTATGTATGTATGATAATGATATTATAATAAGCCTCCCTACGTCATAAATTCACTCTAGGTCTGTTCTTTACTGTTACTGTACAGGTGCCTACTTAAGGAAAATCCCTTCTATTATTTTGGGGTCCACATTCTGCTTGGGCATCCTTGTGGTGCTGCTTTCTGATTGACTGGCTATTGTGGTCCTGTCTGAGACTAGATGAATGTGGTTGTGGTTGAGCTCATGGACATACTTGCTGTTTCTGTGGGAAATACAAGGAATGGGTCTGGGGGCAGTGGCTAGCTAGAGGCAGTGGCTAGGATCCCATCACATGGACACACCTGCTGTTCAGTGAGGCATCTATAAAGAAGTTAGGATATTGGGGGGGGGCAGAGTTTAAGTGGCTAGGGAGAGCCTGCTGTTTAGTGGGGCCTATGAGGAAGTTAGAATATTGGGGCTGGGAGCAGCGTTATTAGGATTCCATCAGAAAAATGTTAGCCATCACCTAATATAGGCCTTTATTTTTTATACGAAGAAACCGAGGATGAGATAAAGGAACAGTTTAGCCAGGTTTATGCAGCTAGCAACAAAAAAGAATCAAAGTTCAAACCTAGGTTCTATGATTGAAATCCAAAGCTTTTCCTACTAAAGCCAAAAGGATAAAATCTGTCAATTGGGATAAATTAAGACGGGAAAGAGTTGAAGAGAGGGAGAGAATTCGGAACTCAAAATTTGAAAAAATGAAGGTTAAAAATAAATTTTTAAACGGTGTGACTGTTTCTATAGGCAATTGAAGTAGACGAGAAATAGAAGCCCCGGAAGCTGAGTGTCCAAGCCAGGTTCTAAACTACTGGGAAAGAAGAGTGACCATAACAGCAACACAGGCCTGATGAGGTTGGAGTGACCTCTGCTGTTCAGGCATTTCCTGTCACGTCTGACTCTTAGTGACGTGGCTTCCCATTTCCTTCTCGAGCTCATTGAGCATGAGGAAACTGAGGCAAGCGGGGTTAAGTGACTCTATCCACTCTGCCACCTGTCGATCATCTAGACTTTAGAAATGCTTATAATGTAGATTGAACTTGAGATCCCTCCTTTTATCTGGTGATCCAGGGCAAGAAGTGCCAGGATCCAAAGACTTAAGTGGCGGTTCACCCAAACCAAGAGGTCACAAGGCCGCTGGCGGGTGGGGGCAGGGTACCACACAGGACTAAGAGTAACCTTTCCTTGGAGACTCGGAGAACCAAAGAGGATTTTTTAGATTTTAGCTTTTGAAGTCAATGAATGTAATAATGAATAATCTGTATTTTGGACCCATTTGGAGTAAAGAATAAAGAGGATCCGGAAAAAGAAATCATCGCCCTAGCTGCAGAGTCTGGAACCTAGATTCAAACCCTGCCTCAGGCTGTGTGACCTTGGCCACTTCCCCTTCCTGAATCTGTTTCCCCATCTTTAAAATGAGGGGAACGGTTGCTGAGATCTCATCCGACTCATGTGTGTATGTAGGTGGTATTTAAGAGCTTTCTTTCAGTGCTATGAATTTGAAAATGCTTTTTCCCCCCAATCAGTGGCTTGGTACCCCTCCACAACGCCTGCTCCTATGGGCACTACGAGGTGGCAGAGCTCTTAGTGAGACATGGGGCATCTGTCAACGTCGCTGACCTGTGGAAGTTCACACCTTTGCATGAAGCGGCTGCCAAAGGGAAATACGAGATCTGTAAGCTTCTCTTAAAGGTAAGCTGCCAGCTCCACACCCCCATCCTCTGGTCACCGCCGTACTTTCAGATGCTTGGTGTCTGTTTTGTTCTTTTTGAAGTATGTTTGCTGTAAATTTGCTTCCATTTAATATTATAGAAGCCTATTTTCATATGGTATTGTGTTCCTTGTAATGTCTGAGTTGTCTTTCCAAATTAGAGTTTGAACGTGTTTACCTCATTAGGGTTCATTACAGCGAGCTGTCCTCTGAGCTCCCCCTTCTTCTGTGTCTCTAATAGAAATACCAGTGAATTACTAGCTACAGATCATGGAAAAGGTGACCAGAAAGTGCCCAATAAAACCAGATTGAGCGTTTCTTATCGAGTGCCTAACTCTGAGGGAGTTCAGTCTCGCAGCTTCATGTTGGGAAGCAGGATATTTGCAAACCACAGACTCTTGTGGATTTTACGTGAATTTGTTTTGGAACAAGAAGTTGATAAAATTGGGTGAATGAGTCTCCCACCAGAGGAATAAATTATCTGTGATATGCAAAGAAACTTGAAATGAGGTGAAACTATTAATAAAGCCTGGCCCCCCTCAGACAAAGAGTGTGAAGCACACCTATCATTTTAGACTTTTTCCATGTAGTTGTCTACAGTTAACTCTCCCGTGCCTTAGGCTTACTTCTGAGGTTTGGGGAGACCAGACCTGGGGTGGGAGTGGGGGCCATCTGCTCTTGCCTTGCCATGGGGGGGACACATTCCTCTGGATCTTGCCTCACAAGAAGTGGCCGTCCAACATTGAAACCTTTCTGGTCAGCTTCTTGGTTCCGTAGTGCCCAAAACTCGACTTTGTGTAGGCCTTGGCCCCGTGGGTGGGATGGTGAGGAAGAGGATTAGTCAGGGTGCCTGCTCATGGTGGGGTCCGTAGAAATCTCCATTCAAGGAGCTCAAGTAGAGGGAGGGGCTGCTGAGGACATTCTTGGGCCAGGGCCCGTCGCCATCAGGTCCGAGAGCTGTCGTCTTTTCTTTTGGTCTGGCCATAGGGTAGCAGCATGTGCCCTTCATGCCAGCCTTGGGGCCCTGGTACTACTCCCATTTTATAGACGAGGGCACGGAAACCAAAGTGGCCGGCTGGGAAGGAAGGGCTAAGAGACAGATTTGAACTCAGACCTTGCTAACCAGCGAGTGGATCTGGGGGAGGAAGGACTGTTGTACGGGAGTATGTGATGGGGCCAGACTCAGTGCGTTTGTGTTTCCTCTTCCTTGGTAGCACGGAGCAGACCCAACCAAGAAGAACAGAGATGGTAACACGCCTTTGGACTTGGTGAAGGAAGGGGACACTGACATCCAGGATCTGCTCAGAGGAGATGCTGCCTTGTTGGATGCTGCCAAGAAGGGCTGCCTGGCCCGAGTGCAGAAGCTGTGCACACCTGACAACATCAACTGCAGAGACACCCAGGGCAGAAACTCAACCCCGCTGCACCTGGCAGGTGAGCCTCCCACGGGGACTGGGCCCATCCGTGCCTGCTCTTTGCCCATGCGCTTTGGCCCGGTCTGATTGACCAGAAAATGACTTGCCTGGACCTGACTTCCTGGGGTAGGCTTACTCGTTGCCTTGCAGTGAATAGCCTGTGAGGAAGCCCTGGGGTCCCACAGTGGGGTTGCCTGGCCCAGCCAGGATGGGAGTGTCAGAGGAGGCGGGACTAGACCTTAGGCTCCCTTCCTACCTCCAAAGCTAGTTCTCTAGCCAGGATTCCCTGCTGCTCCTCAGTAAATACCCTTAGGAAGGCTCCGCTTTTCTTTTACTTATGTCTCTATCCCTGGTCCTGTGCTAGACCCTCAGGACTCAAAGACA
Organism: Trichosurus vulpecula; assembly: GCF_011100635.1. NCBI lineage: Eukaryota > Metazoa > Chordata > Mammalia > Diprotodontia > Phalangeridae > Trichosurus > Trichosurus vulpecula. The sequence goes on from NC_050578.1 coordinate 3,343,624, forward strand.
GAAGGAAACAGCCTTTCTTCAGATGAAGGTGAGAGCGCAAACAGCTAGGGGCTATTGAGGACAGAGAGGTGGGCAGGCCAGGCAGGGCAGGACCAGCAGGTATGGAATTGGGAAAAGAGCTCACGGCGTATTAGAGAAGGGCAAATACTGCAGGAAGTGAAAGGGGAACGACTATTGGAGCCAGGCCATGGAAGTGGGATCTGATTCCAGCAACTGTGGGGGAACTCTGAAAGCTTTTCAGCAGGGAAGTGATGTAGTCAGAGCAGTGCCTAAGAAAGATCTCTTTGGAAGCTGAGTGAATCAGACTGGGCAGTGGAAAGACTAGCAGAAGAGAAGCCAGGGCCTGCCTCTGTGGGCGGCCAGACCTCCACCTACACTTTCCACTTATTGGGCTCTTGGGGCCTTCTCCACATCCCTTGGGACCAGACTCAGAGACCTGTGAGGAGAGCTATCGCAGGATGCCTCATGGCTGGCCCCTTAGCATGTGGACAGACCTTGGTGTTATATACCTCCAACCATTGAGAACTCATTCTTCAGTGCTTAGTGCTCTGCTCCTCCTTCCTATGATGCCAGGCTCTCAGCCCTGTTTGCCATCCTCGGCTGCCATACCCCTGTCTGTCTCAACCCTACCCCAAAATGTCCCAGCCTTCCGTGGAGGCCTCTGAAGTGTAAATGTCTGCTCCGTGATGAACAGACTTCTTTCATCTGCACCTCCTCCTTTTCTCCCTGCTTCCGTATTCTGGCTCCCTCCTGATGACACTTTCTTCCTTGTGCCTTTTTCTAGTTGTTCCCACTCAGAGGCTGAGGGTTGAAATAGGCATTCTCCTTCAGAAAAACGTATTTGTGTATCCCCAGTTACAAGCAGCCTGGGAAAGTGAAAGATCTGGCCACAAAAATGGGCAGTAGTCCCCAGGAAGTTTCCCTCGGCCCCAGGAGTCCTCTGCAATGTCCTGAAGAGTCTCCTTCCCCAGAGTTGAGTCCCCAGTCAGCCCACCTTAGGGGCAAAGTCACTTCAGACTGCCCCAGCACATCACCTACAAGTGTTCTCCTTCCATGTTCAAGAACCCCAGAATCTCCGTATCTGATCGTTTGGCATTTCCCTGCACCTTAGAATACCTAACCGTGGTCTTCAGCCTCACCACCACTTCCCTCCCTCAGTTCTTTCCCAGCCTGTCATCTCCTACTCCTCTTTCCTGTCTCAGCCCCTTATGGAACCACCTCAACTCTGTACTGCCCCTCAGTCTCAACCACCCTGTTCTCACTTCCTGCCACACCCCCAGCCCTGCATTACTCTTGTTCACTGCCTGTGAACTGGAGGAAATCATGAGGTTATGCTGATTGGATCGACTGCAGATTTCAGTTTTCTGAATTCAGTAGGGCCCTCATTCTGTTCCTAATGTATCCAGTACCCCGCCTCCGGACTGAGACCACTTTTAGACCACTTCCTCTCTTCTCGGACACCCCCAGCACCCTCTCATTTACTTCATCAAAAAGTCAAGTCAGTTTGCTGAAAGCTTCCTCTTCTCTCTTCTCATCTCCTCTCACTTGGATTCCTTCCCCCAGGCTCTCCTTTTTTTTTACTTTCATATCAGATTAAGATCAACATCTAAATGGACACCCTTGATCCAGTCCCTTCCTGTCTTCTCTGACAAATGGCCCCTACTGTCCCCACTTTCTACTGGGTCTTTCCCTAATACCTATGAACATAGCCTTGTCTCTCCCATTCTTCTGTTTTTAGTAGTAGTTCCACACTGTTCCTCCTTGCACCTCCCCCCATCCACCCATTGAGAAGGCAGGAAATATGATACTCAGGATATATATGCAGTAATGCAAAACACTTCTACATTAGCCATGTGCCACCAAAAAGAAAGGGGAAAAGTGATGCTTCAGTCTGCACTCTGAGTCTATCTGTTTTCTCTCTGGAAATGGATAGCATTTTATATGATGAGTCCTCTGGAGTTGTGGTGACTCCTTGTATTGATGAGAATGTCTTTCCCAGTGGACCATGGTTACCATACTGCTGTCGTGGTGTTCACTTCACTTCTTTTCAGTTCGTACAAGTCTGTTTTACTGAAACCATCTCCTTCATCATGTATCCCCCCTGCTCCCCACATCCTCCCATCTCCAGATTTCTCCATGACTTTTGAAGGTACCACCATCCTCTCAGACACTCAGGCTTACCGCCTCCTCTGCTTCTTTCATACCTCCCCTGAAACACCAGTTTCTGCCCCTCCACAGCTACTCCCCTTAGCACCATATGTATGTCTTGCATGTGTTGTCTCCTGCTCTTAGCACCATGGCTGGCACATAGATAAGGGCTTTAAAAGTAAGTTTTTATTGACTGAGTGCAAAGGAGAGGGGTTGTTCATCAAATGAAAGTCTGAGCTAGACCATTAGGAGAGTGAGCACCTTGGCGTAGAAGAGTGGCAGCAGCATGTTCTCAGCTCAGACAGTACTGCCTCCCCCTGAAAGAAGGAGGGGCCCGGAGACCGTGAGCATCTTGGAAAGCCCAGACACTTATTCTCTCCTTGAAATGCGCCCCCCATCCTCCCAACTAAATGTTGTTCTGATGTCTCTCTCTCTTTATTCCTACAGCAGGTTACAATAACCTGGAAGTAGCCGAGTACCTTTTAGAACATGGAGCGGACGTTAATGCTCAAGACAAAGGAGGCCTTATTCCTTTACATAACGCTGCGTCATATGGGGTAAGCATAGGAAAGGTCCTGACCTGGACCGTCGCCATCGTTTGTCGTTCGATCCTTGATTGTGCATGGTGGATGAATGGTGGGCATTTGTCGTGGGTTTACTAGGAGCTGGGCCACGGTCTCTGATCCCAATCATGTGATATAGGTATACTAACTTTGGGAAGCAGGTTCCGTCCTGAGATGTTCTTCCTCTTGTCCCTTCACTCTCTTTATCAAAAAGCAAAGAGAATTTTGGATAAGAGAAGTGAGTACCTGGCCTCATTAGTCCAGTTCAACTTGTCCCACTGCTTGGCAGAGAGACTGAGGCTGTAAGGGATCTAGAACAAGTGCTTTCAAAGGCTCTTTAAAGGCTTCCTCACTCAGCGGCAGGGAGGGTCACTGTGAAGTTCCTGCTCAGAATGAGCTGAGAAAGACTCAGGAAAGCCAAAAGGGTTGGGTCCCTCTGGGATCTGTGCTGTGAACGCATCAGGTGGTGGCTGACCATGGGGAGAAGTTGCTCGGCTCTGGTTTTGCTTTGTTTTTTCACTCTGCCAGGAAGGATAATCCAAAGCTAAAACAAAAGTGACTAATAGGGGCTTGATCCCAGGGGCAAGTAACGAAATCATAAGAGCATCCCCAACTGCACCTTAGGAGCCACCCAGTCTGATGCAGTGTGTCCTAAAGGACACGGCTGCTGGGCCATACCCCTGACAGCTGCCAGGTCCTGGAAGACACGTGCCTCAGTTTGGGGGAAAGGGAGAAGGGAGTAATGGAGGAAGCCCAGGAAACTTGACTCGGACTCCTGGCAACATTCTAGAACCTCTGATGAAAGGGCTGGTTGGAAGACCTCTGGAAAAGGGTGTGCTGATCACCAGGGAAGAGCGAGCAGGTGTATCTTCATCAAACACAGGTCGTGCTGGACTGCCTGATTGGGGTTTTTTGATGGAGTTACCAGATGGCAGTGAGTGTAGATGGTTTGCCTGAATACCACATGTGCCCACCACATGGCATCTCCATTCTGCGACAAGTCTCTCACATGTTATTCTTGTGGACATCGTGGAGATAGGAGAGCTCAGTGATAGCGCACTTAGGCGGATTTGTGCTGTGGTGGTGGCTAGGCTCCCAAGCAGGGTTATCACCTACCTCAGGCAGTGTGGCTAGACAGCCATTCATCCAAACATGTTGGCGTTGGAGTGGCCTGATGGTTCATTGTGAAACAGCAGCGGGGTGTGGTTGTCAGGATGGCTGCATGGCAGGGCATGGTGGCCAGGGTTAGAGAAATGGTATTTCTGCTCTAATCCTTCTGGGTCAAACCCCACCTGGAGTATTGAGTTAGAGTGTGCAGAGGAGGGAAACCAGCATGGGAAAGAGACTGGTGGTAGTACCATGTCCAGATCGGGCAGACAGACTGGGGATCTCTAACCTGGTGAGAAGATTGAAGGCGAGAAAGCTGGAGCAGTCCCATTTCATCCTGGCACAGAGCAGCAAGCACCTTCTTAGGGCTCATTGGCACCAGGGTCAGAAATGCAGCAAGGCAGGTTTTGGCTTGAGTTGAGGAAGAAAACCCCCAAGGTACATGGGCTTTCTGGCCAAGTCGTCTTTCCTCCTTACTGGTGGCCTTCAAGTAAAGTGCTTTTGTTGTGTGGCCAACTACTGGTCACACAGATTGCAGTGGGGATTTGGGTTCATGGTTGGTTTGAGCTAGCGGACCCCTCTAACTATGAGATTGTCTGCTCAGGCTTCTTCAGAATTAGCCATCATACTGATCTTCATTGCTCATCCCTCTAGAGGGATGTACTTTAGAGTAAAACTCTCCAGGAAAGCCAGAGAATTAAGAACCGGTGGGTTAAAAGTCTGTTTACCAAGTAAGTCATAAGGGATGTCTGCTGCAGTCCCCCAGAGAGGCTGGTGCTCACGTTGGTACTGATTACATCACTCCTCAAAACATTAGCTTTCAGTAGGATAGCCACTGTTTTTGGAGTTTAGCCTGAGAATCCAGTCTAAAGCCCGAATGGATGAATTGTGTTGTTTGTTCACACTCTGATCTCTAGTTGGACAGACAACCTAATAGACATGGTGCAACAGGATGTTTGTCTTGGACAGACACAGATGATTGAGCTGGCCAGAAAACTGAGTAGGAAGGAAAGAGCCAGGCTTCAGCAAATGGTCGGTTTAGAGCTAAAAAGAACCTCAAAATCCCTCTGGTCCAACCCTCTCCTTTTATAAATGAGGATGGTTAAGTGACTTGCCCCAGATGACATGGAAAACAATTTGGAATTAAGCTAAGAAATAACTAAAATGATATATCACCAATGCCATACCCACAGCAGCTGCTACGAATATACAAGAGACTCTCTTCCTTAAAGACGAAACCAAGACATTTATTCAGTTACCAGAAAGCCAAGTCCACCATGGTAACAAAGAAGTGTGTACACATTACCAATGCAGGAGGCACCACCATCTCCAAGTCTTCCCTCCCTCAGGCCTCCCCACAAACAAGCTCCCTCAGGCAAAATGCCTCTCTCAGCCATGCTAGCTGCTCTGTCTCTCTCCCAGCTCTGCCCATTCAGCAAGCTCCTCCCGCCACAGGCTCCATGTGAGTCAGGCTCAAAGCAGGTCATCACATAGGCCTATTAATGGATGGGAATGATCGTCCCATTTCATTACCAGTACAAATGTCAATACTGTTTATTAAAGAGATTCTGCTACTGGGCATATACTCCAAGGGGGTAGAAGACAGAGGAAGTCTGACACCAGGCAGATGGCCATCATTTGGGGATTATTCATAGATCTGGGATCATGTCAGTGTTACCTCCCACCATCCCGATAGCCACCACTCATGCCTGCCCAGGTGGGCCTCTTGTCCATGTCTTCCTCCAAGTTCATCCACCAGAAAGGATCCTCCCAGTGTGCTAAATGAAGGCCCTTGTTTCTTTCTGACATTGCTGGGACGCCAGTGGCTCCCGGCTCCCTCTTTACATCTCATCCCTTGACCCTGCCACATGATCTCTCTTCCTCATTCATTTCACCTGATGACATTTTCCTAAGCCTAGACAATCCATCCAGTAAACATTTATTAAGTTCCTACCGTGTGCTAGGCCCTAAATAGACGATGGAGATGGCAAGTATTGAGAGGGGGATGAGTTTCTCCATCCCTAAGGACTGACTGAAGTAGAGTGAACCTGGCCCTGGAGGTCCTGGGAGTTGAGGAAGTTGGAGAACTGGGAAGCTGAAGTGTTAGAAATAACCTGAAACTGAAATACATCTTTTCATCTTCAGTGTCATAGGGACCAAATTCTGCAAAAGCTGGCAACCTGATACAGCTGCCACATCTGGGCAGCCCAGACTCTGTACAAAGTCCTAGGCCAAATTCACTTCAGTAAGGAAGGTCGTTCCTGGCAGACGGAGGGGTGAAATGACAGGATGAGGTGGCAGCGAAACCTTTACTCGCTCCCCTGAAAAGTTCCGATGCTGCATATTCTTGTCTCCATCATAACAATTTTGTGAAACAGAAAACGTCCTGTCGTCTTCCCTGTCTCACCACTGAGAAGCTAGGAATCCAAATTTAATTTATTGAAGGACAAAATACTAGTAGCTCATAATATCTCTATAGCACTGGAGTTTTTTGAAGGAGATAAAAGGTATGCCATGGTCAGGCCTGTGCTTTAGGCCAGTCAGTTGGACAGCTGAGTGGGGAGAGAGCTGAGGCAGGGAGGCCAGCCAGCAGCTGCTGCCATAATGTAGGAGTAAGGTGATAGAGGCCCGCGCCAGGGTGGGGACAGTGTCTGTGCAGAGAAGGGGGCAGGCATATAGGCGGTGTGCTGCAGACAGCTAGAAATTACTTTAAAACTGATTGGGTCTGGGGAGTTGGAGATGACACCCAGATTGTAGTGACCGGGAGGTGGCACCTGTAAGTAAGGGATCTAGAACAAGTGCTTTCAAAGGCTCTTTAAAGGCTTCCTCACTCAGCAGCAGGGAGGGTCACTGCTGAAGTTTGGCCGGCGGTGGGGTGGGGGTGGGGGATTTGAAGGCGTGAGACAATGAGTTTGGTTTTGGACACGTTGAGTTTCAGATGTCTCCAGGACATCCAGTTCAAGGTGTCCAGTCAGCAGTTGAAAATAAAAGAGTAAAAGTCAGCAATGAGGTTAGGCCTGGATATGTAGATCTGACGATCTGATGATACATGGAGATGACATCGGGTCCATCAAGTGAAATAGTGTTCGAAAGGAGAGGGGGGCTCGGGACAGAGCCTTGGGAACAGCAGGAGCATTCCGAGAGGGAGGAAGAGAGCCAGGATAGAGACGTGTATCATGGAAGGTTGGTGGTAGTGTCGAAGGCTGCAGGGAGCCGAGAAGGATGAGGAAGATTGAGAAAAGGCTGTTGGATTTGGCACTTAGAGATGTTAGTGACTTTGGGGAAAGCAGACTTCAGAGTTAAGAACAGAGAGGAAGGAGGTGGAGGTGGCACCTGTGGAAGCTGGCATTCTTAAGGAGCCTTTCTCACAAAGGGGTGGAGAAAAATACAGGGATGGAGCCAACAGTTTTGGGGTTTTGAGGATGAAGGAGAAACAGACAGATTGGTGAGCATTGAGGAAGCAGCCAGTCGACAGGAGGAACCTGACGATGTCAAGTGAGAGTGTGCAGATGACCACGATCAGACTAGGAATGGGACACGTCTGATCCTAGTACAGCCAGTACAACCCACCTCTGACTGCTGGTGGGCAGGGTGGTGTTTTGTAGGGTAGAAGTGTAGAGTGTGCAGTTTGGGGCATCTAGTGAACATCTGTAAGAAAATCATTTGGAGCAGCTAGGGATGTTGAATCTGACAGATGCAAGATGCAGGGCATAGGCCTTTATTAAGCCCCTGCTGTGGGTTAGGAGATGGGGATATAGACCAAGTTCTTCTCATTCTACTATAAGGACGCCACAGACACTCCAGGAGTGTTGGCCCAGAAAGGGAGCTCCAGCCTCGGCAGTCACAGTCTCCTGGTGGGTGGGTAAAGAGGATGAAGCACAGGCCACACTGGTTAGGCAGGAAATCAGGCTGCTTTCCCTGGAGGCCCAAGACCAGGACTGGGGAGGTGCCAAAATGGCCCTGCTCAGTAGAAGGGAAAACTGCTGAATGGCTAGTTCTCCCAAAGTGTGGTGGGCGGAATGAGGAGCTGCTTGTTCCGGGCTGGATCCAAGCCACTGAGCTGTTCTGACTCCAGAGATTTTGTGGGATCTGACAACAGGAGGCTGGAGTGTGTATGAGCAACAGGGGAAGGGTCATGACCTCAGGACTTCCTTTGTTCTGCTTGATCACAGAGGGCAGAGTCAGGAGCGGTGGATGAAACGGTCAGGGTGCCCATGGAGGTCTCAGAGGAGAAAGGACTGCCCCGAGGCATGAGTCAGCCCTCCTCCATGTGTTAGAGTGGGCATTCTTTTTCATGGAGGGCTTGGACTCATGGCCTCTGAGGTCCCTTCAACTTTCAAATGCTGTGATGTTGTGAGTAATAGTTACAAGCAATACAAAAGAAATGGCTGCCAAAGGAATGGTGGACAGGCCATCATTCGTAGGTCAGATTTGTAGGTGAGGGAGCGGACTGAAGGAGGCCTGAGTGTGTTAGAAGGAGGCTCGAATCCATTGGGGCAATCGAAGGATGATAAGGGAAGGACGGAGTCCGAGGGGGGAGATGACATAAACACAGGGGCTCATCATCGTCACTTGTTTCATTTCTTTTGTCTTTGCAGCACGTGGACATCGCGGCTTTGCTGATCAAATACAATACGTGTGTGAACGCTACAGATAAGTGGGCTTTCACTCCGTTACATGAAGCAGCCCAGAAAGGAAGAACACAGCTGTGTGCCCTGCTTTTAGCCCACGGTGCAGATCCAACCATGAAGAACCAAGAAGGACAGACGCCTTTAGACCTTGCAACGGCAAGTTCACGTTCCATGGGGCCGTCTAGTTAAGGGTTGGAAGGGACGTCGGAGAGCAGTGTCCAAAGGAGAAAACTGAGGCCCACGAGAGGCAAAGTGCCTTGTCCAGAGTCACACAGCCCTTCCTGAAAGCCACGCCTCCAAATGCAGGGCTCTACCTGCCTTAAAGTCTCCCATTGTCACTCTCGGCTCCAAGCACGGTGGATTATCCAGGGCTTCTTAATAGTGGCGATTTAGAGCAGAGACCAGCTTCCTCTGAATCTCTGATTAATTAATGATACTTAGAACCCATAGTTGCCTGGAATTTTTGTGGGACTTGACTTTAACAAATAAGGCAAATCACCCCAAAACGTCGGTGTATAGCCTAGATCATGCGATGAGTGAAGTCTGCAGTAACTGAGGAAACAGAGGTTTGAGCTTCTGAGCCTATTGGTTTATTAGCAGGGGCCAAGTGTAACCCCACCCCAGCAGGCACCGGACTCTCGATAAAGATACTGCACAGATTTTTATAAAATCTATAATATTACAGGATATAATCCATGCAGGGTATATACATTCAAATAACAAATACGGGATATAAACCAGGGCATAAGATTAGGTAACCTGATTTCTTGTTGTAGGAAAGATTAGGGACTTTCTGCGTTGGGAAGAGAGAGTGAGTTTTGGGATTTTCCCGGATGTGAGACAGGATGTCATTCAGTTCCCACAGTTGGGAAGGGAGGAATGGAGAATGAAACCTGAGTCTCAAAATGGAGTCAGTTTTACAAAATGGAATCCGTTTGGTTCGCACAATTCCCACGAGATTCAGGGTCATTTACAGTGTTACGCTGGGGATTCGGAGTGGCCACATCAGTGACGCTGACCCCTGCTAAGGCCTTCAGTCGTTAAAGGCAAAATCAGTTTTGGTAACCTGTACTATTAATAAGGCAGGAAGGTACATGGAGGTATTAAAGAAACATTTTAAACAAGCAGTTTTAAAAAGTTTTCTATTGGATCCTGTCTTGACCAAAAGATACTATTTCCCACGCGCTCTGGCCCATCATTTTCACTCTACAATCCTTGGAGAAGATAAAAAAGCTCATGGATGTTGACCCGAATGAATGAGTGAAAATAACCGTATTTCCTTTTCAATTTAACAAAGAAACTGATCAAATGAAAAAGCATGGATTTAGAAATCTGCTTTCAGTGATACATTTAATTGCTAAAACTCAAATTGAAACTCCAAAATCATTGTGCCCACTTTGAAAAAAAAAACTTGTTAGTCCTAAATGGTCTTACTGTCCCATTAAAAAAGTGACGGTCCAGTGCTTGAAATCTGAAGGGATTATCAAGATCTCCTGGAGAGCTTCTCCACAAAGATAGCTCTTCCGCTGAAACAAAGTGGGAAAGGAAAAGGGAGACCCCAGAAACCAGAGAGAAAGGGAGGGGAGGCAAGTAGGGGCAGACTCCAGCCCAGGCCCAAGGCTGCTGAGGGAGGACGCAGAGGCTTCTGAACCCCTGGCGTTGGTTGTTTTGTAGGCCGATGACATCCGAGCTTTGCTGATCGACGCCATGCCCCCTGAGGCTTTGCCGACGTGTTTCAAGCCTCAAGCTACTGTTGTGAGTGCCTCTCTCATCTCTCCAGCCTCCACCCCATCCTGCCTTTCTGCTGCAAGCAGCCTAGACAACCTCGCCGGCCCCTTGGCGGAATTGGCAGTAGGAGGGACTTCCAATGCTGGGGATGGAGCAGCAGGAGCACAAAGGAAAGAAGGGGAAGGTAAGGCGACGTCAGGGGTGGGCACTTGTGAAAATGGCATGAATGAGGTTCCTTTCCTGGTGAGAATTGTGGAAAGGTCACTCGATAAGATTAATGACAAGCTGCTTCCTGAGTGTCTTCACCTGCCAAGTCTCTTGGGGACTCGGCTCTTCTCTCTTCTAATAATTCAAAGGGCAGTCCTGGTGGAGCAGTCATCGCTGTTTAAAGTTCGCTCAGAAAGGATTGCAGCGATATACAGGGTAGGGGGAGGGCTGCAGCAAAAGTGTGAACCTAAGCCACTTAGATGTATATTTGCTGTGGTCAGGCAGTGTGATGTGGATAAAAACCCCCATTCGCTGCTGAAGAGTTTGCTGTGGTTAGTTCCACTGGGCCTGCTGCAAACTACTGCGGCATCTTGGCCGGGCACAGTGGGTAATGAAGCCCAAAGTGCCCAGACTCCACAGCTTCGGATGAAGCTGCAGCATTTGCTTGAAATGGCCAGAGTCCTTGCTAAGAGACCTTCCCGTGTTCGTGTTGTTACAGTGACGGGTCTTGACATGAATATCAGCCAGTTCCTCAAAAGCCTGGGCCTTGAACACCTCCGGGATATATTTGAAACAGAACAGGTAAGAAGGGTCTTGTTCAGTGGTGCCTTGTAGGGTTTGGTAGAGGATTTCTCTTGGGTGCCCACTCAAAGCTGGCCTCTCCTTTCATTCTGGATTTCATTCTCCCCAGCAACCCATTAAAAATACTAAAGCAAGTTAATGGGCCTCAAGCACTTTGCTGTATAAACACATCTCCACAATTACCAGACAGGCAGTTTCAATCTAAAATGTCGGCAAATGTGTTTAGAAATTGGAGGGTGAGGTGATCCCTCCTGAGGGCCCCTTTCTGTGGCACCATCCCAAGGTGCCTCCTCAACCTCTTCCTCTAAATGCAGTCCCTCTCAGCAGTGCCCTTCCTAAAAGGTGTGGCACACAGAACTTGCCCGGTTAATATAGACCTGCCTCTAAGGAAGGTATCATAGCAAGAGCCCTTTGTAGCACCAGTAGGGAACTTCTTCAGGTCAAGTGATGATTGTGTCAGAAGAACTATGATTTCATTTCATCTTTCTACCAGTGCTGATGAGACCTCCTTGGCATTTTAGTAGACAGTGGTGTCACTTGCTGTGGCCAGAAAGATTCATTCTTAGAGTCAGGTCTCCTACTGATGAGAAGTTCTGAACTGAGCCACACACAGGCTGGGTATAATCTGCCCCTGAGCCTGTCTGCCAGCTTGGCACCATCCCACAGAGTTTGTGGGTCACTTCCCAACCATGGTGGAGTACTAGAGTGGGGCTCTAGTAAAAGTCACCCACTAACCAGCCACATGTGCCTGTAAAGGAACTTTAATTCTCCATCTTGTCTACAAGAATGTGCTGAACGACTTTGTTCGGCACTCGTTTGCATCTCCTTCCTACATTTTTGGTAGCGTAATTAGGCCTCAGCTCACCAGTGCTTAGCTTTTCTTCCTTTTTTGGCCATCTAGAGCATCACCTTTCCCTGGTCTATTTGCACATCTCCTCTTCTCCATGGTTTATCCAAGGTAAAGGAAAGGGGCTTCAGCAGCTTAGGAAAGAGTAAGCGTGGACTCTTAGACATGCATCAGGAGCCAATGAGCCGTGAAATTGGAACGAACCTTGATGCCCTCTGTTTGATTCTTCTGATTGCCTTTGAAGTTTGATCCTGGGTCCTCTGCTATAGCGGTCTTCAAAGAACAGAATAACCCCAACCCTAGAAGTGTGAAGGCACTGATTTCATTTCATCGCGTAATCTTTTCTTGCTGTATGCATTTATCTTTGTTTCTTTCGTTCGATGATTGTCTCACCTGGTTTCCTTTTGAGAAGTGCCTTTAGGTTCTCGTACCATCCCTTTTTCCTTGACAATCCACCTGGTTTTGCAGGATATGTTCTTTGGAGAGTATAAACAGATCTGGTTGTGAAATAGCATTTCCCAGAGCTCCCGCCTTAATTTCTTGTTTAGAAGCGGTGGTCTTGAGCAACTTTAGCTGCATGACCTTGGCAGCTGCATAAAGTAGGGGACAGGGAGCGAGGAGCTGAAATCCAGAGCTGTGGACGGTTGTCCAACAGGGCTTCCAACATGATGGCTGAGGGAGCCCAGCCCCCTCTTCGCAGCAAGAAGCCACTGAATGAAAGGAGGGGAGAGAAAAGTGCAGAAGTGCCACTTGAGACAGTGAATGTCAGTCAGTAGAAGAGAGTCCCTAGTATAATGAGGAAATAGGATTCTAGAAGAAGCCATGCCCAAGTACGACCTCTCCACTGCCTTCTGAGCCCCTTCCCATCTGGCACCATTTCACTAAGCCTGCTCCCTCCTGGAGGATGTTCCCCCTTTACAAGGAAGCTCATTATCAGGCAGCTCCTGAGTGGGAATATTTCTGTCTAACTTGTGTCCCTGGTCATGGTTCCACCACCACTAACCCTTCAGGCACCTAATGGTGTCAATGGGCCTTTCTTTCACCAGCGCCTCCCCGTAGGTTGTAGTTTAAAGTGCCTTTGCTCTTTGGCTTCACCAGTGTCCTTTCCTAGATGTGGTCTAGTGAAAGGTCTCGTGGGTGACACCTTCTCTGGAGGCATCCAAAAGCCTAACTAACTAATATCGATTGGTCTGCCGTGACATGTCGATCTCTACTGAGCTTCTGTCTGCTCTGACTCTCCCCCATCATCTTCTCCCAAAAGGAGCTTAGCCTCCTGGCCAGGGCTCCTCCATCCTCTAATTGGGCACCTACATTTTTTAACTCAGAGGCAGTTGAAGAAAATGAAAATCATTCCATGATTTTGACACATTCCACTGCATTTTTTAAGAGGAGTGAATTCTTTGTGCTTCCTATGGAAGAATTCATAAGGCAAGTAGAAGGAAGTAGGAAGTTATCAAACACGTAGACTGGTGTTCTGGTGCGTCCTAAGTAACTGGTGACGTGCTAACTCCTGGCTTGCGTTTTCATTTTTCAGATAACCCTAGATGTGTTGGCAGATATGGGTCATGAGGAACTGAAAGAAATAGGCATCAACGCATATGGACATCGTCACAAACTAATCAAGGGGGTGGAGAGGCTTTTAGGAGGGCAGCAAGGTAAGATATTCATGGTGTATGGATGCCAAGAACTTGTGCCGTGTTGAGTGTTTTTATCACTGAAGAATCAATGGAAACTCATTCATTAAACACTCACTCTGTGCCGCAGAAACCTTGGAAGACACAGAGCAGTGGGGACACACATACAGAAGCGAGACAAGTCCTGCCCTGAAGGAGTCTATACTCTAGCAGAGATTACTGGTCCTGACTTAGTGTGTTCGCTCAGGGAATTATAGAAATGGCAGAGTCAGAGGAGAGTCGGTTAATACCCCCTTTCCAGAAGTAGTGACTGATTTGATAGTTCCCAGAGGAAGAAGCCGAAAGGGGTAGAAGCAGGGGGAGGAAACAAGAAAATTCTTTTTCTGCTTTCTGGGTTTCCTATATTTAGTGTTGTATTCTGAGTCAAGATTGAGCCTCAGACACAGACTAGCTGTGTGACCCTAGGCACATCACTTTGCCCGCCTACCTGCCTGCCAGGGCCCTGTTAGGAGAATCCCATGATTTGACAGGTGTACAGTGCCCAGAGTCACCTAGCTAGTCAGGCTCTGCGGCTGAATTTGAACTTCCTGCTTGTTTCCTGCACTCTTTGCTAGCAGATCATGTCTGTGGGCCTTGTGCCAGCACAGCACGTTGGGGATCAGGGGTTCAGGGGCCGAGTGTTGCCACTTCTTAGCGTGTGGCCATGAGCAGCCACCTCGTCTTATGGAAGCAGAGGTGCTGGTCCCTTTCAGGGACTCTGAGTTCTCTTCTCCGGCAGCTGTTGGGGAATGTTAGTCCTTTTCTGATGCATAAAGTGATTTTAGCACGGTGCACTGGGAAGACCGCTGGGTTTGGAGTCTGAGGACCAGGGTTCAGGTTCCAGCTCTGCCACTCACATCTTGTATGACCTTGGGCCAATCCCTTCCCTGCTCCGGGCCTGAGTACCCTCCCCTCTAAAATGAAAGCACATGATTACATGACCTCTGGACGTCACTTCCCTAGTCCTAGCGACCGGATTCCAGAGCCCTGAGATACCACGTGGGGTCCTAGAATGAAGAGGGCGGGTCTTGGGGAACGCTGCAGGCTCCCCAGCCTCTGTCCTCCCCTCTAAATCCTGCGTCACTGCCCTGGACAGAAGAGAGGCCACGGCACGCCATCGCCAGGCGCTGCAGCCCAGGTCTGGGGCGGCCTCAGGAACCTCGTGCAGTTTCTCGGGCGTCCCGCTGTCATTGTAGGGTCACATCCGTGTCCTAGAGCCAGAAGGGACCTCAGAGGCCTCTTCGTTTTACAGATGAGGAAACGGAGACCCAGAGGGTGAAAGTGACTTACCCGAGGTCTACCAAGAAGTGGCAGAGCTGGGATTCGCACCCAGGTCCTTTGACTTCAAATCTAGCCCTCTTCCCATTGCCTCATCCCGATCAGAGGAGTGAGTGTACCAGCCAGCTAGCTAGCGAAGGAGGAAGCAGCGCAGTGGGCAGCGTTTTCAGTGAGTACACACCAAACGGAGAGGAAATGCAGAAAATGCTCAGAGATGTGAGGAATGAGCCAGCCGGCCTGTGCCCCAAGAGACAAGGGCAGTGAGCTGATGCTCCCCACACCTGCCTGAGCAGGCTCCAGTCACTGATGGTCAGCAAAATGCCAGGAAGTGAGCACAGACGGTACAAGATAGGAAGCGAGGCATTCTCCTTCCATGCTGCGTCAGTGTTCTGGAAAAGAGCGCGAGGAGATTCCCTCGTTAGGAAGAGTTAACACACGCTTTGACCAGAGACTCCACGAGCGAGCGGGATTAGGCCCCAGGGAAGTTGGTTATGAGAACCAAAAGCCAGACCCTTGTAGATAACAAGCCTGACCTTTGGGAGGTCAGGAGAGCGTGGGCAGAGCCGAGGCCACGTCCCCTGGGAGGCACCCACGGTGGGGCTTGCTCCCGGAAAGCAGCGCTGGGGAGGGGGTCATACAGGGACCTCCTGCAGATTAAACACAGCCTCCCTTTCTTGTGACTGGCCTTCAGCGGGGACAGTCACCGTTCTGAGTTGCATTATCAGACAGTTTCTCCTAACTTTCTAAAACCAAACATCAGTAGATTGAACCCCACTCCAGTGGAAGGCACTTCCTTCGTCTCACCTCATCGGGGGCGCACACATTAGGCTTTCCATGGCCTGAGCTTCTGTTCTCAGTGTTTGGGGTGTGGATTTTGGTTTAGGGGGCATTTTTCCTTGACACGTTAGGTTTTGCCTAAAAATACAAGTTACAGTGGTATTGGAACAGTGATGGTCTCTGTTTCTTTTCCCTTTGTAGGCACCAATCCTTACTTGACTTTTCACTGTGTTAATCAGGGAACGATCCTGTTAGACCTTGCTCCGGACGACAAGGAGTATCAGTCAGTAGAAGAAGAGGTGATGTATTTCCAAGAATGTGCTAACCAGTCAATCGGCGAGCATTTCTGTGCCGTGAGGAGGCAGTGCTGAGCTTGCAGCCGGGGCTTGGGTTCTCGTGGATTGAGCCGCTGTGTGCTGGGGCTTTGTTTAGCATGTGTTCTGTAGGTGCTGCCCGTGGGCCCAGGAGGGAACGTAAGGAAGGAAGCAGGTTGGCTACAGTCAGGAAGTTGCCCGTGCCTCTGGGTTGTTGAAGTTTTTTATGAGAAATACACATTGTGGGTGGCCCAAAGGATAGTGAAGTGGGTGCCTGACGTGCCCTAAAATAGCCTTTTCAGGAAATGAATTCTCAGAAGGGGAAGTCCTGAGCAGGCCAGAGTGGCCCCCAGCTGATGGACAGCCCAGGGGCTATGCATGATCCCCCCATGGGGAGGGCAAGGCTCTAAAGGAACACCCACGTCAGTGAGGGGAGAGATCCCCAGATGGATCCGTGCTTTATCAGAGCTAGGTCTTCTGGTCCCGTGCGCAACGTCACTTGTACGAGAATTAACAGGCAATTATTCCTAGACCTCAGAACTCTTCCTCAGCGACGCTAAGAGTCTGAATGAAGACATAATCAAAATGTAGTAAGGCCTGGCAGGTGGAGATTAGCATGGTGTAGAACGTGTGACTAGATGTGGAGGGCTTTAAATGGCGCTGTTGATCAGACCTGTGGAGAGTGGTTTGGAGAATGGGAAGACAAGTTGAGAAGGTATAAGAGTCCTGACCTCAGTTAAAAGCTGCATAGAGGGAGAGGAGGGTTCGGAAGTGAGAGACGATCGGGGGTAAAATTGATGAGAAGAATGAACAATTAGAGAGGATTCCAAGGTACGTGGGTGGATGGTGTTCCCCTCCGTAGAGATACGGAAGAACGGAGGACAGGTTTGGGAGAATCCATAAGTGCCGTTGTGGACCTGTTGAGTTTGAGGTGCTGATGGGAGCTCCAGGTAGAGAGGGCCATCCAGCAAGTGCTGAGGTGGGGCTGTGGGCTCAGGAGACAGATTACGACTGTTTAGGCAGACCTGGGAGTCATTTGTATAAAGAGAAAAACGAATAAACCATAGAACTCTTGAGTTGGTGGAGGGGGGGAACCCAGCATGGCTTTGGGGGCCACCCACACTTGCCATGGATGATGCAGGTTGGAGGACATCAGACAGAGAAGCGCAGGGAGCTGCAGCCGGAGCAGCGTTTCTTGCCCGGCGCCACTATTGAGGTCTATGGGTGATGAGAGAGGAGAGGGACCGCCTCTAGGATGACCACTGCCTTCAGAGGACAAGGGTTGTGTAGGAGACTTGGGGAGAGAAGAGAAGGTCTGAAAGGGAAAAAGAAAAGTCTTCCTGGGCTGCGTTGAGGGCCTGGCGAGATGGTGCTGCGGGGTCTGTGGAGGGAAAAACCGGGGAGGAAGCTTCCATTCCCAATGGAGGGCAGCAGCTGTTTGGCAGTTTACGGGTTTGGAGGTACCTGACACGTAGGAGTGAAGGGGACTGGGAGGTACATCAGAGGCAGGGCTTGGAGTCTGTCCCAGGGTTGCGCTTCCTTGAGTTGTTCAACCACAGGATCAAGTCTGTGAAGGGAAGAGAGTCAGGCCAGAGCAGGGGTGCTATAGAAAGAAAAGCCGTGCTGGCCATGAAGGAAGGGGTGAGGAAGAGGAGAGCGCATTGGAGGTTGTAGTCTGAGTCCTGGGTTGTGTGGACAGCACAAGCGGGGGTAGTGGTCGAGGTCAGGGATGACCAAGGTAGAACAGAAAGATCTGGCCCTAGGAATTAGGGGAGTCAGTGGCTGGGAGCTTGGGGGGTGGGGGTGGGGTTATCTATGAGAGAGAGAGAGAGATGATAGGAGATGATAGGAGATAGCTATAGAGATGATTAGAGATAGATGTGATAGGGGATAGATAGAGAGATGATAATAGAAAGAAGAAAAGAGAAAAAAAGAAAGAAAAGAGGAAAGGAAAGAAAGGAAGGAAGGAGTAATGACTTGACTCTTAGATCAGGGTTGGAATGAAGAGGAAGATGGTCAGCTAGGTTAGGGTGCCATTTGGTAGAGAAGAAAGCATGACCTTGTGGTTGTCGGTCCAGGTGATAGAGCCAGATGGGGTCAATCTCAAGGCTGGCACAGTTGCTGAGTGGTTTCAAAGGGACAGTCTTGTAGCGGCAGTGAGGAGCGTGAGGTATGCCAACTCTTCTGGTTTGGGGTCAGTAGGGAGAGAGCAGCAAGATTGTTCCTGGTAGTGAGCATGCCGCCTTTCATCATTGAAAGAAGCTGAAAAAATGGAATGAAGAAAAAGTAGAAAGGACCCTAATGGAGAAATGTTATTTTCCTGCCCAAGGAATGCCATGTACACTAGAATCAGACCTTCTTAGGTGCAACCAACTGCAAAGGAAGCTAGGAGAATCTTGGCTTCCCGTGGCATTATTTTGTGAAAGAATATGAGGAGCCCCAGGGATATCCAAAGAACGGAGGTGAAATCCACAGGAGAGATTGTGCCAGCCAGAATGGGAAGAATCTAGAGCACTTAGGCAGGGCGTGAAGATCCTGGATAACAAACCAGCCCCGGTGGGCATCAAGTCAGAGCTGGGAGAGGCACAAGTGGCCGTCTGACCTCCTCGCTTTATAGAGAAGGGAACTGGGGCCCATTGAAAGTGAATGACCTGGAGAGGGACAGGACTGGGATTTGAACCCAGGGGCCTTGCCCCCATGCAGCCCACATGGCACTGCATGATGATATCTGGCACCCATTTGTGACACCCAGAACCAGAGATCACAGCCCAAGAAACCAGCTCTGGTTTTGCAGCCCTCCAGGCACATGGAGGGAGGTGAGCTGTAGAAGGCGTTACCTCAGGATTCACCAGGTCGAAGCGTTGCTGCTTCTGAACAAGGTGCATCCTGGGGACCTGTGGTCCCCTCACTTCCCTCTTACAAATTGACACTGTGAGCACATCCATTGGGAAAGTCCCAGCAGCCTCAGCCCGACAGCATTCTGTGCAGGCTTTTCCACCAGACTGTGTTCAGTCTGGCAAGTCCAGTCCTTCCCAGCGGTGGCATGTTTACGAACTCCAGAATAGGAGTATATTCCTCAGGGGGACGTAAGAGGCTGTAGTCTGCCAGAGAGTGATAGAGCAGCATTTCCCCATATGTGGGCACTCCTCAGAGGAGGAACAGCAGAGGCAAACCTCAGATTAGACTCTGCGGACTCCGTATTCACGAAGCAGTCCAGTAAGAGCATCCCGTCCCCAAAGTCCTGCAGCTGTTTTCATCAGGCACCCACACTCGCTGGAAAAACACAATGATGACTGTTGGTGAATACCTCCCCCAATGCCAGTGGCTTTTTAAAAGCACATTAACAGGTGTCCAGTCTCTGTTTGGGGCCATACCACAAAAGGAATTCTGCAGAGGGATGGGAGTCACAGGGGCCTTACAGGCAGAGACCCTGGACAGGTTATGCAGCAAAGATGATGGACAAATGATAGGCCACCCGACAGACGGCATCTAGACAAAGATGGAAGTAGTGACGTCAGCATTGGCATTTCTGGCGTTGACCTTGTGATGAGTGACAGCAGACCGACAAAGAACACAGATTTCCAGGGAATTGTCTTCTGAAATAAAAAATAGAATGTGCTGACCAGCACAAAATAGCCACATATGGATGGAGAGTCTTGTGGTACGCCGAGGTTTGTATTCCTCCATTTGGCCTTTCTCTTTGGCGCTTTTATGAGTGTATGTCAGCAGAATGGGAGCGTCACTCCAGGACTGCTTGCTTCCTCCTCACTTCCTTACTCCTGGACTTAGTGTGAAGTATTTGTAGATACAGAATAATATAAGATTCCACGTGCTTTTGTGACACCCTGGAAAGCCATAGGGTAGAGGTAAAATATTGGAAGACTGAGAGGAGGCCGAGTGGTCCAGGAAGATGTCTTCCCGCTTGGAGCTGGGGCACATAAGAAGTGACTTGCTGGCTTGGTGTCCCGTGGATCCCATGCCAGCTCTGTGATCCTAGCGTGCTGCCTCCTAGAGCTACTGGTCCTTTGGGCGATGCCGTCACTTTGGCCATTTCGTTCTTTTATACAGATGCAGAGTACAATCAGAGAGCACAGGGATGGAGGTAATGCCGGAGGTATCTTCAACCGATACAACGTCATTAGGGTAAGTTTGGTAAGATCAGCCCTTGACAGTGCGTTCCATGTGGGCCGCCCCCTAGAGCCAGGTGCCTCGCTTGGACGCTAGACAAAGCCTCCCTCTCCCTCCTCCCGTGGCCCAGTATGGCTGCTCCCTCCCCCCAGGGTGACAGCAGCAGGGGTGCATGGGTGTCCCCCTTGGTGCACCCCCAGGTTTGTGCCAGCAATGATGACAGGTGTTAGATGGAGGAGCTCAGGCAGGGAAGGCTCCCATGGGAATTCTGACTCTGAGTGTGCACCATCTCTAATCTGCAGCATGAGACCATGTTTCCTACTTTGTTTATAGAGGGATGAATAGATAGGAGGTGCATAAAAACTGTGCAAAACAGGTTCCTCCCATTGGGTGGAAAAATGTTTTGGCGAAGGGCATTCCCTTCCTTGCTGAGATCCTCCTGTCCTCCTCACCTGCCTGGCTGGGAGGGCCTGTGCTTCTGGTGGGTCCTTCCAAGCAGGAAGGGCTCCAGGGGCAAACCTGGTAAGAAGCCTGAGGTGTCTGCTGAACTCAGGCCAGCCTACCACGAAGGAGAGTGACCATGACCACCGGCTTGGCTGCCATTGGGGTGGGGGTGGGGGTGCAGGGAGGAGCTCTCTTGTCTATCTGTCTGTCTGTGTCTGTCTGCTGCCGCTTACAGTAACAGTCTGAGCAGGTCCTTGAAGCAAGGAGGGTGTGCTGTCACCATGACCCGGCAGAGGGAAGAAAAGCTTCCTGGCCCAGCGGTGCAAGAGGGCAAGGGACTGCCGACCGCAGGGCGTTTGCCAGGTTTCTCCCTCCTCCGTGGAGCTGTAGAAGCCCCATGGGAGGGCCCCTTCTCGGAGGCATGGGGGGCCTCCAGAATGAGGCCCTAAAAGCCAGAGGGCAGGACCCGGGGAGGGATCTGGGCGTGCGGTAGCTGCCATGAACAGGACCAGCCTTGGGCATTCCCTGCACTGTGGCTTCGTGGTAGAGGAAGACAAGGTAGCTGCTTGAGACATACAGGGCAATTATGACTTGCCACTGGTCATCCAGATAATGTGTCTGTGGTAGGATTTGCACCCAGGATTCACTAGGTCACACAGCCTAACAAAAATTAGAGTGCTGTTACATGTTGACATAAAGATGATTCCACTAAGCAGCAGAATGTTAGGCTAATTTGCTTTCTCAGTCTCACGCTGTCAGTTGGCAGACAGACTTGACTGATGGTCCGTGCCTGGTATTGTCTCACTGGTGCAGATTCAGAAGGTTGTGAACAAGAAGTTACGGGAACGATTCTGTCACAGACAGAAGGAGGTGTCCGAAGAGAACCACAACCATCATAATGAACGCATGCTGTTCCATGGTAAGGACAGACTCTAGGGGGTTTGGAGTGGGAGGACCCCTGTGGAGTGCTAGGAGCCCACCGAGGGCAGGGAGAGGTCGCGGCAGGTTTCAGGCTCCACGCCAGCAGCACAGAAACCAGGGGCTCATCGCCTTTGTGAGTCTCGAGGATCCCTTGGAAGCCTGTGGGTAGACCATTCTCAAAACCATGTTTGTAGAGGGCCACAGAGAAAGACAGTTGTTAAGAAACAAGCTCAGAGAAGCCCAGGTTAAGAACCCTTGATCTAAACAAATAGATCAGCAGTTGGTCCTTGAGTCATTTCATCACTACCCTGTATATTTCTTCTGCTCTTAGTAAAAGTTGGTAGTTAGGTTTTAAAAGCGGATAACTCATCTTTTCTGTCCACTAAAGTAAGAGCGAAAAGGCCCTAGATGATTAGCTGGGACTAAGACGGGAGTGAAGTAGGACCTGCAAATGAAAGGCGAGGCCAGGTGCCGGCCTTAGAGAAAGAAGTCAGCAGCCCCGGTGGTTCTGAGAGTGGGGAGAATAAGAGAAGAGGAAGAAAAACTCAGGTCTGTGAGACTAGTTTTGGCTACAAGAGACCCCCTTCAGGCTGAGGTCCTTTCTTTACCACCTACATGTGAAGGAACAATTGCTCCCCCAGCAGACTCACCAAAGATGGTCACAAGGCCAGGATCTCCTCCAAAGTGAGCAGTGTTCTTCTGGGCCTACCTCAGGGCAGCCACCTGATCCAGGAAACCCCAGTTGCCAGGTGCATGCTCATCCCCAGTGCTGAAAACCAGATATTAAACAAGGTTGGAGAATTCTGAAATAGAGCACCGTGCTCATTGGATTCTGAGATTTAAAGACCATCTCATCCAGCTGGACCTAGATGTGGCGAGACCACTGTTCATCTACTAGCCGTGTGACCGTGGGTTAGTCATTTAGACTAAGTTACCTCCTCTGGAAAAAGGGGATAATGCAAGGATGAAATAAGACACTGTTTATAAAGCACTTTGTAAGCACTAAAGGACCACACAAATGCTAATAAATGAATAAGTAAAATAAATAGATGAATACATATTAGGGTGCTGTACATTGTGGTTCTGTTCATTTTCTACACAGAAGCTGATTTGTGGTTTGGGTTTGGGTTTTTATCAGGGAGTTCTTAAGCCCCATAAATAGTATTCTAGATTCAGAGCTGGAAGAAACCTTGACAGCCACAGAGTCCACTCCCATCTTTTTGCTGAGTAGAAAACTGAGGCCCAAAGACATTGATTTTGCCAAGGTCCCTTAGCTGGTAAGTGTCTGAGCTGAGACTTCAACCAAGTGGCTGGGCTCAGACTGCTCACATGTCACGCAGATGGAGCCACAGCTCCTGGGCCAAGGCCCTCTCATCATCTTCATCTCCGGCAGCCTCATTGTTACCTAGAAAACTTGGCCAGTGTACTGCAGGTCTTCCTTCAGGTCCTAGCATCCCGGGTTAATACAGGTGTTCTCACTCCTTCATCCCTCACTCTTGTTTACATGAAAGCACCAGCCAACTTCTGTGGTCCTAGAGTGTCCTGATGAAGTCTTCATGCCACAGCCCCTGGATTACCTGCTTTGGTGTCTCGCAGTCGCCTTTCAGAGTCTTCAGAAATGGTGGCCTTCCGTGCTGTCGTGTAGCTGGGAAAATGTGACTTGTTCCAGAAAGCAGCTTGGATCATCAAAGAGATCTTCTAGGCTCAGTTCATTGGCCTTCAGTAGTACCTGCCCGAGACAAGATACACAGACTCACTGGCTGTAATCCTCTCCAGGGCTTCTTGAGCTTTTCTCACTCTAGACTTCTTCAGCACCTCTTAAACTGTTTAAACAGTTTAACTTAAACTCAATTTAAACTTCTTAAACAGTTTAAGAAGTGCTATATCTAGTCCCTGTATGTTTATTGGTTTGATCTACCTTTAATGGCAGTCAGTCGGGAGTTTGATGTGACCAACACAGTCATTCACAAACAGAAGTGTCTGGAGAATTTTACCTTCTATAAGGAATGATTCTTTTCTAAACTAATTTTTTTTTTCAATCAGCTAAAATCTAACTTCTCTCCCTCCCACCCAGCCCCCACCCCTCCTTTGAGCAAAAAAGAATGCTTAGAAGTGTTCTTATTTCATTAAACATTTTTTCCCCCAGTGGCACTATTCTCAGTTTTGCTGGTTAAGTTATTCTTGATTACAAGCCTAGATCCTTTGCTTTCTGGAATATTGAATTCCAAACTATCCACTCTTTGCAGTAGTGACCACAGGATCTTGTGTGATCCTGTCTCTCCTCAGCACTTGAATTCTTTCTGGATACTTAGCAGGATACTTTTTTTTTTAACCTGGAAACTAGATCTGGGCCATAATACTCCTGGGGGTTTTCATTTTAGGATTTCTTGAATCAGGTAGCCATTGGATTCTTTCTATTCTGCTTTTGTTTTTCTGGTTATAAAATATCTGGGCAATTTTCTTTGATCATTTCTTGAAATACGATGTATCTTGACTATTTTTTTGTTATGACTTTCAGGTAGTCCAATGATCATAAGCTCCTTAAGAGCTGGGACTGTCTTTTACCTCTTTTGTGTTAGTCTACGTTTTTAAGGTGTTATTTTCTTCAGTATTTTTTGGGTCTCCTTTAGCAAGTCGTTGACTTATTTTTCATGATTTTCTTTCATCACTCTCATTTCTCTTCCCAATTTTTCCTCTACTTCTCCTGCTTTTCCAAATCCTTTTTGAGCTCTTCCATGGCCTGAGACCAATTCATATTTTTCTTGGGGGCTTTTGATGTAGGATCTTTGACTTCTTCTGGCTGTATGTTTTGATCTTCTTTGTCAGCAAAGAAAGATTCTTTAGTCTGAGGCCTTTTACGCTGCCTGCTTATTTTCCCAGCCAGTTACTTGACTTTTGAGCTCTTTGTCAGAGTGTGAGAGTGCTCTGTCCCAAGCTTCAGGGGTTTTGCGCTGCTTGTTTTTAGAGCTTCTTCTGTTCCGAGGTGGCATGATGCTCCTCTCCCGGCCTGTGCTCTGGTCTGTGAGTGCAGGTACTCCTTTCTGCTATGTAACCACCAGGACTCCCTCTCCACAGCCACCACAAGCTCTGCCTCCCCAGTGCTCCTCTCCTCCAAGGACTGTGACCCAGATCCAAGCAGGGCAAAGCAAGAGTACCCTGCCTCAGTGCCTGCCCTCCTGCTCTGATCAGCCACTTGATTCCCCCACTGTCTGTGGGCCTGGATCTGCGGAAGCGGCCCCCACTGCCGCTGTAGCCACCTCCGCCATCCTGGGGCTGGGGCCAGACCGCACACTTCTGTCACCCAGTCTGTCATTTTGTGGGTTCTGTGGCTCTAGCATTTGTTTAGAGTCATTTTTACAGGTGTTTGGGGGGGTTTGGGGGATGGCCCGAGTCTGTTTTCATGCCGCCATCTTGGCTTCGCCCCCCCTTTACCTCTTTGTATCCCTAGCTTAGCACAGTGCCTGGCACGTAGTAGACAATCAATAAATATTGATTGATGAACTGATGTTTTTAAAAACATTTTACTGCATCAGTTGCTGTTTTGCTCTGAGAGACACCTTGTCTTTTCTGACTTTGCTGTGGTAGTCCCCGTTGTCTCATGGAGTCATTAGCATCTCTTGGGTCTGTTCTGATGTTCAGGGAATTTATTTCCTGAGCAAAGTTTGATATGTCTGAAGTCACACCGTTAAATCCCTTTCCAATTCTTTCTTCCTTAACCTTCATTTCTTTAGCATTTTTTTCCTCTAGTGCTCTTACTTCATTATACACACATTTTATAAACAACAAATGGGCCCTTCATCTCTTGTAGAACGCTTATTTTTTTATGAGGCTCTTCTTACAGATGTCATTCTCTTGCCTCTGGGCTTGAGTCCTTGTCGCCATAATAGCTTTTTGCCGTGCTTTGTTTTACCCTTTGGTGCTCATTTTTCCAGCCTGCTTCCTGACCTGAGACTTTGTATCAGGGTTTGGCTGTGCGTATTTATGGAGAGGAATGGCTGGGCTAGGCATGATGACTCAGACTGGAGACCCATAAGCTTTCAATGCTCCCAAGGCAGTGTGATCCAGGGCAAAATCTGATCACCGTCCCACCCGTCTTGAGTTCATCAAGTTCCCAAGTTGGGTTTGGGAGTAGGTTTGTGGACTTGTGCTTTTGGAGTTCCAGTCACTATCAACCAGAGTGACAGAACTGCAGCTTCCCCTTTGGGCTAGAGGTTGGAGCTGAGTCTCTGCCCCACTCCTGGGGTCACACAGATGCTGCCTTCTTCTGGGCTTGCTCAGGATACAGCCTGAGGCCAAAGGCTATTCACCCTGGAATGCCAGTCAGCAAAGATCCCATCCACTGGGATCTTGCATCTGGAGCTGCCAGCTGGAGTGGACCTCTGTTCCTGCAGCCGGTCCAAGTGTAGATCCTCTGTGGTAGACCTGGGCCCTCTTCTTGCTCTTATGCGCAGCCTCCCCCTACACTAGAATCGTCTCCCTTGTATACTTCTGACTAGGCCTTGTCCCCAGTGTCCACAGACTTCCCTGTCTGTCTTCCTTTGCTATCCTGGACTGGAAAAATGGCTCACTGGGCTTTTTTTTTTCTTGGGTTTCCCATTCAAGATTTGGTCTGGCGCATTTCCTAGATCCCTTTGGGAGTGTTTGTCAGGAGGGCTCTGCCTCTCTTCTTAGTGTCAGCGTGTGCATAGGGCATCCTCCATGAGAGTGGCAGCACCTCTCCCAGACTCACGTCTCCCGCTTGTGTTGACTTGATGTTACTGAACCACTAGTAGTTGGACAAAGTTGTGTCTTTGAAGGAATCTGCCTTTCTGGGAGGCCGATGGAGTAGGTGTTAGAGGTGACGTCATCCTCTCCCCAAAGGAAAGAGCATTAAATGACACTCTTGGTCGCTTCACCTTGTGTTATCCCTGGGAATCCACCAGGAGACAATTACCTCTCATGTGCCAGCTCCGGTTACTAATGGGAGAAGGTCTGCAAAGAAGTGGACAAGACGCTCCAGCCCAAACAAGGACATGTTGCGGCTGCGTGGGAAGATAGTAGGTGCATTGACACACTTTGGTTCTGGACTAAGAGATGAAAGACGGGGGCGAATTCTGTTTCACCGTATCTTATCTGTCTGGCATTTTGCAACTTTCAAATTACAAACTGGGCTATAGAAAAAGAAAAATCACCCTAGGGAAATGACTAGAGCTGCAGTGATGTGTACTAGACCCCAAACAGGATTGCCAGTCAGACTCTTTGTATTTTGGGAAGATGCACTCTGAGGTGCCTACGAGATGGGTTTTAAGGTTTGTGAAATCTTTGGGGCAACCTTTGCCAAGCCCCAAAACGTCTTTGGTGGGACAGGATTTTCTCCCACAATCATAAGCTCCACCAGTAGGACATCTTGCCGCACACTTGTAGTAACTCACTGAGGTATGGAATTGTTAGACCACCTAGCTCAAATATTCTGTCAGCAATCGAGGCTCACAAAAGCTGCTTTTGTCTCCCTCTCTCCTAGGCTCTCCTTTCATTAATGCCATCATCCACAAAGGATTCGATGAGAGACACGCCTACATAGGGGGCATGTTTGGTGCTGGGATTTATTTTGCAGAGAATTCTTCCAAAAGTAACCAGTATGTTTATGGAATTGGAGGTGGTACTGGCTGTCCCACACACAAAGACAGGTCCTGTTACATCTGCCACAGGTGAGTCAGTGATTTTCTGAGAGGCTCTGCAGCCACCCAGGCAGGTACTGAACAAGGAAAGGGAAGTGGGGACGTCTTCTTCAGAGAAGACATCTTGAACCGGGGGAGAAGTACGGGAGAGGCCTGGGTCCGTATCCCAGTTCTGACGCTGTCTAACCTTGGCCACCTCATCTGACCTCCTGGAACTTCAGTGTCCTCATCTGTGCAATGGGGATGATTATCCCTCTCATACCTGCCTCGGGGTTGTTGAAAAACAAATGAGACAATGTCTGTAAAGTCACTCAGTCAGCTAACATGAAGAACCTAATGTGTGCTAATGCTAACGGCACAAAGAAAAGCTCTCGAGGAGCTCACCGTCTGGCGGAGGAGACGGCGTACAAACAGCTTTGTGCAAACCAGATAGAGGCAGGATCCATTGCAGATCCTCAAGAGAGGGAGGGCCCTGGCATTTAAGGGCTGGGAAAGGCTTCTTGCAGACATGAAGGAAGCCAGGAGGGAGAGCATTCTGAGCATGGAGGACAGCCAGAGAAAATGCCTCTGAGTAGGCAAATGGAGGGTCTTATGAGAAGGGGAGGGAACAGGCACTTATAGAGTACCTACCGTATGCTCGATGCTACTAATGAAGGTCTTGTGACAAATACGAACTCATTGGATCTTGTGAGATTGTTGGTGTTATTAGCCCATTGGGAAGTTGGACAAACTGAGGCAAGCAGAGGTGGTGACTCCTCCAGGGCGCGTAGCTGGGAAGTATGTGAGACCAGATTTGAAGTAGGTCTTCCTGGCTCCAAGCCCAGTGTTCGATCCAGTGTGCCACCATCTGCCTCCATGATAAAAGTAAGTGATAAAACCATATCACGTTCTTCTTCTTACAGGCAAATGCTTTTCTGTCGAGTGACTCTTGGGAAGTCCTTTCTCCAATTCAGCACCATGAAAATGGCCCATGCACCCCCGGGCCATCACTCTGTTATTGGCAGACCTAGTGTCAATGGTCTTGCATATGCGGAGTATGTGATCTACAGAGGGGAACAGGTATGTTGGGCACAGGGTAGACCCAGACAGATGGCCTGGGCTGAGGAGGTGGTTGGCATGGGGCACTGACTCCCTACGGGTATTTCTGTGGCCTTGCTTTTTGTGTAATCTTGTGTTGGAAAGGCAAAGTGGGTCTGACTTTGTGTTGAAAATGTCTTGAAGAAGAATGAAAACCCACAGCACAAGAAATTTCTGATCAAAGTCACCCAAAGGAGGAGGCTGATCCATCGGCACCTACAGAGTTTGTGTCTGGCAGGATTCGGGCCAGAGATCCTACTGATGCCTTGAGCCTGGTGAAGAGGAAGCTGGAGCCCAGGATCAGGGTCTACACTAGGCTCTTGTGCAGGTCGGGACCCTTCCTTCTTCAAGAAGTGTCTGCTGAGTCCTGCCTGAGGAACTGAGCTGGACTGCCACAGGAAGGGTTAGAGGAGCCCCAGGAAGTGTCCTGATGCCCTGAAGTGAGTTAGCAAGGAGTGGGATCACTTTTCCTGCCATGGAAGTTTTCTAAAAATAGGCTTTGTTTTGTTCTGTCTTGGAATGGGTTCAGTGTAGCCCTACCCGCTGAGCTTCCCACTGGAGTGAGTTGTGTCAGGTTTGCTGGTCTTGAAAGATTCGTTCATTCAGCAGAGATCAATTTAATGTGCCTACCTTGACCCTACTGCCTAGGCAACAAGAGAGACCAGGAGAACAGTGACCACAGCCCTGTCCTCAGGGAGCTTACTGTCCCCTAATAAAGTGTGTGTGCAGATGGAGGGGATAAGTACCTACAAGGAGGACACTTCCTGAGGGGATTCTGGGAAAGTTTTATGAATAAGGCCGCATCTGGATTAGAAATCACCCGGTGAACAGTGTGGACAGAGGCTGTGAAGGGGGCGTGGGACGGTATCTAGGGAGAATCGCTTTCTGTTGGGAGAACAAGAGGCTGTGGTGGGCCTGGGGGGAAGGGTTATGTTGCCCATAAAATGGAGACATGGGGAGAGACGTCAAATGTGCCAGTGGAGATGCCTAGTAGACTGCTGGAGTGGTGACATCTGCCCTTAGAAGAGAGGTGAGGTCTAGCAGGTTTCCCAGTCTAGAACTGGGAAACCCTTTGCAAACTTCAGAGTATGATATAAAGGATAGATGATCATTGAAACCATGGGAACAGATGAAGAGTAGAGAAAATAGGACCTGGGAACTGTTCTCAAACTTAGGGGTGAGAAATGAAAGAGAAAACAAATGGCCAAGTCAGCGAAGAAAGAGCTCCCAAAGAGGTAGGGGCCAAAACATGAAAGTGGCCTGTCGGGGAAGCCAGGGAAGGGCCAGTAGACAGGATGAAAAGGCTATTGGAATTAGCAATTAAGAGGTCATTGGCAGTAGGGAAAGCAGGGATGGAAGCCAGATTAGATTGCGGGAGGCCGGCTAGGAAGCGGGGGCAGATGATTCTTTCTAGAGATGTAGCCGTACTGTAAGACCGTACTGTAAGACCTTTGCCCTCACAATGCATACCAGTGCTATTCCCCAAAGAGGTCTGAGAAGGAGAAAATGGACCCATGTACAAAAACTTCTATGATTGGAAAGCGAAGGTGCCATCAGCTGGGGAATGGCTGCACATATGGGAATGCGGTGGAATGACACGGGGGACAACAGAAGGAGGAGAACGTTGTACGTGGTAACAGCCAAACTGTTCCATGATCAGCTGGCAAAGCCTTGGATCCATGGCAATTCCAAAGGACTCCATGATGAAAAAATGTGATCCACGTCCAGAGAGAGGACGGTTGGACTCTGCATGCAGATTGAAACCACGTTTTCTTTATGGTTTTTGTGATGAGGAGATCGTTTTGTATGACTGTACATATTGGGAATATGTTTGGAGGTTTTTGCCTTCTTGTTTGGTGGGGGAGGGAGAGAATTTGGAACTGGAGCAAAAAGGATTTTAAGAGCCTCTGTACTTTAAAAAATAAAGAGGAAAGGCTTACAGGAGGGCTTTTTGGAAAGGAAACTAAAATTTGAGCTGCCACCCTTCCTGTAGGAGATACCCAAAGCGGCCCATGATTTAAAGCAAACTGCCATCCTTGGGCTGTTGGTTCAAGGGAAACCTCCCACCCTCCTCCAGCTCTGTAGTCTCTAGTCTAAAGCAACAGGCTTAGTGGTAACAGGTGAGTACAAACTAACTAAAGGAAGGTGAGGATTAATTACGATGATCAAAATAGCAATCCTATTTTAACTTAATGCTTAGCTAAGAATATATTGCCCTCTCCATACTGGTGTTTATACAGAAGTGTCCGCGAGGCTGGTGACAAACCTCAGAAAACCCTAGCGGGGACACAAGTATGCCTCCTCCGAGGGTGCAGCAGCCACAGCCTTGATGTGTGTGTGCTTCTCCTTAGGCCTACCCGGAATATCTCATCACATACCAGATCATGAAGCCGGATGCCCCTGCCCAGACAGCCACAACAGCGGAACAGAAGACCTAGGAAAGCCCGGGCAGAAGCCAGATGGGACTTACACCTGAGACTGGATTACATGTGATTGTTTCCCAAAACCAAGACACCCTATAAAAATCCTGACAGCCTAGAAACCAGCCGTTTGTCTTTTCTAAAGCATCGCTCTAGTGAGGACTGGTCAGAGAACCTGGTCCACGCTCCGCTGCTCCCGTCCCTTTGTGGAAACATTGACCAGGGTGGCCTCTTCCCATGGCCCGGGGGGGATCACCCTCCCTGCACGTAGCCAACTCAGTAGAGAACAAGACTGCTTGGGTCTAGACTGGGGGACACTGCAAGCGGAGGTGTTCTCAGTGTGCACCTGCTCGGGTTGTTTCATTCGCATACAAACGACATGAAGCCCATGCCCATGGACCACACATTTTTAGAGATGCGTAATCAGCTATTTATTTTTTTGGGTGGGTGGGGGGAAGAGTATTTGAAAATGAGCCAGGACCTTCTTGAGAATATTTTGCACAGTCCAAATGACTAAAATCCTCAGCAATGCAAAGCAAGCTTGTATCCTCACCAAGAAGGGTTCGGGTCTGATTCTTCTCTGGGTTTTGTTTTTGTGTTTGCGCTTGGCATAGACTGCTTTGCTGTAAAAAACAGAATGAGCGTTTTCTTTTCATTCTGGCCTGTTTTCCAGGGGAAGGGCACCAGAATATCCAGGGCTTCATGAGCCTGAGATGAGTTTACAGCCTCCCAAGGTGGGGGTGAAAAGCAGGTGACTTCCCCCTGCTGGTCAGTGTGCCAGTGTGTCTTCACTGGGTTTGACCCAGGGAGGGGGCTGTCTGTCCAGCAGTAGTGTGCAGTGCACCTGAGGTGACAGGATCCTTGAGGTGTGCAGAGGCCTCCAAACAAAGTCCATACAGGCAGTCCGCAGAGTAGCTGGAGGGTCATCTACATGAACGGGGCAGGCATCATCCTTCAATTTGTGCATCCTTCTTACCCAAGAGACGTGGCAAGTGGAGGAACTGTGGTGAAGCCCAAACGTTTAGCCAGCACATGAGGCAGGCCAGGTTTCCCTCAAGTTTGAGGTTTATCTCAGTTCATTTGTTTGGTCAGATTGAAATGTGCCCAACGTTTTCTTAATCAAAAGCGTGGACACTCCAGCCCTTCCTGATATGTTTCAGAGGTTCGCTTAGTAGAGGTGTCACTGGTATGAAACGATACTGGCTTGGCTCAGCTTTGTGTACCATGGGTCCGCGTCTGGAGGTGGGGAGACAGGAGACCCTTTGGCGCCTGCTCCAGAGTTCTGTTTTGCTCGGTTCATCGCACCCTGCGCTCCATCGTTTCATTGATCTTGAAGCAGGAATGGCCAGCCTTGAATGAGAGTGCCAGAGTAGCTGTCCAGAGCAAACTTGGAGCCTTTTTTTTTTTTAAAGACGCTGGTAGCTGATTCCCCTCATAACCACCTAGGGCAGCCTAAGGTGTCTCAGTCCTGTCCAAAAAGTTGGAAACAATCTACCTGGGTTTCTTTTTAGACACTTTCCTCTCGGGTTGAGCCCGTCGCCGCCTAGCCCTGTAGGCCTGGCTGGGCATTTTGGGCCTCTCAGGGTGTCAGCAGGAGAGAGCACCGGGGCAGCATCCCCTGAAGTGTCAGTGACTTCATCAGGGGAAGTGAGTGGGTCTTGGCCTAGAGCATGAAAGTCCCAGTGGCCACAGAAGTAAAAGTTTGACCTTCCCTTTCAGCCTTCAGCAAACGAGGGGAAAGCTTCCATACATAGTAGGTAGTTTTCCCTTACTGTGAGAAGTGCCCATTACCTGCCCTCCCTGTGTAGGTCGAATTCTCCATATCAAACACAGCTGTAGACCTCAGTGAAGCCACAAGGTTCATTAGCATAGTGTCCATGGGAAGGGATTCTGGAAGGAAGCCAGCCTCGGAGTCTGTTACTGTTTGTGCTTTCCCCTGTGATAATGGAATTATTGGGGATGCTGGGTTCAGACGAGCTCCTTAGAAGAAGGGAAGGCGGCCAGCCTTAGTGTCTGAAGTGGTAAGAAGAGGGAGGGAGCAGCGAGGAAGACTCTTGGACTAGGTCTTGTCTGGTAGTGGTTAGAGTCTGCAGAACTGAGGAACAGGAAAGGACTTTGGGATGGTGGGGTACGTGAGATTCCTGGGTGAGGGCAGGTTGGCCCTGGGATTTTTCTGCAGTAGACCACCCTTGGGTTCAGATCTAAAGTCATGATCACCATTGTACTCAAAGGTTAGGACAAGTCTAATGCGTTACAGCAGGGGAGAAGGCCCCCAAATGATTATGAGTAGCGTGTTAAATGTCAAAGTCACGTGAATTTCCCTTCTCTTTGAAGAAAAACCAGCCATCTGGAGGTCATTGCTGTAGTCTATCTAAAGCTTGTGTCTTCTGAGGCAAGTAGAAAATGCAAAGCTGTTGTGCTGACCAGAGCCTGGCACCGATGGGTCTGGGAGGTGTGGCCTTCCTGGCGTGGATTCTTCTCCTTCCCCCCTTCCACCTTCTCCTTTGGCCCTGCTCACTTTCCTACCATCCTTCCCCTGGCCCAGCCAAGAGAGATCACTTTCCTCCCCACTCTGGTGGCACCTTGCAGCACCTAGCCCAGGGCCTCAGTGGCAGCTTAGCCAGAGGATCAGCCAACATCATAGCGAGCCAACCACAGCTCTTCACTTTAAACATTCCCAGATATTTAGCCCCTCATGCAAATGAAATAGAGTCATCACTCTAGGGTGTTTTCTTGGGTTGAGACACCTTGTGCAGGAGCCACAAATGAACAGGCTTGGTATCAGCAGCTCTGCCTCCCAGAATACATAGAAGAAAGTGCTCAGCATTACATTGCTATAAAAAAGGGTGTAACGCTGTCTTCTATTTCATCTCCCCACTCCTACGAAGAGTGTGGACACACTTGTGTGTAATCTCCTAGGCCCTTTTCCCTAGTCTAGCCAGACCCCAGTCTTCTCCAACCAGCTCTAATACCTACCTTCCTTCCAGGCTCTATTAGGCTAAAGAGACTGTAAAAATGGAATCTTTTTGGCCTTCTGGGCCAAGTCCCTGGACTGACAACATGGATTTCACCTCAGGAATGTACTTTGCAAAGCAGTCGGTAGATCTTTCAGATGTCCCATTGGTACTAGTAGAAGGAAAGGGAATGGAATTGCAGGTGGCACTTAGGTTAGGGATGCCCACCTTGTTAACATGAACTTATCTGAAGAGCGCCATCATCTGAAGGCTTCCCGAGTTTCTTGCGCCTTTCTGAAAGCTGTAGAAAGCTCTAATTACAACCAGCACTTAGTCACTGTGCTCTGTGGAGACAGGAGGCCAACCACGAGAGTTCCTCTGCTGTAACCCTGTTCCATCCCATCTGGTGCCATTCCTTACCCGTTCATACCCTGGCCTCCCCCGACCTGTGCTTCCTTTAGGATGAGAAGCTGGCTTGTGAGGTAAAGAATGGGTTCGGTATCTCCCTGGTGTCGTGCGGTTTGCCATAGGCCTCCCACTCACTAGGAAGGAAGGAATGGAAACATTTACATATTGGATAGGATTGCTATCTTTAAATTTTAAGAGGAAACAGATTTGTTCTGCATAGTCCTTCCCAGGAGGTGGAATTGGTACCAGCTGGGAGATAGTCCCGGAGGTGGTTGTCAGTCCTGCCTTAGAGGGAAGCTTTTCCTAACGACCCCAGCTGTAAGATAGCTCCTTTCCTTTCACATGGAGGGCTAACTTGGTGGGGGAGAGGAGGGGGGAAGCATCCGTCTGTCCGACGGGACTGGACTGGACTAGATGACTTCTCTGGGCTTGTCCACAGTGAAGATTCTATGATTCAGAGTCCAGTGAGACGATTGGGCATTTTGTGGAAACGTTTCCTGCTGGGGGTGGGGGATGGGGGCCGTGTACTTGTCATCTGCCTCCCTATCTGGCTACACTCCAAAGTCATCCCCAGGGTTTGGAAAAATGGTAGGAAAGTGACCAAAACATCCTGAATAGGCTACCATAGGGCTCCAAACCTAATCCCAGAATGAAACCCTGTAAGATGGAAGTCTCAAGCTGGACACTTTTTACTGATTTGAAATAAGTTCCTGGAGTGAAGTTGAAGTGAAAGCCAGAAGACAGCTATACAGAGTTTAGATCTTGCTAGGGCCGGTATAGCCGTTTGAAGACCAGTTTGGAAAGGATTTTGAAGACAGGATGAATCCAGGTGTCTTGACCCTTTCTGCCTTTCACAAAACATACTTTTGTTGGGTGGTGCCAAGGGTCCCTTCCTGATTCAAGAGCCTCTAGATAAAGGGCAGGAAGACTGAGGACAAGGGTCTCCCCATGTGCCCCAAGGAGTTTTAGAATAAGGTAGTGAAAAGGCACCCTTGCTTAGGGTCAGTTTGCAGGAAAGGCACCTTCCCTTCCGCCTCCTATTTTTGAGGCCAGGGAAGCTGAGTTGATGCATACACACTCAGTCTCTCTGCTCTGCTACATGATTGGGTCTGTGGTTTCATCAGTGGCCGGGGGCGGGGGGGGGGGGAGGCGGGCACAAGCGGCAGCCCCCAGTAGAGGTCCACCCTGCTCCCTTCCCCTCTCGTTTCTGGCTCCCAGGGCGGCCCTGTAGCCATCCGGCTGTTGTCTCAGATGCTTGCCTTGTGACCAGCCCACCTTTCCCCCATCCTTGTTCTCTGTCTTGTCTTTCACACCATTTTTCACTCGTACAAGTTGTCCTTGGTAAAATATGTTGCAGGCTGCTTGCCACACATCATGACGTTGGGTTACTAGTCATGCTGATTCTTCCAAAGTCATGGTGGTGAACGATTCACAGCCATAGAACAGCTCAGAAGACTTTGGGTGTCAGAAGACGGGGGTCGGCAGCAGCCGCACCTGGCTTTCCAGCAAGTGCCGATGCGTTCATCTGTGACGTGATCTGTCCCCTTCAGCTCTTCCTGTGACTGCATATTGCCTGCCTCAGATCCCACTGTTGGTGCCTCCTTTTTTGGTAGCCGTATTTGTACTTGCTTACCTTTTAGCTCAATGATGGATCAGTAGAAGGAGGTGGTGCATTAGAAGGCACTTTGACAGAAACCGGCTTTTCCTTGGCGGCAGCGGCTGGAGTGTTGATTTCGGTTGTGTTCCCAGTGGTGGTGTTTGTCTTGGTGTGTCCCAGGTCACGGCCTGGGGGTTTTTGTCGTCTCTGTATTCAGTCCGTCGTGACTCCGTGGTTTTGGTTTTGACCCGTTGGCCCTTGTCCACTGATGCCGTGGAAGGATGCTTCCCAGGCATGCAGAGTCTTTTGTCACTTGGAGCTGCTACAACAGCCACCTTTTCTTTTCCTCGTCCCCAACCCCTTCCTTCTCGCTAAAAGAGGCTATCTGCCAAGGTGACCTCCCTGCTGGCAGGTTTCTATTTCAGACATGGTCGTGTTGATTTTAACTTGTAACTGCTTTGGCTTTATGTCTAACCTGCAGTACTTGTTATCATTTAGTAACCAATAAAGACATTTTGGAAGCAGCTCTGGTGCATGTGCAGTAAATGCCGGGTGGTCAGGGCACTTGTGGATGGTGGGTGCAAAGCAGCTACCCGCAGAAGTTCAGTGGGGCTCCCGATTCTCACTGGACCCTGCCAGTCCTTCTCCTGGTCAGAGATGACCCAGAAAGCCGAGGTTTGTAGAGAAACATGTTGAAGGCTCTGGAAGCTGAGATGCTTAAGCTTAGGTCAGAACCCACATGGGGAACCCCAGTGGCCTGCCTCCCTACTGTCTTCCCCAGCCGTAGGCCACCAGACAGATACGAGTGTTGTGCAGGCACAGTCCCCCTCCTGGCTGCCTGGGCAATCAAAGAGGAGTGAATCTGGGGTGGAAAGGGGCCAGTGGAGGTGTTTTCTCCACGGCTGGCCAATTCTCAACTACATCCTGGAGCTCTTGGACTTCCGACTCGGAGGCACAAGCGGGGCTGGCTCCCCTCTGTTGCCGACACCTTGTTACAGGCCAAGTAGTTGGTTGTGAATTAGCACTGTGGACACAAACAAAACAGCCCAGCACCATGGAGATCTTCCCCATTCCAATCCTCAACAGCCTCATGCTTGTGTTTTGGACCAGAGAAAGAGCCAAAGATAGAAAGGGGCTTCCCCAAGGTCTCACACACAGCTAGTCTGTGAGTCTTAGGACCAGGCCCAGGCCTCATAAATTTTGGAATAAAGAATTTCCATGCAAACATGCTCAAGCATCCAGAGGGGGACATCATGAGAGCTTCAGAGGGCCCTGGCAATCGTGGAGCACAATTCAGTGGACATCCCAGAAGGGGCATCTCTAAACCCAGGCAAAAAGATGTCCTCCTCCACGGTCACCCGGCCCCACCCAGGCAGCATCACTAACATCTCTTTAGGGCACCATGTGGCTGTCCGTGCACATGGACAAGAAAAGTTGGAGTCTCATACTGACCAGTCTGCATTTCAAAATGGCGGCTCATGGGGACACCACAGAAAGCCAGCCACCCAAGCATGTGCCTCTTGATGGTCAGAATGGGGACTGTCTCCATGGCGCCGGGCTGTTTAGTTCGTGTCCACATTGCAGAGGAGTGTCGCTACCATGTGGTCTCTGGGTGACCTGAACCCAGGCCCCAGGTAAGGCAGGAGCCCCTCACCGAACAGAGCAAGCAGTGTTCTCCACTGAGAACATATTGCTTTGGAAAGACGTTCTGCACAGTCTCAATGCAATGATGGGCTCGTCTGTTAAGAAAACAACCACTTAATTAACCCTATGAAAATCTCTCAGCATCACAGAGTCCTCAGGCTGTACTTCCTCTCCTTTGTTAAAGTCACTTTCCAGGTCACACAAGGCGGCCCGGCCTTTAGCATAGACACTGTAAGGGAAGCCATCCATTCCACACATGTCTAGGAACGGTCTCAGCTGGGCTGAGCTCCGAGGAGATAAAAAGCCCTGGTGGGACATGACCTTTCCTGGCCCTGGCTTGGGGGCCAGAGGGCTGATATCTAAGGCCCAGCTCCACCAGCTGGGTAACCTGGAGCAAGGACTTCCCCTTCCCTGGGTCTCTGCTCTTTATAGAATGAGGGCTTGGCTTCGATGGAGCTTCAAAGGCGCCTCCCTATTTCCAATCCTCTGCTGCAGCATCTTAAAATGTCCATACAAAGACCTTGGCTTTGAAAACCTAAAAAACTTTCTTCTGGGCCCCCAGAGGGATATTAAGTGGCCTGCCCATGATCACACAGCCAGTGAGGAAGCAAGATTTTAACTCGGGTCTTTCTGACTCCAACACCATGCACTGACTCAGAGTACAGCCAGTCTAAAGAACTAAAGGGGAAGTGAGTGCCCCGCCATTTCACAAATTGTATGTGAATGCACTGGAAGATCTTTATAGTCTCGATAGTAAACACAAGGCCCGACATTTTGTAAATGTTAAAATAAATTGAATTGTGAAGTGGTGCTGTGGATAGAGCCAGACCTGGAGTCAGAAAGACCCGAGTGTAAATCTAACCTCAGACGCTTACTAGCCGTGTGACCCCTGGGCAAGTCGCCTCGCTTTGTTGGCCTCAATGTCCTCTATTAAATGAGCTGAAGGAAATGGCAAACCACCCAGATGGGTTAGGGTTAGGGTCATAAAGAGTTCGACGCAACTCAAAACCCCTGAACAGCCAGCGTATCCCGGAGAGAAACACAGATCTTATCTGTTCCCTGAAGCATCGTTGACAAAGCACCTTACCTACCCCATCTCCACTGACCAGTCCCAACCCTAGTAGGATAACCAATGCAAATGTCAGAGGAGCTCAAGGGAGCCTGCTCCAAGCCCTTCCTTCCACCAAGGAGGACACTGAGGCTGCAGCTCAGTCAGTGATAGAACCGGGATTCCTCTAGACTACACTCCACACTGTTTCTGCTGCACCAGAGGGCGAAGCAGCTGGCCAAGATCATCCAGCCCATTAGTGACCAGGCGTTCTGGCTTCCAAGTCCGATGCCTTCTTGTAGATCAGGTAAAGCAGTAAGGGAGCAGGACCCAAGAGTGCCGGCGTAAGCAGCCTGGGCCAGAACGATTGTGGCACCAAGAGCCGGGGCTCATCAGCCAACCTGCGCACCCCGTGGAGTCTGCTCAGAGACAACATGCCTTAGCTAAGAGGAGGCAGGTCTCCTTCCTACTAGAAACTACTTTTGGGAAGGGCTGAGGACCTAGAATTACAGAATCTGAGGTGGATGGGACCTTAGTGGCCATCCAGTCCACCCCATGCACTGTCCCGTATGGAGCCTGTGGTATCCATCCTCTGCTTGGAAGCCCCCAAGGAGGGGAGCCCACCACTTCTCTAGTACCATGCGAGGACAGCAGGAAGGGTCTCGCTGACAACTCAGCAACTTTCCCCCACTCACCGCTCCCAGTTCTGCCCTGGTTCTGGGAGCCCAACAGAACCAATCTAGTCCTTCCACACAGGGAGCCTTCGAGATGCTTGAAGCTAAGAGCTTACACATTCCTCCTCCGTCTTTTCTCTGGGCTCATTGAGCCATTCCTTCAAACAGTCCTCCAGGGACACACTCAAGGTTCGCCTTCCTGGTGAACTGGCTGGACACTGGCCAGCTTCTTAAACCGTGGTGCCCAGAACTAAAGCCAATGTTCAATTCTGGGGAGGCATGAGTGCAGCAGAGGACAGAGGGACTGCTACCTCCCTGTTTCTGGCACCTGTCTGCCCTTCCTAATGCAGCCCTGGATGCCATGACATCGTTTTGGATACCACATCACCAATTCATTGATTCAGCACTGATCATTTATATTGGGCTTGCTGCCCATCCCCAAATCCTTTCAGCATCCCTGCTGTCTGTCCCTGACCTTCCATTTGTAAGGGTGACTGTTAGGACCCTATTGAATTTCACCTTGTCCTCAGCCCAGTGCTCCAGCCTGCCAAAATTCTTGAGGATGCTGGTATCCAGTGTGTTAGCTGCCCCTCCCAGCTGGTATTATCTGCACACTTGATCGGCATTCGGCGTATCATCTATGCCCATCTTCTTTCCAGACTTAGAGTCAGTACCAAGACAACTCTTTTTGAGGCTAAAAACCCAAGTATCTGATTATTCAAACATTCACCTGTTCACACAGGATTAAGACAAAAGATAAGGAGCAGGGGCTGAAATACAGAATTGGCGACTACAAAGCCAATCGGACTGGGGTGAGGATACGAGACCAGCCCTCTGAACATCTTTGCTGGAATTTGACCCTTTCTCAATTTCCCATAAAAGTTGTTTTGTGGAAGATCCTACCTTGCTCAGGGTGCAAAGGCTGGGAAAGTTATCAGGGCTGGAGAGCCCAAGGAGAAGCAGGCAACGCTGTTGGAGGGTCGGCCCCACCAACGGTCCCCCCCCCCCACTTCTATCTAGGCCATTTGTAGCAGCAGGGGATTTAGACTGTGGAGGTCCATTGTCCAACCCACCTCTCATTTTATATCTGAGGAAGACTCAGGCCTTCTAATTCACTAAGTGGCAGGACCAAGATTGTACGTTACCAGAACAGAACACTGGGTCGAGTCTAATAAGAGGTAGAGTAATAAGGATAAATGGGAAGGCCTCCCTGGGGCCCCAAAAACATCAGCTCTAGAAGTGAGGTTGAAGAAGTGCGTCTAGACAGTTGTTCACATCAGCCCAAGTACAGGTCTCCTCCAAGGCTGGGTGCGGGACAGCTAATCCTCGATCAAAGCCCAAAGTGAGGGAAAAGGAGTTCACCAAACCTCACACAGCAACTCAGTAGCAGAGACAGGATTTGAACACAGATTCCATGGCTTTAAAAAGTAGTGTTCTTTTCTCACTGCAACAGGTACACGTGGGCCATTTGCCGGTCATTCAAGAAACACCTACTGTGTGCAGGGCACCCTCAGGTGGAGGGAGGGGAAGGAGACGCAGAGTTCAGAAGCAGCCAGCGCTGTTTGTTGAAAATGCATTTATTTTTCTCAAATGGTCTTTTTCAAGCAATAAATAAAAACCACTGAGGAGACAGAAACAACAAGCAGAAAACAAAGCAAAACCCAAACAAGATACGCCACATAGGCGCAGCAGACACCAGACACACCAAGACACCGAGGCTGTTTACAGAGTGAGGAGGAAGGTGTTGCTCTGCTCCCTCCACTATCCTGAAAGGCTTTTCCTTCTTGCCCTCCAGTTGGAAGACGAGTTGGGGGAGGGGGGATGTCCCTGGGATAGAGTCTCATCTGGCCCCAGCTCCATGGCCATCGAGGCTTTGAGCAACGTGAGCTTTCTGGTGTTCAACGGGGTCAGCGGGGCCAGATTCAGTCCAAAGCTAAGAAGGACTTCCTTTGCTCAGCTCTCAATCTCTAGCCCCTCTCCCCAGAAACTGGACCTGAGCCTTCTGGCTGGCCCCCCAAACTATCCTTTCAAATAGGACAAGAGAACATGACCTAGAATCTCCACTCAGAGGACTAAAGCCTGGCACCTCCCAGTGAAGGCGTCCACTAACACAGGTGTGTCAGGCCTCAGAAGGGAAGGGTTCATGGCATTCATGATCTCTCCAGGAGAGATACTATATTCAAAGGCTGACTGGCCACCAACAAGCTCAAAGGAAATGAAGCTGGCAGGATTTCTCCTGAGAACAGAAAGGCCCCACCTCAATGCCCAGAAGCCAGGAGGAAACCTCTTCCCTCTTGCACCTGAAGAGGTGAGTAAATCATAGAAGGTGTCCCTTTGTGCCCAAGCTCTGCCATCCAGGCCACAGGCAATTGTGAGAGTAGAACTGTGTGAGGAGTGACCCAGATGACTATGGTCATCCAGTGGGGACAGTAGTTTGCTAGAGGGCATCCTTGCCAGAAGACTTAAAAATGTTCCAAAGGAATGGAACAATGTGGGACACTTTCCTTTGATCTCAGTAGCACTGGGAGCTCCCAGTGAGCTAATTTCCACAACTAATACAGATTTCAGCATCTGCACAGTGGCTTGGATGCTGAGAATTTGACATCGTGGAGGGCTAGTCTTGGTCAGCCAGACCTGGGGTTAAGTCTGGACACATCCTGGCTCTGTGACACTGGGCAATTCCCATGCCATATATGGTCATTTTTTTCTCATTTGGGAATTCTTTTAAATGACACCAGAAAATGAATGAGATCTTGGGCAAGTGAGGGAAGCTTACTTCCCTTGCCCTAGTCTGATCAGATGTGGATGTGAAGGCTAGTGGCATGTCCAGAGGAGGATGGCCAGGCCAGATGAGGCTGGGAGCTGGGCATTCATAGCCAAGAGAAAAGAAGGTTCTGGGAAAACATGTCAGTTGTCTTCAAAATTATCCATCATATGGAAGAGATTAGTCTGGTTCTGCTTGGCTCCAGAGGGCAGCACCAGGAAGAATGGGTGAGGGGAGTTGTGGAGAGGCTGGTTTGTCAATATGAGGAAAAATGTCCTAACATTAACAGGAGCTTCCTGGATTCATCCCAAAAAGAGATTATTAGGTCTAGAATTTCACAAAGGCCACTTTGGAAAGCAGTGAGTTTCCCATCAGTGAAGGCCTTCAAGTGGACACTAGGAGGCTATTTTTCTAGGATGTGGCAGGAAAAATTCCTTTTCAGATTGGAATAAATGAACTCTGAGGGTCCTCAGTTGCTCATTCTGTGGACCTATGAACGAAGCATGAACAAAAGGATCCGTTTATCTAGGACAGCTTATTCATGGGATTTGGAAGGAAAGGGGTAAGAAGAGAGACCACCATCTGTGTCACGGTGAGATGGATAACTGAGTCCTTTAGAGTCACTGGAAATGTCTGGCCAGGACAGGCAGAAGGGCAGCTCTGGCCGGTGCTCACCCTCACCAGGCAGCTCCCTTTTTTCCCTCCTCTCCCCGGCTATCTTCCTGCGGCTTCTCCAGCTGCTGAGCCCACAACACAAAGGAAGAGCATGAAACCCTGGCCTCTGAGAACTGAACTGCCTCCGGGCTATCGGACAAAGAGCAGGCTGGCAGTCCATATGCTTCTGCTCCCAAAGGTTGTGCTGTACAGCACAGAACTGGGAGCAGGCCGCCACAGGACAGGAGCCTAGCAAGAGCCACCCTGGGGGGTCTGTGGAGGCCACCTTCTAGAGGAAGCACATCATGGGAACAAGCCTAGTTAACCGTGTGGCTTGGAGGCCTGTATCATTTAGCCCCCTCCCTGGGAGAGACAAGAAACATCAGCCCATCTCGAGACAAGAATCCAACTCCCTCCAGCCAGGACCCACAGAAGCGCACGGCCACAGCATGGGGAAAACACAGGAGCGGAAACAACTGGTACCATTTCAAGAGAGGGCCTGACTTCACAAGGGACCGTGTTGGATCCTAGGACCAGGGTGTGTGCCTCTCTAAGCCAGCCCACACAATATCATCCATGTTTGCCCAGGACAAGATGGAGGGCTGATTCATCCTGGGCGAGGGCCTTCAAAGAGTGCCCACCGGGCACGTTGGCCCTTAGGGACCTTGGGTTTACATCCCATAGTCGAGAAGCATCTCAGTGACCTAAAGTCAGGTGTGCCCATAAGGGGCTAGCGCATCTCCAGAGGACCTGAGGAGGACAGAAGCTCAAGACGTCACCCAGCCCACCCCATCCCACGGACCATGCTTTCCATTGCCGCTAGCACCTGGGGAACCTTTGAAGGGGGAGCAGACCCCCGGCCACCACGTCAATCCAAGCTGGGGTTCTAAGAGCCCCCCTTGGCACGATGCCTGTGCCCATCTGCGGCATCGTGCTCAACACCTCCATGAGGCCCCGGCGTCTTCACTGACCCTCGACTGGCTGCACTTTCACACTCTGAGGAGGCAAGTTCCTTCCTATATTTGTGTTATTTATTATCATGATTCTCCGGTCTGTGATTTCTGGAATAAAATGATGCCCTCCTAGGCTACTTTTAAACACAGAAAGTGACCGCAGCCACCCAAGCCGTCAGGGGTGGGGAAGCGGCCATCAACGCGCTGCCGTGGGCCCTGGTGGGAGTTAGGGAGGGACCTAGGACGTGCACATCTCCCGGCCATGGGGCTTCACCAAGAGGTTCTTAAGACATTTCTGTTGGAAGAAGGGAAGGCTGCTCTCCCCGACCTGCTCCGCCAGC
The DNA here is from genome assembly GCF_011100635.1 of Trichosurus vulpecula. Classification (NCBI taxonomy): domain Eukaryota; kingdom Metazoa; phylum Chordata; class Mammalia; order Diprotodontia; family Phalangeridae; genus Trichosurus; species Trichosurus vulpecula. The sequence continues at coordinate 3,387,163 of NC_050578.1, forward strand.
CAGCTGAGACCGGGCCTCCGCTGCTGAGAACCGTGCCTTTATTGCTATCTTGGAGGGTCTGTGATCTTAGTGGGAGGTTGAGCCCGGCCAGCCTAGCTAGGGGGTCCGGGGTCAGGCAGGAAGGAGACCCGGCCATCGGAGAGAGGCCCCGCGCTGGGCAGAAGGAGGAAGCAGCCCCCGTCGGGGAAGGGCCCTCAACACCCCAGCAAACACAGGAGCCAAGGGGCCGAGCTAGGATCTGACACGCAGCCCGGGACAGCCCCGCACTTAGCAAGAGCCTGGCTTACAGCAGGCGCCTAATAAATGCGTGGTGACTGCTGGGCAGGCGCCCCAGCCTGGAAGCAAGCTCTCTGGCGCGGCTGGGGCTGGGGAGAGCCCTCCCCAGAGGGTCCTAGCAGCCGGGGGAAGTAGCGATGGGGCTGGGAAGGTAGGGGAGGCTGCTGGGGGCTGACACCGGGAAGCTGAAGACAAGCTGAGAGGAGGAGGGCGAGGCTTTGGCCGGCTCCCCACGAGGCACCGTCACCGGGGGGCTGGCGGCCTCCGCGGCGCAGGACGTGGCCAGCACCTGGGACTCAAACTGCAGCAGCTGCCCCATGAAGCTGAAATTGGGCGAGATGACGCTGCGCCGCTGCTTCACAAACTCAAAGGCCGCCTCCAGCCTCACCTTCTTCTTCATCATCAGGTAGGCCAGGCAGATGGTGGCCGAGCGCGAGATCCCGGCCTGGCAATGCACCAGCACCCGCCCCTGGCGGGCTTGGACGGAGTCTGGGGGGGAGGGGAGGACAGGGAGGCGGCAGAGGAAGGAGGAGGGGAAAAGGGGAAGAAGAGGGATGGAGGAGGGGGAGGGGAAGGGAGGAAGGGGAGGGAGGAGGGGAGGAGGGGAAAGGGGGAAGAAGAGAGATGGAGGGAGGAGGGGAGGAGAGAGGTGGAGGGGAAGGGGAGAAGGGGGAAGGAGGGGAGAGAAGAGGAGGGGAAAAGGGGGGAGGGGAGGAGGGAGAGAAGGGAGGAAGAGGGAGGAAGGGAGGAGGGAGAAAAAGGAGGGAGAAGAGAGATGGAGGGAAGAAGAGGGAGGCAGGGAGGGGTGGGGAGAGGGAAAGAAGGAGGAGAGCTTTAGCCACGCTAAAGCCGTCGCTCCCTGGGCCTCTGTCTCCGTCATCAGAGAGGCCCCTCCTCGTTCGCAGGCTGCCTCCCCCTCCCCCCTCCAGTGCAGGTTCCAGTTTTCACCTTTCTCTGGATCCCTGGCGCCAGTCCAGACTAACACCTGCTGGCTGACTGACCCTCCGCCCACACATCCATCTCCCCATCCTCCACTCCAAGGGCTGGCAAACTGGACCCACGGACAAATCTTGGACTGAGCCTTGGAAGCTCCTAGTGCTGTCTGGAAGCTTTTCTTGTTTTAAAAACCAGTCTTAGCTCTCAGTCTGGACAGAACCGGGCAGGAAAGCAGACAAAAACAGCGGGGCTGGCTTTGGCCTGCAGGACACAGTCTGCTGACCCTGACCTAGGACGGGAGTAGGACTCAGAGTTGGCAGAACCCTCAGAGACCAGCCAGTCTGGGCCCTGCACTAGAACAGGATGGGACAGAGCCGGCACTGGAACCCAGGCCTCCCATTTCTACCCCCAGTCTCCAGCCAAGCATCCCTGGGCAGCAAAGAGAAGGGAAAGTATGCCCTGGCTCCTGGTCACCCCATGGTGGGGACAGGAGGTGCATCTCTTGTTCTCAGAGAATATCAGGTGGGGAGGCTATCCCGATGGGGGGAGGGGCTCTGTCCCGATTGAGGAAGGGACTCCGTCCTGATTGGGGGGAGGGGCCCTGTCCCGATTGGGGGAGCCCCGCCCCCCGCCCCTTCCCTGGCCTTCTGTGGGGTCCCAGACAGACCTCACACACACATGCAACCAACGTACCAATGAACTCGATGGCGTCCATGAACCAGGAGCCAATGTCTGCTTTGTGGTTATCTTCCACAGGGATGCACTTGTACTGGTAATGGTCCTCAAAGTGGTTCGGACAGTCCAAGGAGACATTGAGCAGCGCAGTGATCCCCAGGGCGTCCAGCGTGTCCCTCCGGGCCGCGTGCTGGGCACTGCCCAGGTAGAGGAAGGGAAGGATCTCGACGGGCCCCCCCTGCGCAAGGCAGGAGACAGACCTCAGAGCCAGGCAGAGGGACAGCAGGGCAAGGGAGAAAAGGGGAGGGACGTGGGCCCAGGGAGGAAATGGCCAGAGTCTGAGGAGTGGGAATGGGCGGCTCCAGGTGCCAAGGCCCATCCCCATTCCTGAGCTGGCCTTCTCCTAGGATAAGAGATTTGGAGCTGGGAGGAACCTTGGAGCTTGGAGCTATCCAACCCACTCAAGAGGAAGGGAACAACCTTGCTTTGATTGTGAAGTTAATCAATTACCCCACCAATTGACCAATCGATCCATAGAATTTACTCAGTGTCAGGCACCCCAAAAGAAGTCTCCTTATCTGGTCCATCGCAGACCAATTCTCAGCCACTTTCTGGGTGTACCCTCCCCACCAGCCCACACCTCTCCCCACTCTCCAGCTCTGGAAACCACTCTTCTTGAAAGGCCACGCCAACATCTGCCCTGGCGCTAATCACCATCCTTCTGACTTTGGTCTCCAGCCACCATTTAGTGGTAAGTGTTAGCTTCCCCTATTAGAGGACGAAGGCTTGAACTGGTATCCCTACCACCATCCTCCCCTCTCCCCATCCACACAAGTGTTTAACAAATGCTTGTTGACCGAGTGGCTGATAGATTCCCAAGTACAGTAATGAGAAGTGTAGCATTCTAAGGTGAGTCCCTGTGAATGGAGCCTGTCGCCGGCGGGCCTGTGCTGGGCTCCTACAGCAGGGGTCTGGAGGCTGTCCTGGCCACCCCCAGCAGCCTTCTGTGGTTGGCTTGCTAGAAGAAAACTGAGGATAGCCGCCCTGTATCTGAACCCTCATCCAAATGAGCTGGGGTCCTCTCCCAAATCATCCCCCCAGGGCTAAGGCAAAGAAAGACTTAGAGACATCAAATGGTCCAGTCCAGAAAAGACAGCCTGGCATGTTGCCACAAGCAGGGACAGTGGATGGATGGATGGATGGCAAAGCATTTATTAACAGCAGTGTGGAGAGATTCTCTAGTGAGGTACAGAGGGACCACACTGGCCAGCAGCAGGAGACCCCCACTGAGGAAATCCCAGGTCCTTGAATGTGTTTCATGTTTGTGGAGACATTTGGGCTGACCCAGAGGATGGAGATCCTTAGCTGTTGTCCTCTTGCCAATTCCATTCCCCACTGACCTCCTGGGAGGGACCTCTCTAAGAACAGCTGGCTGCAGCCAGCCTTCCCCCCCCCCATCCCAGGGCTCTTTCAGACTCCCCCAAATGTACCTGGTCATGCAGTGGGGTGCCACAGGAACTGGAGCCCAGGTCAGGAGGTTCCGTGATGGTGGGAGGAATGGGGGATGAAACAGTGGCCAAGGACTTGGCTTGTGAACAGAATTCTGGGTACTCAGAAGAAAACTTCTCATAACCACCTGCAAAGGAGATTCAAGAGGTCCATGGTGAGGAGCTGGAGGCAGGGGATTTGAGCCTCCTGGGATGAGGACCCAAGCCAGACAAAAGGGACCTCGGTCTGCCCCTACTCCCACCCTGCCCTCGATCTGTTTGTTCACGCCATCCTTAATACCTAGAATGGAATCCTGCTCCCCACCACCCTAATCCCCATTTTCTACAGCCCCCTCCATTCAATCTCCTTTCTTCCTCCAAGCCCTCTGCTTCAGCCTCTCTTCATCTCCTACATGTGACTCTAGACTCCTGGAGGGCAAAACCCAGGCTCTATCTTTGTGCTTCCCCTACTCCCAGCACACTAGATCCTTGCACACCACAACGCTTCACGTCAGGGAACTGAGTAGTGGCTAAAGAGCCCCTCCGTGGGCCTCAGTTCCCACTTCTGTAAAATGAGACAACAGTTAATTCTAGAGCTGTGAGCCTCATCAGTCCTGCCTTACTCTCCATGCACTCCCCCCACCATGGAGGCCCCATGCTGTTGGACAACTCTTGGACTTGACCCAGGAAAAGAATGAACAGTGATGCATACAGAGAACTCTCAAGTTCCCACAGTGAAGCCCCCAGGTACTCACAGCCCCCTCTGATGACCTAGTGTATGTGGGGAGGGGAACGTTAAGAAGGATGGACTAGAACAGGGCTTCTGTAGCTTTCTTTGTGTCCTGCACCCTTTTGGCAGTCTGGGGGAAGCTGATGGACCCTTTCCTCAAAACTATGTTTTTAAATGCATAAAGTAAAATGCATAGGACTTCAAGGAGAGCCAATTATACTGAAATACAGTAAATAAATAGATAGAAATAGGTGGCACAGTGGTTAGAGCACCAGCCTGGGAGTTAGGAGGACCCCAGTTCAAATCCAGCCTCAGACACTTGATGGCTGTGTGACCGTGGGCAAGTCAGTTAACCCTGTTTGCCTCAGTTTCCTCATCCGTAAAATGATCTGGAGAGGAGGATGACAAACCACTCTTTGCCAAAGAAACTCCAAATGGGGTCACCAAGAGTCAGACATGACTGAAACAACTCAACAACGTAAGATTTACATATGTCTATCCTATAGCAGAAGGGAGCCCCTGGAGCTTCCCAAGCAGGGGAACACTATGGTCAGATCTGCAGTAACCAGACTGGCCACCTGGAGGAGAACTTTCCCGAAAGAACCAGACACCTGCAGGCTGCTCCTCTTCCTTCCTTCTGGCCCTCTCACTGTCAATGTGAACTCCCCCCAGCCAAGGGCGAAAACAGGCCATCTCCTGCCACCTCCCCAAATCACCCTCGGTCCCTACAAACATTGAAGGCACTGAGAAGCATCCCAGGGGCACGGGAAGAAGGGATTGGTCAGGGGCCAATGCTCCTCGCAGCTGCCGGCTAAAAGCAGACCCAGGGGAGCTGGAGGGGTCTTGCTGAGACTTAAAGAAGGAATCCTGGAGAAAGAGAGAGACTAAGATTCGGAACTCGGAGACAGCCTACAGGACATGAAGCTCAACCCTCTCATTTTACAGGGCAAGAAACAGAGCCAAAAGGAGGAAGGGGCTTGGCCAAGGGCACAGAGGTCTCTGGTCTCTGCGGGCTGTGGGGAGCGGAGAGAAGGGGAGGATTGGATGGAATGTGTCTGGGGACCATTCCAGCCCCAAACAGTAATGACAGCATCCTCCGGAGACAATGCCTCTTTGTTCTGGGTGTGTTCTGGCATGACCACTCGGCTGCTCGAAGTTACCTGTTTAGAGGCTACAGAAATAACACGAGACTGAGAGTCTGGAGACCTTACCCACTCTGGGCCTCAGTTTGCCCATCTCTTGCTTCCTTGTCCTATAGCTATCCAGACCCTGCCAACCCCCAGCCCTGGGTCATCCCCATCATCCACGCCCCTTTGCTTTTATTCACGTGGTACTGAGGTCCCACAAACATGCGGACTGGGGCCACTGCAAATTTCTGTCATCTGATCGCAACTGGACCCTCCTTGCAGCAAGGCAATTCTGCGCCTCCCGAATCCATTCTGGATCCCACTCACTTCAGGGGTTATTCCAGACTTTCTCTTCTTTCCTCAACCTTCTCATAACTCCTCTCCCTCAGCCTCTCAGCTGAGGACTTTGCCTCACACTTTATAGAGATAACTGTGGATAAGCTCCTCCTCTTCCCTTCTCATCTCATAGTCCCTTAAATTCATTCCCCATTCTTTCTTTATTCCCATCTCTGATGAAGAGGTAGGTTGTCTCCTTGCCAAGACATTCCATCTTTCTCTTCTAGCAGACTGCCTCTGTGATCGTACCTACTCCCTGCTAATGTTCAACCTCTATGGATTGCTCCTTTCCTGCTACCTACAAACACACCCAAGACTCCCTTTAGCCTTAAAAAATCCTTGCTGGGAAGTAAAGTGAGCAGAACCAGGAGAACATTGTACACAGTAACAGCAATGTTGTATGATGACCAATTGTGGATGACATAGCTATTCTCGGGAATACAATGATCCAAGACAATTCTGAGGTACTTACAATGAAAAATGTTATCTACCTCCAGAGAAAGAATTAATGGAGTCCGAGTGCAGATCAGAGCATACTTTTTTAAATTTTATTTTCCTTGTTTGGTTTGGTTTTTTTTTGGGGGGGGGGTGGGAATCTGTTTTCTTTCACATCATGTCTAATATGGAAATACGTTTTGCATGACTGTGCATGTATAACCTATATCAAATTGCTTGCCTTCTCAGTGAAGGGGGAGGGAGGAAAGAGAATTTGGAACTCAAAAAATTTTTAATGTTTAAAATTATTTCTACATGTAATTGGAAAAAATAAAATATTAAATTAAAAAATCCTTGCTAGAATTTGGAACTATGGCCAAAGGGCTATAAAACCATGCATACCCTTTGATTCAGTAATACTACTACTAGGTCTGCATCCCAAAGAGATTAAAAACAGAAAGGAAAAGGACCTACACATACAAAATATTTATAGGAGCTTTTCTTGGTGGCAAAGAATTGCAGATTGAGGGGCTGCCCATCAACTAGGGCATGGTTGAACAAGTTGTGATGTGTGATTGCGATGGAATACTACTGTACTATAAGAAATGATGAGCGGGATGCTCAGGAAAACCCAGAAAGACTTACATGAACTGACGCAAAGTGAAATGAGCAGATCCAGAAGAACAGTGTATGCACTACAGCAACATTGTATGACGAGCAACTGTGAATGACTTATTTATTCTCCATCATACAATGGCCCAAGACAATTCTGAAGGACTTATGGTTAAAAAAAACATGTTATCTAAGTCCAGAAAAAGAACTAATGGAATCTGGTTTGTTTGGGGTTTTTTTTGGGGGGGGGAAGGCAGGGCACTTGAGGTTAAGTGACTTGCCCAAGGTCACACAGCTAGTAAGTGTGTCAAGTGTCTAAGGCTCCAGGGCTGGAGCTCTACTCACTGTGCTACCTAGCTGCCCCTGAACTAATGTGATCTGAATGCAGATTGAAGCATACTTTTTTAAAATTTCTTTTTCTTGGGGTTTTTTTGGTCTATTTTCTTTCACAACATGATTAATATGGATGCAAATTGATTACCTTCGCAATGAGGGAGGAGAGAATGGAAGGAGAGACTTTGGAGTTCAAAATTTAAAAAAATGAATGTTAAAAACTGTTTTTTACATGTAATGGGGGTGGATAAAATATTAAATTTTCAAAGTCCTTGCCAGGCCCTTTAGGCCCTGCAAGCTACCTTCCTATAGATCTCTTTTCTTTTTCAGTCAAACTCCTGGAAAGAACCATCTACATTTGATGCCTCCACTTCCTTTCCTCTCACCCTCTTTTCAAACCCAAAGGTTCTGAGACCTTTGCAAAGGTTTACATTCTAGTTTTTTACCTCCTCAACTGAAATTTTCCTCTCCAAAATTTCCAGTGATCTCTTAATTGCCAACTCTAATGGTCTTTTCTCCATCATTATCTTTTTTAAACCTCTCTGAAGCCTCTGACACTATCATAAATCTTTTCTCCTTGATATTCCTCCTCTCTAGGTTTTCATGACATTGCTGCTCTCTCTTGGTTCTCCTCCTACATGTCTGTCTGCTCCTCAGTCTCCTTTGTGAGATCAGCATCCATATTATACACGTTAAATAAGGGTGTATCACAAGTCTCTTTTCACTTGGTGACCTAATAATCTTCCATGGGTTCAATTATTATCTATGCAGATGACTCCCAGATTTATACATCCAGCCCTAATCTCTCTCCAGAGCTCTAGTCCTGCATCACCAACTGCCTATGAGACATTTTCAAATGGATGTCCCAAGGGCATCTCAAACTCAAGGCGTCCAAAACAAAATTCATTATCTCCCTCCCCTCCCCCTCACCCCATTCCTTTACCTCTCCCCCTTTTTGAACTTCTCTATTTCTGTCAAACGAGCCACCATTCCTTTAGATCTTCACATTCACAAACATGGCTCCATCCTTGACTCACCCCCATTCTCACTCACCTCACACAGTCACAATCAGTTGCCAAATCTTGTTTTTATCTCCACAATATCTTTGGCTTGTCACTACTTTCCTGGCACGCAACCGCCACTCTACTTCGGTCTCTCACCATTGTCTCCTGATTGGTCTCCTGTGTCAAGTTTCTCTCCCCTCTATCTTACACAGCTACCAAAGGGATTTTCCTGAAGTGCAGGTCTGATTGTATCATTCCCCTTCTCAACAAACTCCTCTAGCTCCCCATTACCTCCAGAAACAAGTCCTCTACTTGGCATTTACACTGCTACTACCTGGCCCCTTCTTACCTTTCTAGTCCTACACTTGACACTTCTCCACTCACTCTATGATCCAGCCAGTGTTCTTGCAACTGTGATGCCCCATCTCTCATCTCCATGCCATTGTGCAAGCTGCCCCCAGTGCCTGGCATGTTCTCCCACCTTACCTCTGCCTCCTGGAATCCCTGGCTTCCTTCAAGACTTAGCTCCACCTTGGGCAGCAGGCCTTTCCTGCCCTCCCCCAATCTAGTAGCGCTTGCTCCTGTCCAAAGTCCCCTTGTTTTTAATTTGTATCAGTCTTGTGTATATCATTTCCCCTGACAAAATGGAAGGTCCTGGGGAGCAAAGCTCCTCTTTTCTTTTGTATCCCCAGCGCCTAGCACACAGTAGGCACTTAATGTTTTATTGACCGATGATTCTACAATCATTTCTGAGCTTCAGCTTTCTCCTACGTGAAGAGGAGGCAATAATACCCGTAGTACGTACATCGCTAGGTTCTGGAGGTACACAAACATGATGCTGTATGGAAAGCACTTTGCAAACCTTAAAGGCCAGTGCACACATCAGGTATTCTCGTCATTCCCAGGGCCCAAGAAAGCCCCATTCACACGGAGCAGGCTTGGGTTATTTTTTTTAATGAATGGATGGATGGATAGAAGGATGAATGGTCTATGATGAAAATAATAGCCTGTATTGACACTTCTCATCATGAATTCATTAAGCAATTTCCTCGCAAGGGTTCTGTGAAGTTGGCAATGCCAGTTGGATTATCCCCATTTGACAGCTGAGGAAGTTAAGACTGAAGAGGGAGAGTGGTCTGGTCACCCAATGTCCAATAAGAAGTATCTAAGCCATGCTCCAATTCAGCTCTCCCAAAGCTAGCACTCATCTAGAGCTCTTGTTTGTCTTCCAAGATGCCTCTCCCAGAAGCTGTCATCATTTTGTGGTGGTGAGCCAGTGCATACCATTCCATCCCACTACCACTAAAGACAACTGCTGGCCACAAGCAGCATAAGGGCAAGAGGCAGAGGAGGGTGAGCAGATGTAGCTCCATGGTCACCCCTTCTGACCACAGGCCAGGGCTTGCTTGGGATAAGGGAGCTGCCTGTGTCCCTGTGAGCTGAGGGTATCTGGCTGATCAGATGTCTACTCCTTCCACCTAATTCTTCAGAAGGTGATACCTCTCCCAGCCATATTCTATTCTGCCAAGGCTTGTCCAAGCTGCTGACCTCAGTGTACCAGAGGCCTTGGAAAGAGATTTTGAGAAGTCAGTTTTAGCTCTAAAAATTTACTGCTCAGCTGGACCTCAGTATTGTATATGGGCTCTTAGGGCTTTTCTCTGCCCTAAATCCTGTAACTGTACGTTCTGGTCCAGCAATTCTTAACCTAAGGACCCGCAGGTCCTTTGATAAATTTCAGGAGGTTCATGAATTTAAATGAGGCAGAAGGAGAGAACTGCGTCTTAATTTAATATAATTGTTTCATTTGCGATGCTGTGTATTCGATTTTAAGCATTTAAAAATATGTTTCTGAGACTCCCAAAGGAGTCCAGGACACAAAAGGACTAACTCTGATCTGGTCTATCCTCCCCAGCAGCAACTGCCTCCTACCCACACCAGGTGGGATGATGCCTCGTCATCCCATCCCAGAGAGCAGGACAATGACATCAGATACCAACCAACCATGTCATAGTCAAGTCTTAGCAGAACTGAAACTAAATCATAGAAAGAGGGCACCCTGCCAAGTTTATATAAAGCCAACATGCAGCACATGCTTAGCAAATGGGCAGCATATTCTTTGTGCTGTTCCCTAAGAGAAGTGTTTCAACGTTTGCTTTCGTTCTGACTGTATCTGAGCATAATCGTTCCATTCTTATAAGAGCTGACTCTGTCATGTTGGTTGATGGGCAAACAGGTGGTGCATGTCCCAAAAAAAAATGTGCTCATCAGAAGTATTTATAATGGAAAGAAGTGGGCAGGGTTCATAGCAAGAGGAAGAAACAGCCCAGGGAATCATCCTGGTACCACAACCACGATCAGCACCTTGGGCAGTTCCCCCCTGGAGGATGTTCAGGAAGGTAGCAAAAAGCCTCCACAAACACCCAAAGCAAGATCTGGGCTCTGGTGAATGCAGGATCAGAGTCAATCACGCTGGTGATGATGGACTTGAGTGAGGGGAAGGAGAGGAATAGGAAAGGCTAGGCTCAAGATTCCATCCTGGTCTTTTACATTTCTATTCCAGCCGACGGCAGAGGCAATTTCTGGGTAATACGGTAACCCGTGTCTATATCATTTCTAGGTCCTTTTACTCTTACAAGCTAGAGTGGTTTCAAAAGGTCATATTCAAATGTTACTGAGACTTTTAATGGGGAAAAATCCTAAACAGATTTTAAAGAGATGGTTGGTGAATGTCTAGAAAGGGAAGCAGTAATTACAAAGAGATCGTCCAGCTTTCTCAAACCAGTCATGACAGACCAACCTTATTTCCTTTGTTAGTAGAAATATCATACTTGTTGACAGGGGCTTTCTATAATTATAGTATGCCTCCATTTTAGCATAATCTTTGATAAAGGATTTCATTTCTTGTGGAGAAGAAAGGAGAGAAGTGGTCCAGAAATCTTGGATGCAGTCCCTGATGAGCAGCAGCCTTTATGGCCCAAAGTTAAAGGAGCAGCCAGACCACGTGGCTCCTTGGGATAAGGCAGACAGGAAAAGTCAGTGGTGGAATCATTGGTGGTGAATAAGGTTCAAGAGGAAACTTGGACGGATGGCCTAATACTTCCCAGAGCATGACCCTGGGGCTGCCCATCCCACCAGCCACCCTAATCAAGCCTGAGAGAAGGCAGAGAGAGGGGCTAACTAGAGGTGGGGGGCAGGGAGGGGCAGGAGGAGCAAACATTTCTTTTTTGCAAAGTCACAGGAGCTTCAGGCCCTGGAGTGCCATCCTCTCAAACCGCCAAGGGCTTAGAGACTGATCCTGATGTCCCCTTACTCTCCCCAATCCCCTTCAGGGGCAGAGGGTACCAGGAAGGGGCAGGGAACAGGAGGGAGCCAGTAGGGAAGATCACTCCTGTTTTCTGGGCCTCAGCTTCTTCCTCTATAATAAGAAGGTATCAGATTTGGCCTCTGAGGCCCCTTCTAGTTCTAGGGAGAGATCCGTCCCAGGGCAGCTAGGGGACACAGAGCACTGGGCCTGATGTCAGGAAGACTCATCTTCCTGAGTTCGAATCTGGCCTCAGACACGTTCTAGTTGTGTGACCCTGGGCAAGTCATTTCACCCCGTTTGCCTTAGTTCCTCAACTGTGTAAAATGAGCCAAAGAAGGAAATGGCAAACCATTCCAGTACCTTTGCCAAGAAAACCCCAAATGGGGTCACAGAGAGTCAGACACAACTGAACAACAAAACCACCCTCGAATTTCTCTGGGCCTGTTTTCTCACCTATAAAAAGTGGAGGTCAGACCAGATGGCCCAGGAGGCCCCTTCCAGGTAGCTATAGATCCAGGATCCTATAAATATTAATGTTCCCATTAATAGCTCTGGGGGAAGAGCCCCCACCACCGGAATCCTATGGCATTGCTGGTCTCTAAACAGTGGTATCAAACTCAAAATAGAAATAGGGGTCATTAAACCACACAGAAGGCATTTTTATTTATTTTGTTAAATATTGCCCAATTACATTTTAATCTGGTCTGGGCCAACCTTGGGAGTTTTGCAGGCCAAGGGGCCTACTAGTGAGATTGACACCTCTGCTCTAAAACCATCAATGAACCACACAGGACTTTGAGCAGCTGTCTCCAGACAAAGCTCCAAAGAATACCCCACCGCCCGCAGCAGTTTGGGCTCTCTTCTCTCTCCCTCCCTCCCTCCCTCCCTCTCCCTCTGTCCCTCCTTTCCTCTCTCCATTCCTCTCCCTCCCTCTTTCTCTTAGGCTCTATACCCTCACCAGCAGGAGACAATGCAGATTGCTGGGGGCTAGTCAATCACAGGAACACAGAAAAAACTCAAAGAATGGCACTGTCTTCCCTAACCCTTGCCAGAATAACCTGGGGGGGACGGGGCAGGGTGTTGCTGTTTCTGACCCCAGTGAAAAATGCTACATTTCTCACTGCTCTTTGGTAGCCAGCAGGCAACCATCACGGTGTGTGTAGCAGGAGGGAGCCGGAAGCGAGGAGTCAAGAGACTCCCCTGCTTCTGCTGCTCTGTGTGTGACTGTCTGTACAACAAAGGAGTTAAACGCGATCATTTAGAGACCTTGGGGTCCCTCCTAGCTCTAAGAGTCCACCATGTTTGATTCTCTCATGTTCACATCCTCTGTACAACGCATTGTTCTAAGGCCCCTTCCAGTCCTGATCTGCTGTTCTAAGGTCCCTCCCACCTCTGACATTCCCCGTTCCAAGCGAACACCCTGCCCTCTCCCCATCGCCTTGTGATCCGGTCAAGGCTGTGTGGCTCGCTTTCTTTTGCTATTGGTGGCAAATGGGAGACTCTAAGGGCGAGTCAGGGCTACGGGAGGGGAGTCTCAACCTCCAAAGGGATGCTAGTAGTCCAACCACAGGTCACTGGCCCCTTTCAACAGCTGATGAGGCAAATGGCCGGCAGCGCGTGCGGTAACCAGAGTTCGTGTGACTCAAGGGCCACTTGGCTGGGCTGGGAGACTAGGATCGGCTCCATGAGGCCAGGTGGACTTTGGTCCTGCTTCTCTTCCTCGTCTGCCAGGGGAAACCCTGAGGGGTGCCAGGCTTCTGAATTCTGGCATGTAAGGAAGCTGGCGGGTTTCGGGAGGGTGACAGCGGCCCGGGTTAAAAGGGGGAGGCAGTCAGCAAGGCACCCTCCTCCCCGGGCACTCAGGCAGCCAAGGGGGTCCTGGAAAGGGGGGAAGGGGGCACGTCCCTCATTTTACAGATGGGAAGACCGAGGCCCGGGAGGGGGCAGGTCCGTGAGTGCGCTATCGAGCACAGGATGGAAGATTTGGGGCTGGAAGGGGCCTTAGGGGCGACCGAAACCCTCCCCCCTCCCCTTTTACGGCTGGAGTGAAGGGGCTCGCCCGCGGTTCCCCGGACACCCAGTGTCGGAGCAGGATGGGAACAAGTTCTACCCGACGAGCTTTTCCACGCGTGTAGGAGCTGGCTTTGAACCCAGGCTCCCGGAGGTTTCCCCGACACTTGCGGGTCGGAGGAACCTCGGGGACCCCTTGGCCTCCAGGCCGGACCGGGCCGTCCCGCTGGGCTCTCCGACAAGGGGGGCTGGGGGCGCACGGCCCTGCCCCCCGGGGCCGCACCAGGTGGCGGCGAACCGGCAACGAGGGGCCCGACCTGTCCGCCGCCTGCCCAGGGTCCGAGGGAGCCAGCCCCGAGCTCCCCGCCCCCCCGCGCGCCCCCGCCCCGCCCCGCCCCGCCGGGCCGGCGCTCACCTCGCAGCAGGTAGAGGGGCGCGGGCGCGCGCGGCACGGCCCCCCGCAGCGCGCGCACCACCCAGGCCAGGGCCCCGTCGGGGGCGCGCAGGGCCTCGGCCGCGCGCCGGCTGCGCTGGTCGTACAGCACCACGGCCCCGTAGAGGCCGGCGCGCAGGCGGCGGCCCCGGGCCTCGGCGTCCGGCCCGTCGGTGGCCGGCAGCAGCTGCTCCAGCCGGCCCGGGCCGTCGGGGGCGCGCCTGCGCGCGATCGTGTGGCAGCGCACGGGGAGCGCGCCGCGGATGCAGCCCGCGCTGTGGGCCAGGAAGGGCCGGCAGTCCAGAAGCAGGCACGTGCCCCCGCCGGGCCCGACGCCCGACCCGCCGGCGCGCTCGCGCTCGTCCCGGCTCAGCAGCCGCCGCAGCGCGCTGCCCTCCAGCTCCCGGAGCTCTCCGGCGGTCACCATGGCCCCCGCGGGCCGGCCGTCCAGCGGGGCTGCACGCGGGGCCGCCGCCGCGGCTGCCGCCGTCCCCCCCTCGTTGGCGCCGGGTCCCCCGGGAGCGTGTGGCCCGCTGTCGCCGTGTCCGCGCACCGCGCCCGTCGCCCCCGCGGCTCCCGGATTTATCCTCTGGCTCCCGGAGGCCGGGGGGGAGGGGTGCGGGGGGGGGCGGTCCCGCCCCCTCCAGGCCCCGCCCCTCCCCCTCGGTGAATGGAGCTGAGCCGGGGTGGGGGCGGGGGGCGGGGGGCTGACGTCACAATGGGCCGGAGGAACCCCGGCTCGCGGCCATTCATAAATCCGGGCTGGCTCCGGGAAGCCTGCCTGCCCTGGCTGGGGGCGGGGGTCCCGGGCGGCCCCAGGCTTTGTGTGGTCAGAGCTGGGGGCTCAGGGGTAATGCGCTGCAGAGCCGGCCCGCCGTTAGCTCGGGGTCCGCCGTGCATGTTTGAACCGCCTCGCCCCTCTACCCCCAGCGCGTCTTAGACGAGGAGATCGATGCCCTGGCCAGGCTCCAGGACCGAGGCTTGGAGGACATGTCGCCTGTCCCGGGGACCTGCGTCCCCCTTTCCGGGCCTCAGTGTCCTCTGTACAATGAGGGCTTTAGACTCCTGGGTGATCTCTCAGGGCACTTCGGGCGCTGATTCCAGGGTCCGATGCCCCACGGAAGGCGCGCCCAGCACTCAGCTAAGGAAGGGCCAGCCTAATACAGAGCCTGCGTGCCGGGCACACATCAGCCCCCGCCCACCGGCCCTCCCTAACTCTGACCTGGGCCTTAGCCAGGGGTCTGGGAGGAAAGGAAGCCCGCTGGCTGGCTTCACAAGCGCTGGAGTCTTTCCTTTGTCCCTACTGGTCTGGGCACGGGTTTGGCGGCTGGCTCAAGCGAGCAGGTGCCAGGAACCTTCGCCAAACCCGGGGGCGAGGGGGGCAAAACTAGTTTCCTCGGCTCGGGATTTGTCGGGTCCCGCGGGGGCAGGAGAGTCGGTGTGCCAGCCCAGCCCCCGGTGCCCTCTCCCCTTCTTCCCCTGCCCATCCCTGTCAGGTCTGTCCCCTTCTCATTCTGTTCCGCCCAGAGGCTTTCTCCTGCGCTGGCCCGCCCCTAACTCCCCACTGCTGTGGTTTCTAGCTCTCTGCGTTTTTTTCTTCCCTTCTCTCCCGTCCCCTCTCCCTCCCCTATCCTTCCTTTGACCTCTCCTCTCCCTTTTTCTCTTCCTTTCCCCCTCCCTAGCGCCACCCACAGCTGCTACTGTGGCCGTTTTGGCCCTGAAAGAGATAGGGTGGGGGCCGGTGTAATTGCGCCAAAGGGTCCTAGAAAGTCTGAGTTGCAATAAACCTGGGCCTTCCAGCCATTTTCCCACTCGTTAATGGAGAGCGGATGGAGGAAGGAGTATGAACGCCCCTTCCCACTTTATGGCCAAAATTTGCCTTGGAAGGGACCCCTAACGCCATTCAGTCCAAGACCAAGAACCCCTAACATCTGTGACAAATGGTCAGCAAGCCAGAGCTGGCAGATGTGCTTGGTGGGCACGTGGGTGGGCACGCGGCTGTGCCCTCACCCCTCCCGTACCACGGACCTTTCCACACTTGGATAGTCCTGATTGATAGGAAGTGTGACAGCCAGGCCCAGAGCAAGTCAATCAGTCTATAATCGATCAATCAGCATTTATGAAGTGGCCAATATGTGACAGGAACTATGCTTCCCCAGGTTCTGCTCGCCAGGGCCCAGAGCAGCCCTTCAAACACCGTAACACAGCGCTGGGGTCCCCCCTCTCCCAGGCTTCTCCAAGCCCAACACCCCCGCGTCCTTTGGCCCATCCTTATGTGCTCATGCATCTCCAATTCAGGACTTCTTAACCTTTGCGGGGATTCCCGGCGCCCCTGGCAGTCGGTCTGCTGAAGTCTTGCACATTCACCCCGAATATGCACAAAAGACGGGGCATCCCAATGGCAGCCAAAGGTGAATGTTTTCCCATCCACGTTCACTGATTCCCCGAAACCTATCCAGGACCCTCCCCCCGCCACCCCCTCCAGGTCAGAACCCATGGTCCAGCATGACCATCTCATTTTACAGAAGCCTGGCTCCAAGCCTAAAGCAGAGGGTGTGACTTGAAGTCATTGGTTGTGAAAGCAGCAAGGCCCCAAGAGGAAGTGATTCTTGGTGAATGGATGTCAGCAGTGATAGCCCCCTGGTAGTGCTGCTTTGGGCTGGCAGACCATGATACGGGCCTCACAATGCCCCAGGATCTGAGGAACCCGCTCAGCTTCTCCTCCTGGCTTCCTGGAAAGGCACTGCCCAGCTCTGAGGGGATGGAGCTGCCACCTGCCCCACTAGCAGCCACTTCCCTTGGGTGCTCCAACCCAATTTCTGGAAGGGGAGAAAGAGCACGACCTAGGAAATCAGCAGTGGCCTTGAAAGCGGGTGACCAGGTAGGTAGGTATGTTCCTTCCTGCTGCCTGCCTGCTCTCTGAGCTGTCATCCTTGCTGCTTCCTGGGCGGAGCAAGGATAGTAGTGGGTGGCCAACCTAGGACAGAAGCAGATGTATGTCAAATGGCCTTGGAGTCTCCATGTGGACGTTGGATGATAGCCTTGAGGGCTGGGAGAAAAGGGCTGGCACTGGGTACCTGGCATCAGGCCGGGAGTAGGGAGGGTGTCTGCCCTGCTGGGGGAGGGCTCACTCTGAGGCAGACAGGCATCTGAGCCTGGTGGTTTTGTTTTTACAGCCAATGTACTAGAATTTTCACACCTAGACCAGAGCCCAGGGGACCGTGGAGAAACACTTGAGTTTCACTGAGTACCCAGAAGGCACTGAGCACAGTGCTTGGAATGGAGCAGGCGCTTAATAAATATCTATTGACTGACTGAAAGAGGAGAAGGGACTTGCTTGTGGTTACAAGGCTAGGGACGTGGGAGAATTGAAACTGAAACCCAGCTCAATGAAGAATGGGCTAGCCCCAACAGGTAGCAAGTCCCTTATCACTGGGGGTATTTTAGTGGCAGCTGGGACCATAGGATCATATACCTAGTGCTGGAAGGGACTTCAGAGGCCACCTAATCCAATCCCCTCATTTTACAGATAGAGAAACTGAGGCCCAGAGTGGAACAGACTTGCCTCCAGTCACACACAGAAAGAAGTCGAGCCAGGATGACCTCTAACTTCAAGTCTGGTGGCTTCCTTGAGAGAGAACAGACTCATTGAATTCAGCCTCTCCCAGCCTACAGACTACACAGCCAGCCCTCTTTCTCAGGCAGCTGTGGTGCCAGGGAGGGGCCTTCCTCAGACTGGGAAGACTGGACCTGCCCCAGGGATGCTGCCTTGCCTTGGCCCAGAGCACTCTGGGAGTTTAGGGTGCTTTGGATTGTCCCTGATTCACCCACAGAAGTCACATCCCATCATGTCAAGTCAGGGCACCATACATTTGTCTTTGACTAAAGCCTGCCTTTGGTGTAGGTACCGGACAAAACCAGAGGCACCTCAGCTCAGCCTTCTAGGGTGATTCCGGATCGCTTTATCTGAACATAAGGTCCCTCATGCCCATTTACCAGCCTCATTGGACAAAGGAGGAGGCTCAGAAAACCTAATGGCATAGATAGTGGAGACTCCTAGCTTTACACCAGAAGACAGGCCCTTAAGTGTATGATCTGTGTGACCAGGGACGAGGCATTTCCTTAGCGTTAGGTGGGATAGCCAAGGGTCCCTAGAGCCAGAGCCTGGGGACCTGTCTGCCCGCTGCAGCCGGCCACCCGGCTCCCAGACCTGCAGGAGCTCTGGAGAGGAATCCCCCCCCCCCCACCATGGAGTCACCTGTAAAAGCGGACCATTAAAAAGTAGAGACGTTCTCAGTCAATGGGGCAGTCTACGAACACTTATTAAGTGCCCCATAACGGCTAGGCACTGTGACAAGTGGGTGAGGCAGCCCTGGCTAAGGAAGCTGGCTGGTTTTGCTGTTTCCAGTCAAGGCAGTGACCCAGGGCGATGAGAGAGTTGCAGAGTCTGGGGAGCAGCGCTAAGGGAAGGGAGGCTCCAGGATCTCCTATGAATTCCTAGCTTAGGCGAGGCCCAGAAAGGAGCCCTCAGCTGTGGAACGTCTGGGTCGGCGGCAGAAGCTCCTGGCTTTGATTCAGAAGACCGGACTTCATGTCCGAGGTAGGGGACCTTAGGAAGGTCCCTTTCTCTCTAAGCCAAATTTTCTCCTCTTTAGAAAGAGGAGATCAGATAGATGGATGGCCCTGAAGGTTCCTTTAGAGTCCATTCTATGCCTGGCAGGAGCTCCCCCTTGCCCAAAGACCCAGGTACAGTGTGGGAGGCCCCTCTCACACCCCGGTTCCCTGGTTCCCGCCAGAACTGTAAGCACCTGGCTTCCTGTCCCTCAGGTAAACTTCAACCAACCCAATCCAATCCAACTCACCAATGCTTCTTATGTGGAAGGCGCTGAGCCAATCCAAGAACTCACTCAGGCTAATCGCCAACAAAGAGAGAGGGCTTAGTTACCCAAGGAGAAATGCAGAGAGGTTTCTGGATGAGCCCAGACAGTTCCACTAGGAATTCCTCCCTCCCTCCCCCCACCCCGGACCTAGACAGCCCGCATGACTCACAGTGCCAGGGAGGAGAGAGATTGGTCCAGATTGGCCTTCGATACAGATGCTCCCCACTTCCCTGATTCCTCTAGTACCAGAAAGGGCGGGGCCGCAGGCATCCTCCATCACTGCTCCGGCCTCAGCCCTGGCCTGTGCTACCCCAGCCTCTCTACTCAGGCTTCTTGACATCAGGCTGCTCCTTGACGCTCAACTTCCCTCGCCTCATTCTCTGATTAATTCAATCACACCCACCTTACGGAACAGGAAACTAAGGTACTCACTGTGCTCTAACCACCGTACTACACTGTCTGGTAATTCCATAAGAAATAATTAGAGGAAATGGGGGTGTTTAACCTGGAGAGGAGATTCAGTGGAGGACGTGGGAATTGTGTTTAAGTGAATGAATACACAGGAGGAAGATGCTGTTCCTTCCGCTTAACCCTGGAGGATAAAACCTGGTGCTCTGGGTGCAAACTGTAGCCAGGCTGATGGAGGCTTGCCAGACAGGCACTGTCAGGATGGGCATCCTTAGGAGGGCATGAAGTAGGTCCTGTGGTCTGGGATATCCCAGGGGGGTTCTGGTTGAGGGACAGACAGACCAGCCTAGCTGGCCTCTGAGGTCCTGTATCTTGGGGAGATTTTGAATTCAGAAGCAGTGTCCAAGGTCCCTCCCCCATTCTTCTCTGCAGCACACCCGCTGGGTCTCACTTCCCCCCAGCGCCTTTCCAGTCACCTTTTTTGGGGATCTCTGTTCCTGGTAGCAATACAGAGATGTGTCCAGAGCCTCCTCGTTCTCCCCGTCAACTTTTGACTCACCAGGCTCTGAACCCGTGGGTGCTTCCGCCACCCCATACCAGTGTGGCCCCTGCCCTGCCCGGGGGGCTGGTGACCGGCACCCAGGCCCCCTCCGGCTGCTTCCTCTGACCTGGGAGCACCAAGGACGTCCCCTGGAAGTTAGCTTATGCTGGGAGACAGCTGTTCAGAAAATAACCCAAGCTAGAGGCCTGTAAGTATTTCCTGCCTCCAGGCAGCACTATCACTCTCCCTTCCCATTCAAAGGGATTTCTTTCCGTTAGTGAGGAAATGTGATCCTCTCCAAATCCACATACTGAGTCCAGTGGGGGAGGAGGGGAGGAACGGCTGGTCTTTCAGACCCGAGTTCGGGCTAGATTCAAAGACTTACACCGCGTGCCTTGGTGTCTCAGCTTTCTAATCTAATGGGGCTAATAATAGCAGGCGCTCCCCGACCCACCAGTAGCTGCATGAATGAAAAGAGCGCGCTGAATATGCGTTAGCAGTGGGTGCCAACCCAAGCAAGCCCCTGTGCTCAAGGAGCTACTACTGCCAGGAGACAGCGCTCATCTAGGGGGCAGGGAGCCAGGAAGGGGCGCTTCGCACAGCGGAGGCCCGGGGCCAGTGACCGACCAGTTTCCTCCCACTATGGTAGTGTAATGACTGCGAGGTGGTCATTCCAGACGTAAATGGGCCGCTGCCTATCAGAAGCCCAGGCCTGGCATTTGGTAGCCTGAAGACTCCAGGGAGAAAAGGGTTGGGTCGTGTAAATCTGGGACTCGGCACCATTTTCTGCCCTAAGCCAGCAGTATGTGTGAATGGAGACAGATGTCCATAGTCCCGAGGGCTGGTAGTCCTCAGTGACTAGAGCCTCCCAATGCAGGCCCTTCCTGCCTGAAGAGGGGAGTGCATCCCTCAGCTGCCAAAGGCCCCCCCTCATCCCAACTGATCCTGGGGGGACACAGGAAGTCTGACCCTGAGCCCCTCCCGGGAAGCCGCTCCAGCTGAGCAGGACCATCCCAAGTTGGTGCTCTGGGGGGCATGGGCTTGGAGAGTCCAGGAGGGGGGCGTTGGAGAGTGGCCCAGAGCTGAGGAACGCCTCATCTTTACTGGGGGGCTGGGTGCAGGTGCTGGGGAGGGGCCCTCCCTCGAGGGCCAGCTTTGCGTCCAGTGGCAGCTACAAGAATACAAAAGAGTCCCTTCCGCTCTCCCAGCCCCCGGGGTCTCAGTCTTCTCATGTGTACAAATGTGCTCACAGGTCTTTTCTGGGTCTTAGTCGATGAGCCGTGACCAGCTTAAAGATATTCGGGTCTCAAGTGGAAAGACTTGGTTCTTGGGCCACCTCCCTGTTCCTGTAGAAGAGCTTCCCCTGTTCTGGGGGGCAGGGTGGGGCTCCCGGGAGTAAGCAGTGTGTCTGGGGGCCATGCACAAACTCTGCTGGCCTTTTGGGTCTTGACTCTGGACCCCGGCAGAGAGGAATGAACCCTGACAGCTCCAACTCCCTATTCCTGTAGAAGAGCTTCCCCTGTTCTGGGCATGGGGAGGAGGGGTTCCCAGGGGTGGGCAGTGTGTCTGGGGGCCATGTACAAATTCTGCCTAGCCTTTGGGTCTTGACTCTGGACCCTTGCAGAGAGGAATGAGCCCTGACAGCTCCATCTCCCTCAGCCCTGCTAGACATTGCCCAGGGGGATCCTAAGGCCAGGCCCCAAGCAGCCACAGAGCCCAGGTCAGCTGCCCACTGCCAGGGGCTGGTAGCCCCCTCCTCACTCCTGTGGGCACAGACTGCTCCCACCTCAGTGACTCACCTTTGGCCTCTGACTGTCGATGGCCACTGTACAAGGGTGTTCCTTGGCCCTTCACAGTCACTGGGCACATGCCCAAACCCTGGGGAATGGAGCCCCAGCCTCTCAAGCCCCGCCTTTCTAGCTGTCCGTGGCACATCCCTGCCTGGATGTCCTCAATAGATGGTACTGTAATATTACAGGCCTAGGGCTGAACATGACCTTTAAGGCCGTCGGGTCCAGCCCTCACACACACACCCCCTTTTACGGATGAGGAAACTAGAGCCTAGAGAGGGGGAAGAACTCATCCAAAGTGTAACAGGCAAGTCTTGTGACTCCAAGTTTGGGTCTCTTTCCACTAGACCACACTGCCCCATCCATGAGGGCTCATTGTTTCTCAGTCTGAGCTCATCCCCACAAACCTATTCCTCTTGTTACTTCCATGTCTCTGTCTGTGCCAACCCAGAGAAAATGGCTAGCAGCCCCAGAGATACTAAATAGCAGTCAGGATTTTAATCCAGATCCTAAGAGTTCATAGGCCACTCTTTTCACTGTATTGCGCACCATGGATTGTCCCTGGGGCTCGGTCTCTAACTAGTTTTGTGGCCTACCTCTAAAACAGGGGGACTTAATCTGGGAGCTTTGCAGTATTTTTTAAAGTGTTGTAATAGTGTTTCAGTAGAATGTATTTCTTTCACAATCATGTGGTTTGTTTTGTGCATTTAACAGCGGGATTCAGAGGAGCCCATGAAGGGATGCCCTAAGGGTCCAGGACATTAAGAAGTGAAATGGGGGAGAGCAGTAACTTTCTCATGGCCTGTGGCTCAGCCCGGCACCACCAGACAGACATCCTGGCTAGAGCCCAAAGGGTTACAAAGGGTTAGCCCAGGGCAGACCCTGGGGACCTTGGGACGTCAGGAAAGGGACCTGTATGGAGACTCCCTCCGTTAGGGGCCAGGCACCATGCTAATGGGTATTCAAAGGAAGACAAAAGACAGTCCCTGCCCTCAGAGAGCACATCCTCTGATGGACCCAGACCTTTGGAGCTGCAAGGGTCCTCTGAGGTCATTCATCCCACTAGCATTAGCGAGCTCAATCACTGAGCGGGGTCCTGGGATACAAGCCCTCAAGGAGACACCTTTCCAATGCCGTCTAGGACCCTGGAGTGGAAGGGGACCTCCCAGGTCCTCAGCTCTCCCACTTTACAGATGAGAAAACAACTCAGAGAGATTTCAGAGGCTTGGTCAAGGGCACAGGCATTCAGAAGCTGTGAGCCAAGACTCCAGCCCTGACCTTGTCACTGTTAGTCTCTAGCCTCTCATCTGCTCCATGAACTCACGATGAGTCAACGGCGGGTGAGGGGCAGCCAAGGAGCCATCTCCTGCAGTCAGGTGCTCTAGGAAGGAGGCGAGGCTTCCAGAAAGAGAGAGGTCCCCGTGTCCCCCATCCTCCTCGGACCACACCTGGGCTGCTGGGTCAGCACTGGCACAATGGGGACAAGCTGGAGAGGGCCGGGGTGACAAGGACACTCTGGGCCCCAAGTCCACTCCTTTCGGCTAAAGGAAGTGAGACTTTGGGACCAGGAAAAGCTGGGGAGAGGTGAGCAGGATGGTGGTATTGGATGATGGCTGCCGAGTGAAGGAGGTCCAGTATCTCCAACAAGAAGCCATCTGGCTTTTTGTGTGAAAACCTCCAGGGATAGAGAGCTCATCACCGCCTGAGGCAGTCCCTTTCCGCTGATGGAGGGTTGCCCTGGTCTTCCTCCTGCTGCTCCTGGCTCTCCCCTTTGGGGCAAAGCACAGAGAGACCCAATGTCTCCCCCATCTTCCCCTTCCTTCCCCTCAGACACAGGAGATGCTCCCGGGACCAAGAGCTGCATATCAGCAATGATCTAGCCATCAGAGCAGCCTCAGGGAGGAATGGGCTGGTTACCTGTCAATGGAGGTCTTCAAGGGGAGGGCGAATGACCACATGCTGGATCGTCACTCTCTAGGATTATCAAGTGCTAACCTAGATGGGTGGAGGGCATCTCCTTCCCTGCGGGTCCCTGATAGCAATAAAATCACAGGTACAAGTCCCTGTCCCCATCATGTTCTGCTATGGTTTGGAATAGATAGATGTTGAGATTCCCTCTAACTATAAAATTCTTTGATTAGTGGTACAGTGGATAGAGTGCTGGGCCTGGAGTCAGGAAGGCTCATCTTCTGAGTTCAAATCTGGCCTCAGACGCTGTATGACCCTAGGCAGATCACTGAGCCCTGTCTGCCTCAGTTTCCTCATCTGGAAAATGAGCTGGAGAAGGAAATGGCAAACCACTCCAGTATCTTTGCCAAGGAGACCCCAAAAGGGGTCACAAAGAGTTGGACACAACTGAAATGTTTTTTTTGGAATTGCAAAGAAGGGATGGGGTGGGCCAGGACCACCTTTGGATTTCCCATCTCTGTTCCAAATAACAGTCAGGGACTGTCCCTACCAAGCAGACAGTACATAAACTGTGGAGCTCCCAATTGTCACTATGTTGGGTACACCATCAGCCTGACACATCTCAGTCCTCTGGCTCCTGCTCACCACCCAAACATTCATGTATAGAGGCCCACAGAGCTCCCTGACTCCTGCTTTGCAGCTTCCTAGGAGGTGTCCATGTTAATTCACTTGCCATCTCAATCTTTTCCAATCCAAAGAGGGAGACACTTATTGGGGTACTTGTGCCCATTGAGACACCACTGCCTTGTTTCAGGGAGAGAATGTCCCATCTGGTATATGGATTTTCTTAAGAACCTTTCTAAATACAAGCAATGGCATGGAGAAGCCATCCAAGATGGCTCCAGGGATTTTCACTAATCTGAAAAGAATGAAGCTGGCTCATTTGTTATGGACCCGGGGGTCTAATTGTCAACACAGATACTGGCCACTCAATCCAGCCTAACTTTAATATACATGGGCATATTTCCTCACTGGTTACTATCCTAAGGATAAGGACAGGAGCCTCTGTGGGGAAATCGCCACAAATATTCAGTAATAGAAACTACAGCTGAGAAACCTATCATTGGGACCAATATGGTGGCAGTGAGCCAAGGTCCGCCAGGTGGGCCACTTTCCTCTTTGAAACTGACATCCTCAGGGAGGTTTCCAGGTTCCATCTTGGGCTGAGTGACCCATGCACTCATTCCCATCCACCATGCATGGAGTCACAGTCAATCTAATGCTGGCTTTTAGGGAGAGTGATGTAAGCCTTAGAAGCTGCCCTGCCTGGAGGAGGCGGTCTTCTATAAGAGGCCAGCAGAGTGCTAGGCAGGGCCGGTCATGGAGGAAAAGGGTGAAGGTGTCCCAGATGACCGAAACCTAACTGTACTTTAGCCATTTTCCATTGGTTATATCTGAGGGTGAGGTGAAGGCAGTTTTTGCCTTCTTGGCATCTCGTGGGGATAGAAGGTTGAGATGTGGGGTGGAGAGCGGAAGGAGAAAGAGGGGTTGTTGGAAATGTGCACTAAATATAGACCATTCAGACAAGTTTTGTGAAAGACACAATTGTTGGGACGAGAGCTCATCCATGTTGGGAGCTAGCTTTCCCCTCTAAAGGATTAACCCTGGGCTGGAGGCAGGGTCCTGTGACCTGCGCATGGGTGGCTGGTACAGACTCAGGACTGATATGGACACGGCATTTCCAGTCCTCATCTCCTCCTCCTGGAATGACCATGATCAATTGGAGCCTCCAGGTCTGTCAGTAAACCAGCAGGAGCCAGAAAGCCTTCCTCACACTGGGGCTGGGTTGCTGTGCAACTCTTCAGTGTAATCCTAGAAACACAGGAGAAACCAGGAGAAATCCATCCAAACTGATTGTAAGCTCCTCTGTTAGAATGCAGCTTTCCTGAGGGCAGGGACTCTTTGGCCCCTCTATGGATCTCTAGCACTTAGCACAGTTCTTGGCACACAGTAGATCCTCAATAATTCATTGATTGTTGATCGAGGAGAACAGCAAAGGGAAGACGAGGCCTAGCATCTCCTTCACTTCAGGGAAGCATAACCCTTGGAAAAGGAAGCATTGTAGAGTAGGTGGGTGCCGGCTCTTGGAGACAAAGGCTGAGCTTTACATCTCAGCATCAAAGAATTCCAGAGCTAGAAAGGCCCTCAGTGGCCACCAGCCCAATATACCACCCCCTCCAGATGTCCCTCTATGACATCCCCAAGAGGGGAGCATCCAGCCTCTGCTGCAGGATGGGGAGGCAGAGGCCGCTGATCCTCCACTCAGCCCTTCCTTCTTACTGATTCCCAAGCATGTGTTTGGAAGCTTCTCTCTAGACGTCCAGCCAAAAGCTGTCTCTTTGCCACCTCCACCAATGGCTCCTGGCTCTGTCCTCTGGGGTCAGGCAGTCATAAACCTGGGGGCTACCAACTACAGATGTGGGCTAGCCACATAGCAGAGAGAGGGACTCCCATCTGTCCAGTCCTGGACAAGAGCCTTCTGGATGCAGCCTCAGGTTAACTTGTCCTGGCCACTCCCATTGAATGAGTATTTGGCACCCAAGGGTTACACTGGACATTTGCTCCTGTTGCATTTCATCCTGGGCTAGGCCATCACCGTGCCAGCCTCTCAAGATCAGCCCTCCAACATGGGAGCTACCCCTCTCAGTTTGGTGCTATCTACCCTTTGACAAGAATTCCTGAAGGATCATTGACCAGTTTTGAGTGGAGTCCTTGTGCAGTCTAGTTTATCCCAGCCAGAATGTCCCCAGGATAACTACACTTCAGTTATCACAGACATTTCATAGATGTATTGAATGGAAGTGCCTTCCTGAGTCAGTGTGTTCTCCTAGATCATGGAGGAGCCCAAGTTCTAGACCTAGAACAGACTAACAGTCTGGCCCCAAACAAAGCTCTTAGATTCACTGAGGTCAAAGGCATCCTACATACCAGGTGCAGATATCACTGAGTGTAAGGAATGAAGATTTCTATCGTAGCTGTGACTGATCTCCGGAGGTCTTGATCTATAAAATGAGGGGGTTGAATTAGACTTCTAGGGTCTTTCCTTTCTAGGGTCTTTCCTAGTCCTAGAATTCCCAATCCCCCCTCGGGCATTCCCCCTCCCTAACCTGTGTTCTTCCCACAAAACCCCAAAAGGTACTTTCAAACATGCCAGGTCTAAAGAAATGGAAGTCTTCTGTCCTCTGCCCGGTGTATTACAGCCAGTTCTGGGGGCCACATTCTAGGAATGGTGCTGCTGTAGGAAATCCAGAAAAGGGCCACCAAACCAGCATGGCGGAGGGCTCAGAGCTGAAGAAAATGGGCACATTTAGGCTCAGGCATCATCTTAGCTGCTTAGTTGTTACTGTTTGTCCTTCGTTCTCAAAGGGGACCGGTGACATCAGGAGGGTGATGTCTTGACTTGCACCATCATCATAGCTGCCTGCAAATATCTGAAAGCCAATGTAGACTTCCAAAAGGAAGAATTAGGAGCTGCACACAGAATTTGCAGGAGTCAGATTCAGCAGAGATTCTTAAATACAGGATGGGATCGAGCTGCCTTGGATTTGCCGTCCCCAAATTCCGAATGACCACAAACTGAAAGTATCATAGAGCGCATCCTGAGGCAGGTGATGACCACTGAGCACCCTTCCTGCTCCAAGACCCTGCGGTCTGGGAATGGAATGGAATGACCGAGGGCCAGAGAGACGTGCGTGCGTGTGTGTGAGTGTGTATGTGTGTGTGAGTATGTGTGTGTGTGAGTGTGTGCATTGTGTGAAAGTGTGAGTGTGTGTGAGAGTATGTGTGTATGTGAGAGTGTGTAAGTGTGCATGTGAGAGTGTGTGTGAGTATGCATGTGTGCATGTGTGAGTGTGTGTGAGAAAGTGTGTGTGTGTGTGTATGAGTGTGTGTGTGAGAGAGAGTTTGTGAGTGTGTGATTCCACTGAAGTCTCTGAAGATCAATTTCCATTCTCCCAGTCTCTCTGAGAAAAGTTCTGCCGACATAAATGTGGTATTTTTAGTCTCACTTCAGCATCCCTAGCAGGTGAGTGGGAGGGTGAGTAACAGTGAGAGAGGCAAGCTAGGCATGGGAAGATGGGAAAGGGAATTAGGAGCCGAAAGGCCATTTAAAAATAGAGAACAGAAAAAAATCAGCCAATTGACTGATTTTTCTCCTTTTATAGAGAGCAATGAAAGGTAGCCAGTGCTAACAGAAACCTGCAGTCAGTGGAGAGAGCAGGCATGGTTCTGCCAAGGTCCCTTTCCTTTCTACTAATTCTTCATTGGGAAGTTTTCCCGATTGAAGGGCCCCAGCTCAGCTGGCCAGGAATGAAGGTCAGTCGGTCAGTATTTAGGGACACCATTGTGTCCCAGGCCCAATGGTAAGTGCTGGGATACAAGGAGAGGCAGGCTGTCCCTGTTCTCAAAGAGCTCACAATTTAATAGGAGAAACCAGAGGCATTACTTTTGGGACGCCTAATGAAATGGAAATACAATTATTTCCGAATAGCCCCATTAGCTCAGTGCTCAGGGATGCAGAGAAAATCAGAGATGCATGATCCCTGCCCTCAGGAGCTTCCAGTCTATGTAAACCATCAGAACCCAGATAACTAACCAACAAATGTATTCCAAGCAAGCGAAGAGTAATTTGGGAAGAGGAAGGACCAAGCCCTGGGGGAAAGTCTCCAGGGTATTCCAGTCACTGAAGACAGGAGATGAATTCAGTGGCTAGAAAATGGCACCAATTTGGGTGGAAGGCAGGGGGCTTCAGCAGGGCTGTACTGGAGGCAAATTATGAAGGAAGACCGGGCTTTAAGTCCCTGGGCCCTGCTATACACTGACAGGTGACTGCAGTCCTCAGTTTCCCAACCCAGAGCTCTCTACATGGTGGTCACCGGAGAGATCACACTAAGAGATGCCTCAGCTTGAGGGGGAGGCAAGAGGCTGCCAGGCTGAGCCTTGCTCTGCAGTTCAGGGGGACACTTGGCTCCTTTGGTTTCTGAGGAAAAGGGGCAATTCCTTTCTGGTAACCAAAGGTCTCGGCACAGCAGGTGAATAGAGAGAAAAGCAGAGTCAGAGAGACATAGAGACAGTCAGAAACAAAGACATGGAGATAGGCAGAGACTGGCAGTCAGACAGGTACAAAGGGAAAGAGAGATAGAAAGCAATAAAGGGGGAGAGAGACAGAGAGGAGAGAGACACAGAGACAGCGTGCATGAGAGGGGGGAGGGAGGAAGGAAGGGAGAGAGGGAGGGAGAAAGAGAGAGAGAGAGACAGAGAGAGAGAGAGAGAGAGAGAGAGAGAGAGAGAGAGAGAGAGAAAGAGAGACAGAGACAGCGTGCATGAGAGGCGGGGAGGGAGGAAGGGAGGGAGAGAAAGAAGGAGAAAGAGAGACAGAGAGACAGAGAGAGAGAGAGAGAGAGAGAGAGAGAGAGAGATGTGTGTGTGTGTGCTTGTGAGAGAGAGAGAGAGAGAGAGAGAGAGAGAGAGAGAGAGATGTGTGTGTGTGTGTGTGCTTGTGAGAGAGAGAGGGAGAGAGAGAGAGAGAGAGAGATGTGTGTGTGTGTGCTTGTGAGAGAGAGAGAGAGAGAGAGAGAGAGATGTGTGTGTGTGTGCTTGTGAGAGAGAGAGAGAGAGAGAGAGAGAGAGAGAGAGAGAGAGATGTGTGTGTGTGTGCTTGTGAGAGAGAGAGAGAGAGAGAGAGAGAGAGAGAGAGAGAGAGAGAGTGAGAGAGAGAGAGAGAGAGAGAGAGAGAGAGAGAGAGCGCGCCCTGGATCGAGGCAGGTCTCTTCCCCCAACAGGAAATAGTTAACGAGATTACTGGGGCTTTGGTGTCTGCCCAGGCCAGGATAACCAGTAGAGCAGAGGGGGGAGGGGCAGTAGGCAGGCTGATTCCGGGCGATTAAGATTTCTCTTCTAATCCATTCATCCCCAGGACTGCCCCAGCCCCCCAGAAAGCAGAGGCTTAGCCCTCTTTGCCCTGGGCCCCGCTGCCTTTGAAACACAAAGTCCTCAATCTTCCTCTTGTGCCCGGTGGAGTGGGAACAAGGTGTCGCACTTGGGCTCAAGAGTCTTGAGTTTGAATTCTACTTACTGTCTGTGTGATCTTAGACAAACCCTTCCACCTTGGTGGGGTCTGAGGAGCTGGATTCAAATCCCACTATTGCTGTTACTTGTGTGACCTTGTGGGCCTCAGCTTTCAACTCTGTAAAATGAAAGGGCTGGTTTCTGTCATCCCTGTCCCCTCCAGTTCCTGTGATGCAATGACCTCTCTGCAGGTCATCTGTAATACTGGACTATATATATATACTGGACTACTGGCCTCGTGTGAATACAAAGCACTTTGCAATCCCTAAGTAAAAGCAGCCTACGTTTGTAGAGCACTTTATGCTCTCCTTCGACCTTGTGAAGCATTTATTAAGCGCCTACTGCTTCCTGGGGGAGCAGGACATACAAACTACGTGCAGACAAGCTAGACTATCAAGCCCTTACTCCATGCTAAGCTTGGGACACACATAGAGGGAAAAGAAAGACAGTTAGCTCTGCCTTCAAGGTTGTTTGTTGTTCAGTCGTGTCCGTGGCCCATATCATGCCAGTACTGGCCATGGGGTTTTCTCCACAGAGATACTGGAGTGATTGGCCATTTCCTTCTCCAGTGGATTAAGGCAAACAGAGGTTAAGGGGCTTGCCCGGGGTCACACAGCCAGTAAGGTCAAGTTTAACTTGAATCTTCCTGCCTCCAGGCTCAGCCCTCTATCCATTGAGTTGCCTAAAAGGTGCAAACCCACCACTTGGGGAAGAGCATACTTCACAGCAGGAGAGGCCCCCAGGTGGGGGCTTAGTAGAGAAAGTCCAGCCTGGAGAGGAATCAACCGAGGGAAAGCTTGAAGGGGAATTAGGGGAAAGTGCCTGAAGAAGCTGGGATTTTAGTTGGGACTTGAAGGAAGCTGGGGGGAGGAAAGGAGCACAGAGAGCGTTCCATGCCCAGAGTCTGGAAACGCAGTGTCTGGAGGACCAGCCGGGAGGCCAGAATCACTGATGTGCAGAGTATGGGCGGGGGGCGGGGAGAGAGCGCAAGGTGTAAGGAGTCCGGAGAGGGAAGAAGGGGCAGAGTTAGGAAGGCTCTGAAGGACAAACAAAGCATTTTGTGTTGCATCCTGGAGGCCGTGGGAGCCACAGGAGTGTTTTGAGTAGGGGGTGACATGGCCAGACAAGCAGTTTAGGAAAATCCCTTTGGTGGCTGAATGGAGGACAGACTGGATGGGGGAGAGACTTGAGGGGGGTTGATCCCCAGAAGCCATTGGAATAGGCCGGGTGGGAGGTGATGAGGGTGGGGGCAGGATCAGAGGAAAGAAGCTGGTGAACTGGAGGGATTCTATGAAGGTAGAAATGGAAGAGCTTGGCAGCAGATTAGACACGAGAGAGGATGAGGAGTGGGGGAGGGCGTCTGGGTTGGGATGCCCTGGATAGTGTGGCAGGGCCCTCGGAGCAGCAAACTTTGGGAGGGCAGGACCAATACAGCTCTTTTTGCTGCCAACTGTCACCTCCATAGACCTGCACGTGCGTAGGGAGATAAAGGCTTCTCACTGGCTAAAACACAACAGGCTTTGCTGTTCACAGATCTACATCATAAAAACCAGGAGGGGGCAGGGCATTCACTTCGCCTCCTGGGGTTACTTCTCCTGGCTCAAATGGACCGGCAGCTGCGCCAGAGAGGAGCTGGGGGACAACCCCGTGTATGAGTGGCTGTCCCCAGGTAAAGTCGTCATCTGTAGTAAATGCCTCTGACGTCTTTCCCGGCCAAGACACTGGCCCTGGCCAGATCTCTAAGGTAGAAGGGATGGACGAGTTGCAGTCTTCGTCATGGAAAGGAAACCTCGGTGACAGGTTCTCCATGTAGAGGCCCAGATTCCTCCCCTGAAACAATCCAGTGGGGAAGTCTGGAAAAGGGGAAGAAAAAGTGATGGAAGAGAAAAGGCAGGATGAAGGTAGAAGAGACAGAGGGAAAGACGGCTGAGGCAGAGGAGGGTGGAGGCCAAGGAAGGCAGACTGACCAAGTGTGAGGGAGGGGCTCGTGATGCCGTCCTGGCCCCTGCTGGCAGAGCCCTGCATGGTGGGAGATGCCCTTTCCTTCCTCCAAATGGGCATTGTCTTTGGGGATGGAGCTTGGTGCTGCCACCAATCAGATCAGGGCTCAGCTCCCCCCACCCCACTCTATCCCTTCACAGCCCCCCTTTCCCTTTTAAATACTTACAAAGATATAATTGTATTCAGTCTTTAATCTGTATATTAGAAATGCACCAATGCCAGCGCTAATCACCCTAAGCGGATGACCCTTCTTCCCTCGCATCCACACCCAGGGAAAGGAAGCCCAAAGCAGAAATGCAGTTTCTCCTAAACGCTCTTCTCAGTTGGGATCTAGCCCTGGTGAATGTTTTCCCCAGCTTTTCACTGGCAGCTTCACCTCAGGGTAGATCAGTGCTTGGGGAGGGGGACAGGGTGGGGGAGGAGATAGAAAGGAGCTCAGAGTGCTGGATGCCAGCTGACCAGGCAAGTCTGCATTCATAGGGTCTCCTGGAGGCAGCCACCCTCCCTTCCACACACCCCTTCGAGAATCCCAGTGCCCTAAAGCATGTGCTCCATAGTACCATTCAGGTTCAAAAGCACTGAGCCCCCACCCCACACAAACCGGTCCTGCCAAGGCAGCCAGAGGGAAAAAAGACCCAAGCTTCCAGAATCAGGCAGTGTCTCTGCCTACCTTCCAACTGCAAACCTTGGCTTCCTCCATCAGTTGTGCTGTGTCTGCTTGCTCTTCAGACATATATCCTCCCAAAGAAATTATGGGGGAGACCCAAGTGTGCCCCAGGAGATCATTGCTCACCTTGGAGGAAGCAGCTCTTCTCAGAGTCGGAAGCCAGTTGGTGTGGGGCTTGTGAGCAAGTGAGTGGGTGTGTGTACATGGATGGGCATATGAGAGGGCCAGAAAAGGGACAGAAGAGAGAAGGTGAGGGCGAATGACCAGGCAAAAGGTTCTCAGAAGGCCTGCCCTCCTCAGCTACAATGAAGGTCCTCTCTGGTTCGGAGGGAGCAGGTGCTGGTACAAAGCCTACACCATTCTTGTTGCCAGCCTCAGCCAAGTTCCCCAGGATGGTATTTAGTAGGCTCTCGAGGAAACCCCTAAGGGAGATGCCTTCCTTTGCCTTCCCTTCCCCAGCTCCCACCCTCATCCCAGGGGACTCTCCCTCAAACACTCTGATCAGACGGTTCCTTAACCTGCCCACCTCTCCTTCTCTCCTGGCTCCTTCCCTCCCGCCTGCAAACACCCCCATGTCTCCCTGATCCTGAAGAACTGTCATATCCTTCCAGCCCTGCTAACTATCATCCCATATCTTTTCTGCCTTTTGTAGCTACATTCTTCCGAAAAACCTTGTACAAAGGAAGTCTTCGCTTTCCTCCCAATCTCTTTCTAACACCCTACAGTTTGGTTTATGACGTCATCATTCCACTCAAACCACTCTCTCCGAAGTTACCAGTGGGTGGCCATTGCCAAAGCCAATGGCCTTTTCTCAATCTTTGAGTTTCTTTGACCTCTCTAACAGCTTTGGACACTGATGATCCCTCTCTCCTCCTTGGGACTCTCTTCTCCCTAGGTTTTCAGGACACCCCCTCTGTCTCCTGGTTCTCTTCCTCCCTCTCTGATGGCTCCTCCTCTGTCTCCTTGGCTAGATCCTCCTCCAGGTCCCACCCTCTCACCATAGGTGTCCCTCAGGGCTCTGTCCTGGGCCTACTTGTCTTCCCCCTCTAGAGTGCTTCACTTGGAGATATCATCGGCTTCCAAAAGTTCAATTATGATGTTTATGGTGATGATTCTCAAATGTTCTTCTATGGTCCTAACCTCTCAGATGACCTCCAGTCTCTTATATCCAACTATTCATCAGACATCTCAAACTAGGTGTCCAGTAGGTACCTTAAAGCCATCATGTTCAAAACAGAACTCATTCTCTCTCCCCTAAACCCTCCCAGCCTCCTACCTTCCCTACCACTATCAAGGGCACCAGCCTCCTCCCAGTCCCTCAGGCTTACAACCCAGGGGTCCTCCTGGACTCTTCTCTCTTTCTCAGAGCCAATATCCAATTTATTGCCAAGGCCTATCAAGTTCACCTCTGCAGCATCTTTCCAACGCTCCCCCTTTTCTCCTCTGACCCTGCCCCTAACCTGGGGCAGATCCTCATCCACTCACATCTGGACCGTTGCAGTAGCTGCAGGTGGGTCTGCCTCCAGTCTCTTCCCAGTCCAGTCCTTCCTCCATTCAGCCACTAAAGTGATTTTCCTAATCATGTTACTCCCCCGCCCCCCACTCAAGGACAACGAATGGCTCCCTATTGCTTTCAGGATCAAATACAAAAAGGCCTCCTGCTACCCTTCTGGTCTTCTCACACCTTGCTTTCTGATCTTTGATCCAGTGATATTCGCTTTCCGACTGTGCCTTGAACAAGACACCCTATCTCTTGGCTCTGGGCATTCTCTCTGGCTGGCCCCCAGGCCCGGGACACTTTCCCTCCTCCTCTGACCACTGACCTCCCTAGCTTCCTGTACATCCCACTGAAGTCCAACCTGATGCAGGAAGCCTTCCCCAGCTCCTCTTCTTTCCAATGCCTTCCTCTTGTTAACGATTTCCTGTCTAGCCTGTACAGAGCATGTTTGTATATCTTTATTTTCACAGGGTCTCACCCATTGGATTGTAAACTCCTTGAGGGCAGGAGCTGTCTTCTGCTTTTTATATTCCCATCTCTTAGTAGCGTGCCTGGCATGTGGTAGGCACTTAATAAATGTTGAGTGACTGATTGATTTCATTCTACTGCACCAATACTGATAAATCGCCCGTTGTTTCTAGAGTCCTGGGGAGTGGGGCGGGGCACCTAGGCAGAAAATTTAGACAAACATGGTTGCATCTTCTTGGTTCTCACAGTTTGGTGGGGATAGGAAGCAGACAATAGGTCACCATCACAGCTAAAACGCTGTGGGAAACTAGGGAGTGTGTGGGTCAAGGGGAAGAGTATAGGGCAAAGTGGTGAGTCTCTTAGAGCAGGCTGGGAAAATTCTCCCCAAGGCCAGGTTATTCTTCCCCCCGGTCTAGGAATCCAGGTCCCTCAAGGACAAAAGTGCCTTGGGACCATGGGAGCCTGGTGTGAGAGCCAGCAAGTCATCTGAAAAGGTGGAGCCAATGCTGGACTTTGCTTCAAACTTTATAAAGCTCTCCTCTCCCCCACCCCCACACCCCGGAAGTGGCTTTGGTCTAGAGTTTTGTGGCCATGTTATTTAGAAATGAAATAATCTCCAGAAAGCCAGGGCAGGTTTAGAGAGAGGATTATCATAAAGCTCCTTCTTTCCCTGGGATCCCATTAAGAGAATCGATGGGCTGGTCTTTTCACTTTTCCATCCTTATGGTCATAACCCCAAAGAACTCAGATCTCACTATGTCTCCCTCACTGGGGCAGACCACATAGGGATGAAAGGAGCTTCTGGGATAGTGGGCATATGGGGGAAAAGGCTGCCTGGTGGGATGGTGTGGGGGGGTGGGTGGGCAGGGAGCATTGTGGACAGTGGGAGGAAGAGGTTTCAGTGGGGGTGGGATATGTGTGAACAGTTCCCGGCAGTAGAAATGACACTTAAGAAAAGCATTATTTACCTATGGTGAGACCATAGTTCTGATTCAGTGGGGGGGGGGGGGGGGGGGGAAGCGGAAATAGTCGTTAGCCGCCTTGGAAGAGATCATTGAAATCCATTTCTCTTAAATCAAATTCATTTTAATTCAAGAAACATTCATAAGAGCTTCATGCACAGGGCTCACACACTGCGTCGGGTTTAGGGTTCATCGGTGGGTTTTAGGGCCAGGCTTCCTAAGTGAATTGGACAAAGGACAGTGCACAGCTGACTTTTATCATGCCTGGTTTTAAGGGGTTCCTCAGCTGGTATTACTGTTGAAATCATAGCAGTAAGAAGCGGTATTATCTGAGCCCCAACTTACTACAACCCATAGTCCAGGACTCATGCAGACTGGGTCACATCACAAGAGCTTGACCCCAAAGGGTCAGCCTCTTTTCTTTGGCTCATTGTCCCTACCTGGGTTAAGACTGGAAAGTCTCCAACGTATAACCTAGGTATAGATCATATCTAGACTGTTCTCCGATGTGGGTGGCAGAGTCCCCAAACCCCACTGTCACTCAATATATCATTTAGCTATTGGGCATGAGGTAGAGTTGGCTTGACCCTTGTGTGTTTCTGTCTTGATCTTAGATGAAGGAGTATTGGAGCATACCAAGGGAATGTTTAACTCTCTCCACCCATCTCCTGCCATCATCCTACCCCAGAGATGGAGGTAATGGGATCTGAACATTGGGACTGGGCATGTAGGTGGAGATAAGAGGGTGAGTAGAAGAGATGGCATAGAGTTGAGTCACAAACATTCAAAGTAGAAGACGATGGGGATGGAAAACTCATAATGACTAAAGGTCTGCCAGTTTGGGTGACTTAGGAGAATCATAGGGAAGTTTAGGGGAGGGGCAAACTGGGTGGGCACGAGAGGGAAGAGAATGAGTTCTGTTTGAAGAGTCTGATGTCTATGGGACATCTAGATGATGATGTCCACAGCCATCTGGCAGTGCAAGAGGGGAGTTCGTGAAACATATCATCGAGCAACGGAGACTGAGGAGAAGCAGGCAGAACAAAAGGAGGAGGATCAGAAGAGAGCAGTATCGTGGCAGCCAAGAGAGGAGAAAGTTCTCTAGATGGGGAGGTGATCGGCCACGTGTGATTGCAGAGAGATCAAGGAGGATGAGGACTGAAGAAAGGCCACTGCATTTACTCAGGGTGAGATTCCAGGCAACCTCAGAGACACCTGTTTCAGTGGGTTGGTGAGGCTGGATACCAGGTTTCAAGGGATTGAGAAGGGGAGGGGTGATGAGAAGGTAGTTCCAGTGAAAGTAGACTGTTCTTCCTTAGAACTTGGCCATGAAAGGGAGACGTATGCGAACGTAGTTTGGGAAAACATCAGGGTGAAGATTTGGGAAAGGAGGTGAAAGAAACTTGAATGTATTGGTAGGGAGTGGGTTGGGATCAAGGAAATAAGGTGAGATGGAAGATGAGGGAGAGAAATCAATGAGGCAGCTCCCAGAGGAAATGAGGGGATGAGTGATGGGCTGGAGGGCACAAGCAGAAGAAGTGGCCTTGGAAGGGAAAAGGGTCAGTCACCTCTTTTCTTCCAGTATTAGCTCAATGGAGGAGAAGCTCAGTAAAGATGTAGAGGGGTCTGGAGGAGGTGACAGGAGGTAATGAAGAAGAGCAGAGTGATGAAGGTCCTCTGCTGAGAAAGAGGCAGCAGGGTATGTTGGAGGAGGGTCAAGGAGGCAGAGGGCTTGGAACGGCTTCAAATCAATCAGGGAAGAGTGAAACCACTACTGGGTAACAGTGAGGTCTCAGCTGGGATCGTCTAACAGGAATGTAGGGTTGGCACTGTCTTGGCACTTCGCTGTCTAGCAGGATGAGAGTACAGAGAAGGTCATAGGAAGCTAGAACCTGAGCTCAGAGGCCATCATGTCTGACTTCATTGTTTTACAGAAGATAAAATGGAGGCCAGAAAGGGGAATGGGGAGTTTTCTTAGAGGTGAAAGGGGGTCATTGAAGGGTTTGGAGCAGGGGAGTCATGCACTTATCCCTGAATCTGAGCAAAAATCCCCTTTACAGCACCCCCAACCAGTGGTCACCTGTCCTCTCCTTGAAGAAAACCAATGATGGTGAACTCATCCCCTCCAGAAGCAGCTTATTACTGTAGCAGTTCAGATGGTTGGGAAGGTTTCCTAAGCCTGAATCTGCCTCTCTGTGACCTCCATGCCTTATTCCTTGGTCCGAGACCAAGATGAGCCAACCTGGTGAGCTCTCTTCCTCGTGACAGACAACTGGATCAATCCTCAAAGGCAGCTAGCACACCTTGAAGATGCCCAGTCTCTTTTAGTGTTCCTCATTTGAGTTTTCTTCTCATCCTGTTTGTTATCTTCTAGACACACTCATGTGTGTGTGTGTGTGTGTGTGTGTGTGTGTGTGTGTGTACACACCTCACCTCTAAATGCCAAAAGCTATCTTCAGCCTTATCTTTTTATCTGGAACTAATCTTTAATGGGAGGGGCTGAAGTGGCCCACAAGAGTATTAATTAACCAGCTAGCATATCTTGAAGATGCCCGGTCTCTTTAAGTGTTCCTCATTTGAGTTTCCTTCTCATTCTGTTTGTTATCTTCCAGACACACTCGTGTGTGTGTGTGTGTGTGTGTGTGTGTGTGTGTGTGTACACCTCACCTCTAAATGCCAAAAGCTATCTTCAGCCTTGTCTTTTTATCTGGAACTAATATTTAATGGGAGGGGCTGAAGTGGCCCAAAGGAGTATTAATTTATCAGCTAACTTAGTTTAAAATTAGTGGCTCTCACAGTCCCCGAGCTAAGAACAGAATCTAAGCTGAGGGAAGGGGAATCACCCAAACCATCTCTTCAATCACTAATATGCAGGGAGGATCTGGGTCACGCCGCTCCACTAAGAATAATCCTAGTTGCCACAGCTGAGTGGCTGGTTAATAGATTTTAAATTCTGGTGAACGCTAATTTAGACAGTCTAAAACTGCCTGTATCAGTTAAGTGTTCATGAGGACAAAGCTCTTTTTACTTTAGGCACAACAAATTTTGGTGCCTTTGGTAGGAGAGAATAGAAACCCAGCAGGAAGGGCGATAGATATTCCTTATTCCAAACCACAGCATTTTACAAAGAAGGAGATAAAGGGGAGGGAGATAAAGATTGAGGAGGATGGGGACACACAGAACTTGCCTCTAGCTGGTTCCCTTATTTTTTTTTCTATGGTCAGGAGAGTGTGACAGTTGATTCACGGAGCAGGAAGGCAGCTGCCTCTGCCAACCACCCTGAAGCAGGCACCAGCCTCACACCCTTTCTGAGGCACCTTATTAAAGTGAAGAGAGCTCAGCTTTTGGGGCTGGTGTTGTATTGGCCCTGATAATGTTCCTTACTCATGACTCCTCCATTTCCTGCCCTGGCTGCCTCCTGCCTGGAATGCACTCTCCCTTGCCCTCTGGGCACAGCATCTTTAGTGCCTTCAAAACTCCCCTCAAGGGCCACTTTCTTAAGCCTTCCCTCCAGCTACCAGGAGCTTCCTCTGCCCTGTCCTCCATTGCCTTGTACTGATTTTATATCTACTTTATATAAATCTACATGTGTTCATTTTTGTCTTTGCATACCTACCATGGAAAAAGACTGAATCTGCTCTAGCTGTCTCTAGTGAGAAGAGCTAGGAGACATGAGGGGATGTCACAGGTAGCCAAATTTCCCGTTGTGTCAGGAAAGGCATTCTAACCATTCAAATTGGCTAAAAGGTAATGGGCTACCTCAGGAGATCATGGGTTTCCTTTCGTTGGGGGGGGGGGGTTTCGGGTAAAGGCTGATCGACTTCTTATATATTTTGTAGCATGGCTGGGACTGTGGGTTGCAAGAGCCCTTCCAACTAAGAGACCAATTTTATGAGGCCGCCCAGATAATCTAGATGAGAGGTAATAACCAAATAGAGAGGAAGAATCTAGGAGAAAAGTTCATTAGAATCCACCGGCTTTGTTAGCTGGCTGGAGATGGGGGTTGAGGGAGCCAGCAGCGCTAAGGGTGAGTCTGCCATCCTGAGTCTGGGTCACTGGAAAGATGTGATCATTGATCGAGAAAAGGAAGTGAGAAAAGGGAACAGGGTCAGAGAGGAAGCTGATGAGTTCAGTCATTGTCTCCCCTCAGACCCCTTCCTTTTTCCCCTCCCTTTCTTGCAACATGGCTTATTTGCCACTTTTGGAAAATGGGATGTTTCTTACAAATGAATTTTCCAGAGACCTCGTTGGCCAGGGCCAAACTCTTAGGACAAGTTTTAGACCTTTTTATTGGAAATGTTTTTCTTTATTGGCTGATATTCTTGCCTACCCCCTAAAGCAGAGAAGGCTGAATATAATTTACCTTTCCCGGATGACTCTTCACGTACATTTCTGGGGGCCTTTAGCTATAAGATGGTGGAGCTCGGCTCCAAAGATTGCCAATGCTCTTTTCTTCTGCGTCATTCAGTGTTTCTGTGATCAGTTTATCAGTCAATCAACAAGCATTTTTAAGTACCTACTGTATACCAGGCACAGTGCTAATATGAAGAAAAGCAAAAATCACTCCCTGCTCCCAAGGACTCTACAATCTAATGTGGGAGACAAAACGTCAATGACTGTGTGTGAATAGACACGTACATGTATGTGTACACATATGTTTGTAAATAGTGGTACATGTGTATTTATGTCCATGCACACATATATTTATTATGTATCTACGCATGCGTTTCTACATTCCCATTCGTGCACTCAGGAGCCATCAGGACCCTCATTCTAA
Organism: Trichosurus vulpecula; assembly: GCF_011100635.1. NCBI lineage: Eukaryota > Metazoa > Chordata > Mammalia > Diprotodontia > Phalangeridae > Trichosurus > Trichosurus vulpecula. Next base: position 3,426,887 of record NC_050578.1, read on the forward strand.
GTGGCCCCAGGGTAGCTCCATTCACTTAGTTCTTACGTCTGATCTTCATACTCTTTCTATCTCCTCCCTTACTATTCATTTTATTTTCTTTGTATCGTGTCGATGTCATTATCACTCCCTCCTTTTATTTCTCATCTCCTACCAATTCTAATGAACTGCTTCCAATCTGATGAAGAAACATCACCAATTGCTAGAACTCTGTGTAAACTTAGAGTGAGTAGGCTCTGACTGAGTGCCTCCAAGGTTCTCCTGTAAGTATTGTGTTTTGGAAATGCTTGTTTTGCTCCATAAATTGAAAATAAAATCAATTAAAAAATAAATACATGAACTTCAGTGCACATGTTTTGACATTTGTTTATGTTGGCTCTATGAGGTCATTCCCTCCTCCCCACTGCTTATTTCTTCGCTGAATAGCATAACTGCATTTATATGGTTCCTTAAGGTTTGCAAAGCACTTTACAAATGTTAACTCATTGATCCCTTGGGAGGAAGAGGAAACTGAGGCTGAGCTATGTTAAGTGACTTGCCCAGGGTCACACAGTGAGTGAGGCAAGATTTGAACTCACATCACTCTAACTCCAAGTCTTGGGCTCAGCTCCTGTGTTTTGTCCAGGAGAATCTTTGTCACGAGTGAGCTGGGACATCCTTTGTCTGGCTGCAGGAATTCTCAGCCTACCCTTATTTCTGCATCCCGTGTTATGCCCCCTGGGAATCCGGGGTGAGGCTGCCAATCATGACTGCCTCTTCCACAAAGAAGATGAGTAAGTAAGCGTCATCTGGGCACTCGGGGAGTCTCACTCTGTCTCTTACTCATAAACCTTCTCCTGTGGGTGTGGGAGTGATGAAGACCCTTATGACTAGTGCAGACAGCAGGGATGGAAAGGCCTTGGCAGGACATTTTACCAGGCTCCCACTACTGCTCACCCTGGGGGCCAAACTCTCCCTTCTCTGGTAGGCAACTGATCCCCAGACTTCAACAAACACGGAACCGAGGGACAAGAAGACAGTCCTTCCCATAGAGAGGTTGAGGCTCTTTTTGAGGGAGACGAGGGGTGTGCACCAATGGTCATAATGGAGATACAAGGGTAACGATGGTGTAACAACAGAGGTTTAGAGAAAGAGCTTTTTAAAATGTGTAAAACATCTCCCGTCCACTGGCTCATCTGAGCCCCCAGAGCCCTGCAAGCTAAGTACCGTGGTCAGAGTCACAAAGGCACAGCCATTAGGTGAGAGAGTGAAAGATAAGGTGGATGGCGAAGATGGAGTGAAGGTCTAAGACCCAGGAATTAAGGAGATCCATGGACTGGGAGTGCAGGGTGATCACAGGGACATCAAGGAGTGTATATTGTAGAGCCTGGCTTGAACTGGAGAAGAAAAACACAGACCAGAATGGGAACAGGGATGGAGAAAGGTGGGAGTTGGAGGCTGGAGGTGCCTGCAACAGCAACCTGGATAAGATCCAGTGATGTAGACAGATGGACGGAACAGTACCAGATGCTGAAAGATGGGAGGGAGGGTCTGGAAGTGGCAAAGAGGAGCAAGAAGCATGGTTCCTGATCCAGGGTGTCAAGAGGACAAGGGAAGGGATTCTCAGTACTGAGAAGGCAGGGTTGTCTGGAGGAAGTCAGGTTCCCCTGAGCATGGGGGGAAATGTCCTGACAATTAGAGCTACAGGAAAATCATGCTCAAGGTAGGGGGCATGTGTAGGGTGCTTGGGTGTAGGGAGGAGGAAGCGGGGGAAGGAGGTGGAGAGCCTGGTTTAGTTCCCCATCATTACGCGTCTTCTAGCAGAAAGTGGACGGCCACATAGTGAAGCAATACGGCTTCTAACCATGTTACTCAATTGAAACTGCTCTCACCAACCAGCGATCTCTCCATTGCCAAATTTGATGATCTTTCCTCCGTCCTAACGCTTCCTGCCCTCTCTGCTCCATTTTTGAAACTGTTCACCACCTTCTCCTCTGAATATTCTTTCCTCTCTGGGTTTCCAGTTCTTCTACCCTCTCAGCTTTGTTCGCCGGCACATCCGTACAGTGATAGCTGACGTTTATGAATCACTTTAATGTTCCCAAACCCCTTTACATAAGTTATTTCATTTGACCTTCACAGCAACTTCATGAGGTAAGCACTATTATTAACCCTATTTTACGGATGAGAAAATTGAGGCTAAGAAAGGTTAAGTGACTTGCCTAGAGTCACAGAGCTTGTATATGTCTGACGCAGGATTTAAATTCAGGTCTTCCTGACTCCAGGTTCAGGAATAGCAGCTCAGGAGAGAGAGAGAGAGAGAGAGAGAGAGAGAGAGAGAGAGAGAGAGAGAGTAGGGCTTCCCATCCTCCTCCTCAGAGAATCTACCCAGGAAGCTGGAGCTCCTCTCTCTCCTTTTGGGGCCTGTGACTTCCCTAGATGTCAGGGCAGCAAGTGAGACATCCATCTGTCACCCTTCCCTCCCACTACAGGACCAGTCCATTGCCTTTTTAACACTACCTCTTGTACACAAGCTGTTATTGGCTATGTGCTGCAATTCACTTACTCCATGGTTGGAGAAAATTGCCCCATTCCTGATTTTTTGTATACTTCGAGTATCTTTCTAATTTTAACTTTCCCAATTCAGAACTACCAAAAAAATTATTTAATTGACTATCTATCCCCAGATAGGAAATGATTGGTTAGTTATTCTGGGGTCATTCCTGAGTCTTTCCAGGGTTCTGTGATGTTCAAAAAGTTTGAGAGATATAATTTCTGGATAATTAATAATTTTATTAATTATGCTAGCAGATAATTAGTAAAAGGGGTGAGTGGACTCTCAAATGCCAAAGACCCCTCTTGAAACCCACTCAATGCTTATATGCCCTTGGAAGAGTGGGTGTTCCTGAAGGTGGCAATAAACTCTGATTGGCTAACAATTAATGAAAATTAATATTATAATGAAAGGTAGGCTTATTCTAATGAGGGGCTGGGAGGCTTGACTCTTATCTCTCAGTCTTGGTCAAAGAGACTTATCTCTTTTTTTTTTTGGTGAATAGACTTAAATTTTATTTGGTTGCAAGATTTTCACCTTTCTCTGTCCTCAGCTGCTGATCAAAACCATATAACATGTGGACTTGGTTACAATGTTCCACCATGTTGATTCACAAGGACTTTTCTATCTGTACCAAAATCCTGGGTGGATGAAAACTGTCTCCCAATGGAAACGGGAGTTACATCAAGGAAGAACTGGGAAAGAAAATTAAGTTGAAGGAAGGAAAGTCACATTTCTAAGTCAGGATCTTGAGGAATTCAAAAACAGTCTTGTAGCCTTGGTCCTTTATGGTTATAGAACATTGTCCATCAGAATTTTATTCCTGTTGACACATTTCGGGCACAACCAATTGTCTTCTACTTGTGGGGGTGGGAAAGAGCAGGTCGGCAGTAATAAGAGAGGAATCAACGTATAATTTTCAGGCACCCAGGTCTGTCCAGCATGGAACTCCAAAGGAGCTGAACCAGGGGCATCATTAGGAAAAGCTTCACCATGTACTACACACCATCGTGGTAAATCTGATTGCTTGGACCTAAGAGGCTCAAGAGATGTGGGCATGGCCCACACTGCCTTGGACTTCACTGTGGCCATGAGTCTGCTCCATGCTGCCATGCTGGCTGTCTGCACAAGAGAGTTCTTTGTCACCTCTCTTTTCTTTTTCTTATTTGTCCCTGTCTCTGCTTCTTTCACCTGGAGAATCTTCAGTTGAAGCTTCTGTTTTGATTTTCATCAAACGGGCCTTTCCTTCTATGCTGGAAGTGTCTTGCTCAGAAGGTGACACACGTTCCAAAAATCTCTTGTATAAAACGTGCTTCCGGCCGTTTTTACTGACGTTGAGTCTCTGGCACCATGTCTGCAGATTATTTTGGGACAAGGTATGCAGAGGAGGTAGAGGGGTGGGCATAGGAGGCACTTCCTTATGCCGAGATTTCTGAGGTGCTGAGGCAGTTGTATTAGACTTCGTCTTTGGAAAATGTGCAACAGCTTCCTCAAGATTTCCTGATTGTTCCAGGGTAAATCCTTGGGTTGCTGCTTTCATCCTGGCCTGAGCATCTGCCACCAGCTTGGCCCATGCTGCCATCACAGCCATCCCATCTTCTCTCTGCTGGACATCTATTGACAGCACGGTCCCATGCACCATCCTGCCTTCCTTCGTTTTGTCCGTATTATTGACTGGAATCTCTTCTTTCACTTCCTCAGAAGAGTTCTTGATCCCCAGACTTGTTATTTTATTTCTGTGGGCAGCAATTTCTTCATTTGTAAAATGACAGATTCAACAAGATTTCCTTTCAGTTTAGTTTCTGCACCTCTGTTTGCTTATTTGTATGATGGAATAATTTTGAATTACAGTACAGCGAAGTCAGCCTGTTTACCAATCACGAGGGCAGCCATTAGCTGAGACTTATCTCTTATCCAGACTACATCTCCCTAGGGCAGTCTAGACAAAAAGGGTCCACCTGTACTCAGACCTGGTTGACTAAAACACCATGGGCCAGATTTCACCAGAACAGAATCTCTTGGTAAAAACTCCACCTAGATAAAATGGTCTAGGTGGGGTTAATTTTGGGGTAAGGTCAGAGATCTCCCAAATAATTTGTTATTTAATAATCATTTCTCTCAGTTCTTTAGGTCACTAGCAATTTGGATTCTTTTTTTAAGAATTTAATTTAATTGTTTTTCAATTAACAAAAAACTTTTCCCTCCCTTTTACTCTCCCCATTAGAAAAAGAAAAGAAAAGAAAAGAAAAACAAAACCCTTGTAACAAATATGCATAGTCAAGCACAACCATGTCCCACATTGGCCATGTCCAAAAAATCTATGTCTCAATTTGAGTCCATTATGACATTTGGATTCTTTGGAGGCTTTAGGGTCCTATTATACTCAGCCATGTGACAGCAACAGAACAATGCTGGCATTTTAGAAAATACTTTTTTGTGGTTAAGAATATCTTGGGATTCCATGGTTTAATATCCTCTATGTGACCCAGGCCACTTTCTCTTTTCTAGTCATCTTATATCTTCCCCATTTTCAGATAGTCTGAAAATTCATCCCTCAGTGCTTTCAGAATCATGTAACCTCCGACAGGGACATCTTCTATGTATATTCTGATCTGCTATTCATTTTCTTCTATGTCATTTCCTCTTCCTCATATAGTATGGCAGGGACTGAAATCTTGACTGCAATGAGATGACTTCACTGTCATAAACGAGAATAGTGTGTTCCAGCAATCCTCACTGACCTATTGTCTCCCACCCAGTTCCATCTCTAATGAATGCTGGGATGATTTGGCTTATTTCGGGTCCTACACTGAGCTCACTGTTGCTTTGGCTTCCTCTCTATTGATTTCTGTTTTGGGAGTTGGTAGGGCTCATCCCTTTTTACCATCCTCCGATGTAAGGTTTGCAGGTGAATTTGTATTTTTAAAAGGCTCAGAACAGTTTCGATAAGACCTTCAGTCAATAAGAAGAAATGAACTAGCAGTAGTTGAGTTACTCATTGCTAAAGGTTCACTGAGTCATTTCTTCTTGGGCTTGTCAATCCAACATGAGATTGCCAAGAAAACCCCAAATGGGCTCATGAATAGATGGATATGACTGGAAACAACAACAACCACAACAAAATCCAGCCGCCACTCTGAATTACTCACAGGTGGGTCCTGTTTCACAAACCAGTTTTGCATGTGAATTTGGGTAAGCCATCTCCATCACTTCCAGCTTCCACCTCCCCAGGCTTTGATCAACTTTTGGTGGACAGACCAGAGAATCTGGGAATCTGCAGAGTGGGGGGACCAGGCCTAGATTCTTAAAAAGGAAAGGAGGGAGATGGAGAAGAGGATCTTTCTAGAAATCAAGCTAAAGGCCCTATTCTCTAGGAAAGTACACCCAGACTGTGGTGATGCAAAAGGTGGAAGGAGAAGACCTAGAAATAATTGAGCTAAGCTAATATCCTGGTGACCTTCCTGAACCTTACTAACCTTTCTGTACTTTTAAACTCCTACTATGGACAGCTACCATGCCTGGCATCAACCTTTACTCTGTTACCTGATGGCCACCATTTGGTGTTGGACTTTGGGGATGCCCAACTGGAAAGACAGATAGTGGGGTATGGAAGAGGAAAGAAGAGAGATGCTGCCCTTAATTAGCAGTGATTCCCAAAGTTCTGAGCGAATGGACTGGATATTTAGTGAGAGGCATTAAGAGGTGGGTTCCTGGATACTTGTAATGGAGTGTGGAGTAGTTAATCAAGCAGTTATTGAGCACGTGCAGAGCAGTGATGATGACGATGGTGGTGATGATGATGGTGATGATGATGGTGATAATAGTGAGACTTTACATAGGCCTTTAAGGTTTGCGAAGCATTTCACATACATCATCTCATTCAATAATTTGAATAGAATAGAATTGTAATAACAAGAGAGAGAGACAGCTACTGGAGCCCTGGTGCTGTGGAAACTGGTGGAACATGAGTCCGCACACATTTGTAGGTGCGATTGAAGTGTCTGGAGGTGCAGAACAGCAGAGGGTTTCTGTTGCCCTACCCCTTCCCCCTGCCAAGGCAACCTTCATCTAAGGATCATTAGAATTTTGACAGCAGACACCCAGAAGAAGGAGCCTCCACTCTATGCATGTAGTCAATGAGATTGAGTTCAGGTTGGTCTTAGCGTTTCTCAAAAAGTGAGATCAGATCATGATAGATGGTATAATTGAGCAGCACAGCTCCAAGCCCTTAGTGGTCCCAGAGATTAGCATGGCAGAGAAAGCACCTGGGATACAAGTTGACCCCAAATCAGTGGATGTGGGGGGTACGTGACACCCCCATTGTGCCCAGTCACCTCTTACTTAGCTCAATTGCACAATAACTGTCAGAATACTCCGTGCCCCAACAACAACATCCCACACAGGTGAGGCTCGTTCTCATGCTCACACAGTATGGAAATGCAGTTGGCTCAGAGGCCTGGCACAAACTGTTGGTGTGGCCTCCTGGGCACTGGAATATGAACTCCAGCTCGCTCTCTGAGGCTTCTGACCAGGGACTGACAACATGACCAACACCCAGAAATGAGCTCCCTGAAACAATGGTCTCCTCACTGAACATCGTCGTTGAGCATCGTTCCTCTGCTCCTTCCGTTGCTGTTGTAAGATCTGTGAACATCATTTTCTTCCAATGCTCAACCTAAACTACCAGGGAACCACCCTTGGTTCAAAATTGGGCTTCAGTCTAGTCTCTGAAACATACCATCTGTATGGCATGGGGCGAACCCCTTAATGTTGCTGAACCTTGGCTTCCTCATGCTTAAAATGTAAACAAATAATAATAATGATAGCCATAAAAATAGCAAGTATTTATTTAGGACCTGAAGCTTCCAGTGTTGTTGTTCGGTCAGTTCAATTGTGTCCAACTCTTTGTGGCAAAGATATTGGAGTGGTTTGCCTTCTCCAGCTCATTTTTACAGATGAGGAAACTGAGACATACCCAAGATCACAGAGCTAGCCAGTGTGGGAGGTCAGCTTTGAACTCAGGAAGACTCATCTTCATGGCTCCAGACCTGGCGCTCTGTCCACTGCACCACCCAGCTGTCCTAGAAGCTTACGAAGCACTTTACGAATATCTCATGTGATCCTAACAACAACAACTGCTGGAAACAAGTGCCCTTACTATCCCCCTTTTACAGATGAGAAAACGGAGTCTAAGAACGATCAAGTGACTGGCCCAAGGTTGCTCATCAGTAAGGATCTGAGGTGGCATTGCATCATTTGAATAACATTCGCATAAGAATACCTGCGATAATACCTCACAAGCTTGTCCTGAGGCTCAGATGCAGTGATGCGTCTGAAGGGCTCATCAAGATGGAGAATGTCATAGAAACGTCAGCTCCTTCTGTTTGTGTTAATATTAGACCCAGTGAAGACCTCGGGGCATAGAATGTCAGAGCCAAAAGAGATCTCAGGGCATACGGAGTATGCCATACCTGGGAAGGACCTCAGAGCAGAAAAAGATCAGATTTAGGAAGGACAACTGAGCATGGAACGTCAGACCCGAGAGCATCTTCAGAGAACATTCGGTTCAACCAACCCCCTCCCTTCACAGATGGGGAAACTGAGGCAGCAAGGTGCATTTCTTTGACAAGCCCAATATGCAGGATGATCTACAGATTATCCAAGCCTGGAATCTTGAGTCGTGTGTGTGTGTGTGTGTGTGTGTGTGTACATATAAATATATATACACGTATACACACATATACATATCTGTATTATTAATATGTGTATATGTTAACATATGTTATATATATATAAAGAGAGAGAACATATGCAGAGTAAATACAAAGTAAAGAGTAGTTGTGAAATAGAAGCTGGGGGCATCAGGAAAGACTTTGTGTAGAAGGTGATTTGAGCTGTTTTTTGAAGAAAGTGAGGAATTCTGTGAGTGCGGAGGTAAAGAGGGTATGCATTCCAGGCAAGAGGGCACCATTGCCAAGGCCCAGAGATAGGAAATGGTGAGCCATATGTGAATGTAATAGAAGAGACATCTACTTAGGTTCCAGCTTCATAAAGTAGGCTAGTTTTTTCCACAGTACCAGGGTCCTTAACTTGATTAGTCTGTGGGAATTGGTATCAAACTCAAAAAGAAATCACTAAACTTATATAAAGATCACGAGTGACCACATATTTACTTAGAAAACAACATGTTAACATCATCACTTTTCTATTGTATTTTTATTTCTTTTGTTAAATATTTCTCAGCTACCTTTTAATCTAGTTTGGCCCCGCCCTGAGCCATACGTTTTACATTTCTTGTGTAGGGGACCAACGCTCCAAACATGAACACAGGTCCCTGGTTACCTCAGTCTTCATGAAATAGTGCTATGAGTCTTTGAGTAGTCTACAACTCTTTGGCCTCTCTCATTCCTTATTCCTGAACTATACTTTCCCATTTATTTTTTCCCATCACTCAGTGAGTCAACAAGCATTTATTAAGCACCTACTATGTGCCAGGCACTGTGCTAAGTACTGGGGATACAAGGAAAGGCAAAAGACAGCTCCTTTTCTCAAGGATCTCCCAGTCTGATGGGGGAAAGACAACTGTGTACATATAAGGTATAGACAGAATAAATTGGAGATTATTTCAGAGGGAAAGCACTAGAATTAAGGGGAATGAGGAAAGGGTTTCTGCCGAAGATAGGATTTTAGTTGGGATGTAAAGGAAACCAGGGAAGCCAGGGGGAAAGGATGAAGGTGAAGAGAATTCTAGCTGTGAGGGACAGCCAGTGAAAATGCTCCATGTTTTCTCCTTTCTCTGCTTTTGCATTGAAATTGCTGAGTATCAGAGTATATGCTGATCTTATTTGGAGAGTCTTATCATGGTCTTCCACTACCACTTTGTCCTCAGCAACTGATATTGGTGCATAAGCTGCCATGATTGTCCTGGTGATCTTTTTGCAACTACATATCAACAGGACTGCAACACATAATGACCAAAAATCCCATGAAATATTATTTCTTGTGGTTTTAGTATTTATAATAAAACCCATCCCAGCAGCTCCATCAGAGAGTACCTGTAAGCCATCCCTTCATTGATCTGAGATTTCCTTCCTTCTTATGATTTCCTTTCATTCATTCATCTACTTTTTCCACTTAGTGTTCTATTTTTCCCCAATTATATATGAAAACAATTTTTAACATTCATTTTTAAAATTTTGAGTTTCAATTCCCCCCCTCTCACCCCACTCATTGAGAAGGCAAGCAATTTGATACAGCTACATGCGTAGTCATGCAAAATATATTTCGATATTAGTCATGTTATAAAAGAAAACATAGACCAAAAAATCCCCAAGAAAAATAAAGAACATTTTAAAAAAGTATGCTTCGATCTGTATTCAGACTCCATCAGTTCTTTCTCTGGGGATGGCTAACATCTTACACCATAAGTCCTTCAGAGTTGTCTTGGATCATTGTATTGCTGAGAATAGCTAAGTCATTCAAGCTGATCGTCTTACAATGTTGTTGTGACTTGTGTTAACATTCTCCTGGTTCTACTTGTTTCACTACACATCAGTTCATGTTAGTCTTCTTCTGGTTTCCTTTATAGCAAGAATGTTGAATGATGTCTCATTGCAAGGGTCAGGTGACTCAGGACTCTCAAAGGCTTTGTTAGCAGAGGACAAGCTTTAATAGAGTCTACCATACTGGAAAATCTTCAGATAGCCCTGAACCTGTTTTCCAAAGAACCAATTGAGCTAATTATAGAGAGGAACCTGTCTAGTTGTCTGGCCACTAAATGACGACACTTTTTTATTCCGTCCAAGTCTTTCCATACATAACCTGGCCCATCCCACCTTTCTAGTCTTCTTACACCTTACTCCTTTACATGTATTCTTTGAATTTTCACTGTTTACCCCATTTCATAATGTGATTAATATCGAAATACATTTTGCATGACTACGCATGTATAATCTATATCAAATTGCTTGCCTTCTCAATGAGTGGGGCAGGAGAGAGGGAATTTGGAACTCAGAATTTTAAAAACAAATGTTAAAAGTTGTTTTATATATGATTGGGGGAAAATAAAATACTAAGTGGAAAAAGTAATGAATGAATGAAAGGAAATCATAAGAAGGAAGGAAGTCTCAGATCAATGAAGGGATGGCTTACAGGAAGTCTCTGATGGAGCTGCTGGGATGGGTTTTATTATAAATACTGAAACTACAAGAAATAGTATTTCATGGGATTTATCATCATTATGTGTTGCAGTCCTGGTGACATGTAGTTGCAAAAAGATCACCAGGAAAATCACGGCAGCTTATACGCCAATATCAATTGCTGAGGACAAAGTGGTAGTGGAAGATCAAGGAGAGCAATTCTCAATTTATCTTAAAATGAAATTGATATTTCTAGATATAAATCTATAAGAAGTTTGTTTGATGTAGAAAAATATTCTACATTTGGTCTTCCAAAAACTTGATCATTTTTGATCCATCTGGTCTTTGTCTATCTGAACAAGAATGATTTGTTTTGTTTTAGTATTCGATTTTTCCCCAATTACATGCAAAAATAATTTTTAAATTTCATTTTCTTCTTCTTGAAAAATTTATTTTCGTTTTTAACATTCACTTCCATAAGATTTTGAGTTCTGAATTTTCTCCCCATCTCGCCCCTCCCCCACCCCAAGATGACACATAATTTGATATAGGCTCCACATATATATTCACATTGAACCTATTTTCACATTAGTCATGTTGTAAAAAAAAGAATTAGAACCAATGATAGAAACCACGATATAGAAGAAACCAAAAGAGAAAGAGAGAGCAAATAATATGCTTTAATCTGCATTCAGACTCCATAGTTCTTTTTCTGGATGTGGACAGCATGGATGTGGAACTGTCTTGGATCCTCGCATTGCTAAGAAGAGGTAAGTCTGTCAAAGTCAGTCAGTGCACAATGTGGCTGTTACTGCATACAATGTTCTCCTGGTTCTGCTCACTTCACTCAGCATCAGTTCATTCAAGTCTTTCCAGGTTTTTCTGAAGTCTGCCTGCTCATCATTTCCTCCCCCCCCCCCGCTATGTTTAATTAATTTATTTCATTTTTAACATTCATTTCCGTAAGTTTTAAATTTTCTCCCCCTCCCTATTCCCTTCCTTCCCAAGACAGCAAGCAATCTGATACGTGCTCTGCACGCACATTCCGATTAAACACATTTTCCTGTTACTCATGTTACATAGAAGAATTATAATGAATGGAAGAAACTATGAGAAAGAAAACAAAACAAAAGAGAAAAGAGTCTGCTTCATTCTGCATTCCAGCTCCATAGTTCTTTCTCTGGATGTGGATGACATTTTCTATCATGAATTCTTCGGAAAAGTTTTAGGTCCTTGAATTTCTGCGAAGGGCTAAGTCTATCAAAATCAGTAGTCACACACTGTGGCTGTTACTGTGTGCAGTATTCTCCTGGTTCTGCTCCCCTCACTCAGCATCAGTTCATATAAGTCTTTCCAGGTTTTCCCGAAGTTCACCTGCTCATCATTTCTTATAGCACAATAGTATTCCATTACATTCATATACCACAACTTGTTCAGCCATTCCCCAATGGATGGAAATCTCCTGTTTCCTCTTCTTTGCCACCATAAAAAGAGCTGCTATAAGTATTTTTGTACATGTGGGTCCTTTTCCCATTAGTATCCCATCTTTGGGATACAGACCTAGAAGTGGTATTGCTGGGTCAAAGAGTATGTACATTTTATAGCCCTTTGGGCATAGTTCCAAATTGCTCTCCAGAATGGTTGGATCAGTTCACAACTCCACCAACAATGTAGTAGTGTTCAAATTTTCCCACATAATCTCCAGCATTTATCATTTTCCTGTTTTGTCATATTAGCCAATCTGATAGGTGTGGTGTGGTACCTCGGGGTTGTTTTGATTTGCATTTCTCTAATCAATAGTGATTTAGAGCATTTTTCATATGACTATAGATAGCTTTAATATTCTTCATCTGAAAACTGCCTGTTCATATCCTTTGACCATTTATCAGTTAGGGGAACAACTTGTATTCTTATAAATTCTCTATATATTTTTGGTCTATGTTTTCTTTTACAACATAACTAATATGGAAATATGTTTTGCATGACTATATATATTTTAGAAATGAGGCTTTTATCAGAGACACTGGTTATTAAAAATTCTTTCCCAGTTTTCTGCTTCCCTCCTAATCTTGGTTGCTTGGCTTTGTTTGTGCAAAAATTTTTTCAATTTAATCTAATCAAAACTATCCATTTTTCATTTTGTAATGTTCCCTATCTCTTGTTTGGTCATAAATTCTTCCATTCTCCAGAAATCTGACAAGTAAACTATTTGCTCTCCCAGTTTGCTTGCAGTATCAGCCTTTATATCTAAATCATATACCCATTTGGACTTTATTTTGGTAAACAGTGTAAGATGTTGGTCTACACCCAGTTTCTGCCATACTATTTTCCAGTATTCCCATCAGTTTTTGTCAGTTAGTGAGTTCTTATCCCAGAAGCTGGAGTCTTTGGGTTTATCAAACAGAAGATTACTATAGTCATTAACTACTGTGTCTTGTGCAGCTAACCTATTCCACTGATCCACCATTCTATTTCTTAGCCAGGACCAAGTAGTTTTGATGATTGCTGCTTTACAATACAATTTAAGATTTCGTATGGCTAAGCCACCTTTTCTAGCATTTATTTTCATTAATTCCCTTGATATTCTGGACGTTTCGTTCTTACAGGTGAATTTTGTTATTATTTTTTCTAGCTCCATAAAATAATTTTTGGTAGTTTGATTGATATGGCACTGAATAAGTAAATTAATTTAGGTAGAATTGTCATTTTTATTATATTAGCTCAGGCTACCCATGTGCAACTGATGTCTTTCCAATTATTTAGATCTGACTTTATTTGTGTGAAAAATATTTTATACTTGTGTTCATATAGTTCCTGGGTTTGTTTTGGCTGGTAGACTCCCAAATATTTTATAATGTCTACAATAACTTCGAATGGAATTTCTCCTTCTATCTCTTGCTGTTGGGCTTTGTTAGTAATATATAGAAATGCTGATGATTTATGTGAGTTTATTTCATATCCTGCAACTTTGCTAAAGTTATTTATTATCTCGAGTAGTTTTTTCCTTGATTCTCTAGGATTCTTTAAGTGTATCATCATATCATCTGCAAAGAGTGATAGTTTTATTTCTTCTTTGCCTATTCTAATTCCTTCAATTTCTTTTTCCTTTCTTATTGCTAAAGCTAACATTTCCAGTACTATATTGAATAACAGTGGTGATAATGGACATCCTTGTTTCGCTCCTGATTTTATTGGAAATGCTTCTAGCGTTTCTAGCTTATATTATTACATACAATGCTTACTGATGGTTTTATGTAGATGCTACTTATCATTTTAAGGAAGGCTCCATGTATTACTATGCTCTCTAGTATTTTTAATAGGAATGGGTGTTGTATTTTGTCAAAAGTTTTTACTGCATCTATTTTTTTGGAGGGGGAAGGCAGGGCAATTGGGGTTAAGTGACTTGCCCAAGGTCACACAGCTAGTAAGTGTGTCAAGTGTCTGAGGTCAGATTTGAACTGAGATCCTCCTGACTCCAGGGCCAATGCTCTACTCACTTCACCACCTAGCTGCCCTATTTTCTGCATCTATTGAGATAATCATATGGTTTCTGTTAGTTTTGTTGTTGATATGGTCAATTATGTTGAGTTTTCCTAATATTGAACCAGCCTGGCATTCCTGGAATAAATCCTACCTGGCCATAGTGTATTATTCTTAAGATAGGTTGCTGTAATCTTTTTACTAATATTTTATTTAAAATTTTTGCATCTATATTCATTACAAAAATTAGTCTATAATTTTCTTTCTCTGTTTTGACTGTTCCCAGTTTAGGTACCAGTGCTATATTTGTATCATAAAAAGAATTTGGTAGGACTCCAAAACCAATTTTTAAAAATTTTGAGTTCCAAATTCTCTCTCTCCCTCACCACCCCCCCATTGAGAAGTCAAGCAACTTGATATAGTTTATACATGTGTAGTCATGCCAAACATATTTCCATATTAGTCATGTTGTGAAAGAAAACATAGACCAAAAACACCCTCTAAGAAAAGTAAATAAAATGAAAAAAGTACGCTTTGATCTGTATTAATACTCCATCAGTTCTTTCTCTGGGGATGGATAACATTTTTCATCATAAGTCCATCAGAGTTGTCTTGGGTGGTTGTATTGCTGAGAATAGCCAAGTCATTCATAGTCGATGATCATGCAATATTGCTGTTACTGTGTACAATGTTCTCCTGGTTCTGCTCATTTCACTTTGTATCAGTTCATCTAAGTCTTTCCAGGTTTTCCTGAAGGCATCCTGCTTCTCATTTCTTATGGCACAATAGTATTCTATCACAATCATATACCACAACTTATTAGTCATTCCCCAATCGATAGGCATCTTCTCAGTTTCCAAATCATTGCCACTAGAAAAATGCCAATATAAATGTTTTTGTACATATAGGTCCTTTTCCTTTTTATTTTTTTATCTCTTTTGGGGTACAGACCTAGCAGTGGTCTTGCTGGGTCAAAGAGTATGCATGGTTTTATAGCCCTTTGGGCATAGTTCCAAATTTTTCTACAGAAATGTCGGATCAATTCACAACTCCACCAACAGTGCATTAATGTCTTATTTTTCCCACATCCCCTCCAACATTTATCATTTTCCTTTTCTATCCTATTAGCCAGTCTAACAGGTAGTACCTCAACACTCTTCCAAGCTTCAAAGCTTGTGAATCTGTTTTTAGAGATACTTCTAGGGATCTGTAAGTTTTCAGTTCTTCCAAGGTGGTATGATCTAAGGAAAGGTGTGTTTACTACTCTCCTGGCCTGTGCTCTGGTCTCTGAGTGACCTCAAGCACTCTTTTCTGCCCTGGAACTGTGAGGAGGGTCCTTGCCTCTCTGAAGCCACAAACTCTGGTGTGCTAGTGCTCCCCTTTGCCCTGGGACTGCCACTCGGGATTACAACCCAAATCTGAGTATGAGCAAAGCTACAGAGTCCTGCCCCCAGTGCCAGCGAATAGACTGCTGTAATCTCTTTCTGACCAGGAGTCTACCCCCTTACTGTCTGTGGGCTGAGAGCTTCTGAAGCAGTCATTGCTGTTGCTGATTCAGTCACCTGGATGCCTGACTGGTTTTCTGGGGCCTGGTCTGCACTGGCATGGCCTGGGCTGGACTCTGCTCTGTTCTCACCCTGGCTTGACAGATCTTTCCTGCTGATTGTCTAAATTGTCTTTGCCTGGAAAACTATTTCATCCCATGCTTCTGTGGGTCCTGCTACTCCAGCATTTGTTTTATGGCATTATTTAATTTAAAAGTGTCCTGAAGGGTTTTGGGGAAAGCTCAGATAAGTCCCTGCCTTTTTTCCAACATCTTGGCTCTGTCCCTTTAATCTCAAAAATGGTTAAGAGATATCGTCTTGTGATAGTACATTCAAACAAGTGCTGGACCTGAAAATCATTGGTGAATACAGGGTCCAGATTTATCAAAGAGTGGCACATTTTATTGTTGTACCAGAAGCAAGCGAGACACACCACAGAGTATAAGTTTTAAGTGGAGAATTTATTAGCCGGCGGCCATCAGGGTACGGCACCACAAATCAATGGCAAATGTGTTGGGGTGATGGCTTGGCTTATATAGGATATGGGGGTACAGAGTGGGGGAAGAAACAGGAACAAAGGTCCTCGCTGATCAAAAGATTCAGTCAGGTTATCGTACTAGTGGGATAATCTCATTTACATTCCTTGGTGGAGTCACGGAGCCCCAGGGATATCTGCTAGACAGGGTCTGCCAGGTTATCCTTCAGTGGGATGGTCCTATCTACTGACATTCCTTGGTGGAGTCATGGAGTCCCAGGGGGTTTGCTAAATGCCAAAGATATCTGAGTCCATTCTTTCTGGGGGTGCTTGTCAGTAGCTAGGGGTTTCTCAGGGGTTCCTAATTTTCCTTGTATTACATTATTATGATTCATGAGAGCTTATTTGTGCAAAATGTAGTTTTCTTGTGTAGTTGTCATAGAGACAAAATGCCTACCTCTATAAAAGGATTAGCTTGTAACATGATCATTAATGACTCCTTCCTTTGAAAGGAACCCTTATACCAAAGGAGAAGGCCATCTGCCTCCTTAATAATAATGTTTATTACTTGCAAAGTACAACTGTGAAAATTATAAATAAGTATGATTTTATTATAAATACAATATTTTATAAAATGAATAAATACACGTTAGTTTATTTTATTGTGTCTTTAAGATGTGCTTGTGTGTTGCTATAAAATTGTGATGTATTCTGTCAAAGAACCCGGAACGCTGTGATTTTCTGCTTTGTCAGGGAGAAAACATTTAACACAGAGTCTTAGTGTCATGAAGAAATTTCTCCCCAAACTGGGCAAGGCTTAACATTTCCATACTCTGAAGAAACAAACCAAAAAGTCAAATTTTGAGGAGCATAGCTAGGTAGGATGCCTGAAGTTTTACAAAGTTGGTAGATTGATGGATGCATTTGTAGGGAGACAAGATTGTGTGGGATTACAAAGTGGAATCCTTGAATCTCAGTAGCCATGGGAGGATCTCCAGAATATTCAGAGAAAAAGGGTAAAGTTGATTACACCAAGTTGCCCAAGCATGTTTTGCAAGCACATCCATTGTCCCGCCTGAAGGCATCAAGGTTTCCCACGGGAAAGCATTTTCCCATAGTCCTTCAACATAACAATATCTAGTTCACCCATAGCCCTTTGCAGCAAAGCCAAGGTTCTAGAAGCACAACAAAGTTAGGTAGCCTATAACTTGATTCCACAATGCTCCACTCTATTTGGATAAAATATAAACAAAAGTTATTTGTGTAAATTGCTTTATGAAAATGGAGGGGGTGATTTTTTTTTTTGTAAAAGGGAGTGGGGGTATTGCTACATTAAATTTGAGAAATGCTTCCAATTCTCTGTCTGACTGCCCAGAGTTGTTGTAAGTCAGTATAGGATGGAGGGGCAGCCCTGGCTGAGTGACTTGGGACAGAACTGGCTAGCCATGGATGACAGGCATTGGCTTTCTCTGGGTGGTCAGGGCAGGTTTCTGGAACTGGCTCCAACAGGACTTGCCATCAATTTGATTCTGGTGTGCAGGTCAACCAAGAGACAGTCATTGCCCTTCTCCCCATCTATGGACCACCTTTCTGGTGGTACTTACACCAGACTTCCTGTCCTGATAAATCTCACTAAAGGGAGCTTTCAGATGCAAATGGAAGGAGAATCGGGCCAGCCAAATGCCTTTATTTTTGTCACCCTCTCTCATGAAGTTTTTCCAACCTAGGTCCATCCACCTGGAAGCATCAAAGCCCCAGGATCCTGGAATGTTTGGGTCCACAGCACAGTCTTGTGGGCTGCACCAATTTCTCATCTTGTGGCAATAGTTACAAGTTAGTTCTGTGGCCCTGGACAGATTCCAGCCCCCATCCCACCCTCCCTGAAACCCAGGTTTGTCTCCCTTCATTTTTCCACGCTGGCCTCAGAATGGCACAGCTTGTGCCCAGCGGGAAGACATTTTCTTGTAGCTCTTGCCAGGGATTCAGAATAGACTGCCCGTTTCTGGAGGCTGCCCCCAGGCAGAGTTCACAGTGCCATTCACGTGGGAGGTGGCCAAGGCAGGCAGGCAGGCAAGAAGGAAGGAAGGAAGGAAGGAAGGAAGGAAGGAGGGAAGGAGGGAAGGAAGGAAGGAGGGAGGGAGAGAGGGAGGGAAGGAAGGAAGGAGGGAGGGAGAGAGGGAGAGAAGGAAGGAAAGATGGAGGGAGGGAAGGAGGGAGAGAGGGAAGGAGGGAAGGAAGGAGGGAGGGAAAGAGGGAGGGAAGGAAGGAAAGACGGAGGGAGGGCAGGAGGAAAGAAGGAAGGGAGGGAGGGAAGAATCAAGGCAGAGCTGCTCATCTTTTCCTCCATCTCTCTTCTGTCTGTGGTAACAGTGTGTCTCAGCAGAGGTCACTGGACATGAGAAATCCACTAGAAATGCAGGAAGCATTGGAGATCCCTAGGCTTGAGATATTGGAGTGACTCCCATATGGAGCAGAAGGCTGGGTGTAGGGCATGCTAATGTCATCAGGCTCCAAGCCTGCACCTCCTTTCCATGATCATTTTTAGGGCCTCACAGGACCAGCCACACTCAGACATCCAGGACCTCCCAAGAAGTCTCTTGTCTTTTGGTCAATCTTTGAAGTGGCAGATGGGCAATCACAGGAAAGAAAAGAGAGGAACTGGCTTAGTCTGTGTATATGTGAGCGTAATATCAATTAAGTTGGGACTTTTTTTACTGTTTTAGAATGATTAATTAAGTGTCTTTGATCAAGCCTTACTAGGTGCAAAGCCCCAGGCCCAAACGCCTATCTACTAGGTGCTAAGCCTATGTGGGTGTGAAGCCCTCAGGGTCCTAAGGGGAGTTGCTAAGACCGGAAGCAATAGTAGGAGCCTAAGTTCTGGTCACTCAGATGACGTCCGATGATGGCTAAAGAGTGCACAAAGAGAGAGAACAGAGCTATTTTCTGGGGCTCTCGCTCAGAGGAGTGTTGATGTGGAGACTCTGGGCAGCTGTAGTTAAGAGCCCTCCAGCCTGTGAACCCAGGTGTTGATGCCTTCTTGGTAACTATGAATTGTATTTGGTCTTTTTATAATGTATCTTTGTAATTTGTTTGTATTTGCTCTGAAGTTCAGGGGCTGGCTTTTTCCCCTGAACTAAGTGAATGACATATGTATATGTTGGTTTGAAATAAGATTGTTAACCCCCTAATGCTACTTTCTTTAGTAAAGCTTATCAAAAGAACCTGTGCTGGCAGTTCTTGTTGTCTTTCACCCCCACAGCAGCTGCTAGCCAAATTGTTGCAACAGAGCTGTGTGACTCTGGGCACTGGGCAAGTCCTGCTTTCCCCTCCCCCCACCCAGTTTCTTCATATGTAAAATGAGATTATCTCTAAGGGTGGGGCAGGGGAGAGGTGGAGAGGGAAAAGGAGAGAGAGAGAGAGAGAGAGAGAGAGAGAGAGAGAGAGAGAGAGAGAAAGGGGAGGGGCAAGAGATAAAGACAGAGAGAGGGGTGGGAAAGGAGAGGGAAGACTCTAACACATTGAGTGGATGCAGTGTGGCAAATCCTTGGGAGAACATAGCTAGTATGGCTTTGTTATAACTTGCATCATTGGAGGGAGCCTCTGAATCCAGGAGTATTGAAGATTTTCACCAACTTTGTTTTGGCAGATCACTCCCCAGCTCTCATCCTCTGACTCTGGGATCGTCTCCCTCAGAGCTCACAGGAGGACCAAATCAGCTAATGTCTGTGAAGTGCTTTGTAGACTTGGAGTCTCCGGGAATCTGAGCTCATTCCTCCTCGTGGCCACGCGAAGGGATGCTGGCTTTCCTATTGTTCCATCAGTCCAAACTGTCTCTTTTTGCTTTTTCTAGATCCCGTATTGTTTCTGCTTTAATTGATACCTTTGGTTTTTACAACCTGACACATTTGGGGTTTTTCTTACATATTTTTATTCTGAACTTAAAATACAAAGAGCATTTTCCCATAATCTGTAAAACAAATTTCTATACGAAACCGCACACCTCGATTATATAAAAATTTTTTTCTTTTAAGTCTAAGATCCAGTGCCTAACTTTCAAAGCCAACCTGTCATGATTCTTCCTGCCTTCCTTCTATTCTCTTCTCATTTGGGAGGAAGCGTTTGATCCCCACCTCTCTTTTCGTCCTACCTCCTCCTCCCCCAAAATTGAAAAAATAAAAACAAACCTCTTGCAACAATACAAAACAAATTCCCCCATTGGCTGTGGCTGAAAGTAGACATCCCCTTCTGCATCTTAAGTCCATCCTTTTTTGTCCAGTGGTGGTAGCATGTTTCATCATCGGTCCTCTGGAATCATGGTTGGTCATTTTACTGATTAGAGTTCTTAAGTCTTTCAAAGTTGTTTTTCTTTCCAAGATTGTCATCATTTGTACAAATTGTCTTCTTAGTTCCGCTCACATTACTATGCATACAAGTCTTTCCATGTCTCTCTGAAATCACCCCTTTCATCATTTTTCAGGACATAATAATGCTCTATTACATTCATAGACCATAATTTAACCAATCCCCAATTAATAGGCATCCACTTAGTTTCCAATTCTTTGCCACTACAAAAAGAGCTATTATAAGGACTTTTGCACAGATGGGTCCTTTTCTTTTCTTTTTCTCTTTTTTTTTCAGATTCTCTGGGGTTTGAGCCTAGCAGTGGTATTACTGGATCAAAAGGTATGAACGGTTTAACAAGCTTTTAGGTATTAGCTCCAAATTGATTCCTAGAATGACTGCACCAATTCAGCTCCATCATTATGTTCATAACCATAACATACGTAACAGTGGATTAATGTGCCTATCTTCCCACAGCTGCTCCAGCATGTGTCATCTTCTTTTTGCCATGTTAGCTAATCTGATAAGTATGAGGAGCAACCTTGGAGTTGCTTTAATTTTCATTTCTCTAGATTTTAGTGATTTTGAGTCTTTTTTTTATATGAAACACATTTATTTACAAATATATTCCCTTCAGTTTTTACCCAGAGAGCTATCCCTTATAAGGAAAGTTTAAAAAGGTGGAAAAAATTGCTCAGCAAAACTAGCCAACACATTGACCTTCTCTATCAGTCTATACAGTATTCCACATCCATAGTCCCTCACCTCCACACAGAAAGGAGAAAGATTTATTTTCCCAACTCTTCTTGGGGCCATGCTTGGTCCTTATGAGTACACAATGTTTGTTTCATCCTTCCTTCTTCTCCAAGCTTTTCTGAAGTCATCATCTCTAATGGGCCGATGAGCAGTTCTATTGACATCATGTGCCAGTTTGTTTAGTCATCTTCCAGTCAAACAAATTCTCTGAACAATATTTTAGAAAAATAATGTTTATTTATTTATGTTGTTGTATTGTTATGTTATTTTATTTACTTATTTTAATGTATTTTATTGTAACTTTTTTTATAGTACTATCACTCTTCAGGACTACCTACCCCTAGGAGAACCCTTTCTCATAACAAGTAACCCAGACTGCCCACTACGTTGACCATGTTCAACAGTGTGAGCCTTATTCTGCCCTTCATCCACCTTTCTACCAAGGAGAGGGAAGTGGGAAGTACTCTGACAGGACAGGATCATAAGACCAAAGACTTAGATCTTGAGGGGACCCTTCCCATAGGTCATGTGGTACAATCTACGCATTTCACTGATGAGTTAACCAAGGCCCAGAGAGTCAAGATCAGTCTGAATTCTGATGTCTTGTAATTCAACAGATATCTTTGTAAAGATAATTGATATTCATTCTGAATTGGCACCATGATTTATCAGTGAAAGATTGATTTTAGGACTCAGCAGAGTTCTGGTATTAGGTCTATAGACTTCATAATGGGTTGAAACTGTCACACACAAAAAACCACCCATCAGCTAGACTTAACACTCCATGGGAGGTATGTGGCATCTGGAGTCAGCAAACATGGGTTCAAATCCCAGCTCTACCATTTTCTACATGTGGATTGGACAAGTTCCTTCATCCCTTTGGGCCTCAGTTTACTCAGCTGAACAGTGAGAGAGTAGGGTTAGATGTCTGCTAAGATTCCTTCCAACTCTAGCTCTCTGACCCTATGAACTCCAAACTCAATCTATTTTTGATGACCCAAAAGGTCTTAGGGATTTTCTGGGAGTTTTTTATTTGGCATGTGGCTTGGGGTTGACCACACATCTTCATATCTACATATTTGAATCATAAATATTTAAGTTAAAGATAGATTACAGCCACATGCCAATCACTTTCCAGGCATGCTCTCTCTAGTAAGCAGGATATCCATTCTGGATAACAGAGTCTTGTGACTAGAGCTGGAACAGAGTCAGCAGGAGCTAGATCTCCTTTGTTTCCCTCCCCCAGGTTTCCCAGCCAGCTCATGTGCACCCAGGTTTGAGAACAGTTGGGAAACCTCGGATGAGTGCCACACTTCCCTTTGCTCCAGTCCCAAGCCTGCTGCTGCCTGAGGTTGGCTGGGCCTCCCCTCTCCAAGTTCTGCTTTCTCTCTGAACTGACAAGCTCCTCTAAGAAACTTGGCCCCTCTCCTGCCTCCCAGGCTGCTCTGGAGCTGCCTGGCTCCTGGGCTCCTCTGGTGGAAGGATTCCAAGCATTGTCTCCAGCTATACTTGTGACTGGCAAAATGGCCCAGGGGCTCAGCAACATGGCCCAGCAGCCCTCTCTTACTGGCAGCTCATGCCAGCTCTTGTCCCTGTCCCTGCCTCTTGGATAGCCTGGCCCTAGGGGGCTGACCTACTTGTTCCTCATAGCTCCTGTGGATCTTGCTCTTCTCCAATCCACCCTTCATCTCATTCAATTCTGCCTTTGAAGATGCCTGATTCCAAGGGTCTGGGCACTTCTCCAGTTCACAGTACAGCCCCTTGAAGGTTTGGGTTTCAGACTATGTGAGTTCGTTCTCTCTAAAGGCAAGGCAGTACTGAGTCTCTCCACACTTAGTCAGTCTGGTCCTCCCATGATGGACACCAGGCTGTCTCTGAGTCCCACACTCAAAGTCTTTCCAATTCGGGGGAAGCTATGAGAGTTATACTTCACAAGCATCTTCTTAATGAGGAAGCCCTGAAGGAAGGCCTCCTTGGAGGTGCTAAGGCACACAGTAGGCTTTTAATGAGCACTTTATGAATTGAATGAAACCTCCCCACCCCCGCTCCCCAGCTCTATGGAAGGAGAAGGGCCAGAAAGCAAAAGGATTTGTTGTTAACTTTGACCCAGCTAAATAGGAGTCAATTTATCAAACCAATTCTCAAGAAAAGATCTAGGGAACTGAATGGACCACAAGATCAATGAGTGTCAACTGTGAGCTACAGTAGCCCACAAAGCTGAGGCCATCTAGAGGCAGAACATCCAGAGCCCAGGAGATGGCCCTACTATGTTCTCTGACCTGGTCCAGGAGGTGGTGGCCCTACTATGCTCCAGCCTGGTCCAGGAGGTGGTGGCCCTACTATGCTCCAGCCTGGTCCAGGAGGTGGTGGCCCTACTATGCTCTGACTTCTTCAGGTCCAGGAGGTGGTAGCCCTACTATGCTCTGACCTGGTCAGATTCCTTTGTCAGTTTTGGGGGCTCCAAGGGAAGGGTGTTGAGAAGCTGGAGAATGTAGAAAGGAGGGCAAGGAGGGAAATGAAAAGTTTCAAGCTCATACCAGAGGAGGAAGGAACTGAAGGTGTTTATCCTGCAGAAGACAAGACTGAAGGAGGATGCAGTCCTTTTTCCAGGTATTTGGAGGGCTGTCATTGGGGGAGGGGTTCGGTTTGTTCTGCTTGGCCCAAAGGGCAGTGGGGGAAGTGGGAGAAAGGCAGGTTTCGGCTCCTCCCCCCCAGCTCCTCCTCTCAGGTCTTCTCCTGCCCAGGGTGGCTCCTCCTTTCCCTGGGGCTGGGTCCCTTCCCAATGGGGTGGAAAAGCTTCCACAGACATCCCTTGGTTTTGTCTGTGGCTCTGGACAAGTTTGTTCAGGAAAAGGCAGACAACCTTGGCGTGGAGGCCAGCCTCCTTCCCCACCTCGTGGGCTGCAGCCCCAATGCTAAGGTTCCTGCGTGGTCCTGGCAGAGGGCGATGCCCTCGTTCTCACGGCTCTGGGCCAATCGTGCCCTGGTTTGTCCCCAGGCACAGGCAGCATGTGTCTCTGCATGCAGAGGGTGGGATTTCACATTTCTGGGTACCTGGTCCCTTGCCCGATTCCCTTGGATCGCACTGCAGGTGATCCAGTCACTCGGTCAAAGGCAAAACTGCTGAGTGTGTCTCAGGAGCCCATCACCGGAGCTGGTCTCAAAGCCTTTCCAAAAGTCTTTCCTCCATGTGAGTGTCAGACCAAAAATTCTGATCCACATAAAGAAATGGACAGGATGTTGTATTCAGGCTTTCTCTGAGGTCTGAGGAAAAGTACCAGGTCTGGAATCACAGGGTGGGAGTTCAAATCTTCCTCTGCTATTTGCTACCTAAGTGAGCTCCAGCCTGTTTCCTCTTCTGTAAAATGGGTACGGTGACCCTGAGGATACTAGCCTTGCTTTGAGTGTGTTGAGACTCAGAAGAGAAGCACGAACATTAGCTAACAGACTTTGCTTTGTCCTATACAGGCTGGCTCCTGGCAAGATTCGGGGCATGTAGGGGTGGTCAGGCACACAGTAGGTGTTTAATAAACGCTTGTTTCCTGCCCTTCACTTTGATGGCAAAGAGTTCTTGCCAATGAGAGCTGTCCAACATGGAACTGAATGTCTGGAGAAGTGATGAGCCACCCTTCCTCATAGGGATTCAAGCCAAGCCTGGAAGGATAAAATATGGGAGGCCATCTTTTGGCATATGGGTTCAGCGAGGTGGTCCCTGAGCACCTTCCCATCTCTGAATCCTGGGCTTCTGTGAGTCTGAAAGTTCTCAGCATCTCAGAGACAGGAGGGGCTTCAGGGAGCCCCTAGTGAATCCACGCCTGAATAACACTCCTTTACAATGTCCTCCTTATCCAAACGGAAAGGAGAGTTCTGGGAGTAGGACCAAGGTCACACAAGGAGTCGGTGGCCATCCAGCAGGAGCTTGCAGCCCTTCTGTGACAGACAGCTCACTATCTGCTGAGGCAAGTTTCGCCCTGGCTGCTGTTGCTGTTTTGGCAACTCCAGATCACCATGCCTGGGGACCTGCTGTGTGCAGTCAGAGAAGGAGTTCTGGAGGACTCCAGCCAACAGGTTACAGCATTCCAATGGTCTCAGTCCTTGGCTAGATGAGTTGCCCCTTGGCCAACCACAGCTTGAATCCTTTGTTCTATCCGAGGTGGCTGACCTGCTTCCAAGGGACGAGCCCAGCCGTGGAGAAAGGACCAGGTAAGTTGCACTAGATGGCCCCTGAGGTCCCCTCTGACCCTCAGATCCTATGATTCGGTGATTCTGTGGTCAGGAAATGGAAGCTGGAGTGTCACTG
This sequence comes from Trichosurus vulpecula, assembly GCF_011100635.1. Lineage (NCBI taxonomy): Eukaryota > Metazoa > Chordata > Mammalia > Diprotodontia > Phalangeridae > Trichosurus > Trichosurus vulpecula. Next base: position 3,452,442 of record NC_050578.1, read on the forward strand.
CTCCCTGTCTACAGCTAGACCTGAAGTCTGGGGGCACTGTTTTGTCCAGGCCAAGCTCAGCTCTTGGTGGGCAGAGGGTCAAGATGAAGGCGTGAGAGTGACGTCCTGTCCTGCATTTGTATGGGTCCTATCACTATTCCTAGGGCAATGGCCACGTCATTTGTGCCTCTGGTCCTTCCCAAGGCTGGCTGGGTTGCAGTCAGGATTTGTCTTGATTTCAGTGGTTGAGGATGGCAACAATGACCCTATGCTTTCCTGCCATCCTTCTCTCCTCCTGTGGATTTCAGGTACGAAGCGTTCCCATTTCCTCGCACCCACTGCCCTGCCCAAGGGACCTGCAGAAGCATCAATGTGCCACCTCCCCTGAGAGCTTCATGTAGAACAGTCCTGGGCAAAGGGGTGGAGCTCTAGGCTGGGACTGGGAAGGAGAGGAGGAGGGAGTGGAGACAGCCCTGGATTAGGGGTCAGATGACTAGGTTTAGCTTTAAAGTCCTCACTCTGCTACAGACTAGCTTTCCAGACCGATTTCATAAATAGTTTATGAGAACACAAGGGGGCTTCACGGTCATCTAATTGAAACCTCCCTCTCATTTTGCAAACAGAGAAACTGAGGCTAAAATTAGTTAAGTGACTGGACCAAGGTTACACAAAGAGTAAGCGTCAGAGCTGGGATTCGAACTCAGGTCGTGCGGCTTCACATCTAGATAAGTGATTCCAAACCCTTCCCCATTCATGGGAAGGGAAGAGCTGGTGAAGAGAATTACTGCTTGAGAGCATTTAGGGTTAGGGTTAGAAGAGCACAGGGCTGCATCCTGGCGGGACGTGTCATACAAATGCAGGGAGGTCGGAGTCTCACTGCTCCGCGTCCTGGTCCCACCCCCTCCAGAACTGAGGTCAGACCCAGGCACGAGGTCTGGGAAAGGGGATGAAGGAGCCAGAGTCAGGCCGGAGGAGGGCAACCAGGCTGGAGGCGATGGAGACAGCTCCATCCCGAGATCCGATGAAGGAGCCACGGAGACTTCTCCTGGAGCAGGGAAGGCTCGGGGCGGGGCGGGGGATGACAACCTTCGGGTATCTGGAGGGCTTTCCTACAAGGGAGGAAGGAAGATGGAGCTTCGGGATGGAGGGGTCAGGGGACTCGTGACGAGGACGACCATGGCTCGATGTCCGGCATCTAAGCAGGGACCGAGCTTGCCAGCACTGAAGGTTCTACAGCAGAGGCTGCAGACCCCTTCGCCGAGGTGGCTGCAGAGGGCCCGCGCATTCGGGCAAAGACTGGACTAGACCCCCGCCAAGGGCCCTTCCAGCTCTGAGGTTCCAGGGGGCAGGCAGACTGAGATGGGGAAGGGACCAGAGAAGCAGACTAAGACATGCGAGAAGAAGAAGGCAGGTTAGCCTGAGAGATCATGGCGCCCGCCCGACCATCGACGTCTGGAGTCGAGACCTGAATTCAAATCCAGCCTCAGGCGCTTACTACATGCACGACCCTGAGAAAATCACTAAACTGCTGTCTGCCTCAGTTTCCCCAAATGTGAAATGGGGATCATCATAGCGCCTGCCTCCCAGGGTGCTTGTGAGGATCAAAGGAGATATTGGTAAAGCACTTAGCACGTGAGCACCTGGTACACAGTAGGCACTTTATACATGTTCATTCTCTTCTCTCTTCCCATCCAGTACAGCATCTTGCAGGTGGGTAACAGCAATAATTAAGCACTCTTTGTGTGCCAGGCCCTGCCCTGGTAATGCTTAGGCAATAGCTGTAGAATTGACCACAATGCCGGGTCCATTCGTGTGTGTGTAGATATGCGTATATGTTTCTGTATATAGGGGTACGTATGTAGGTATGTGTGCCACAATCCGTAGGAGACTGGAAGCCCAAGAAAGACAGACATTTTTCTATTTTTGTCCTTATTCTGTCCTCCCCAGCACCTAGAAGAGGATGGTGGCACAATGGAGAGAGCCTTGGGCCTGGAGTCAGGAAGACCTGAATTCAAATCTGGCATCAGACTGTATGTATGTATAGGTCAGACTGTATGGCAAGTTACTTAATATCTGTTTAACTCCGTTTCCTCATCAGTAAGATGGGATAGTAACAGCCCCTGCAGTTCAGGGTTGTCATGAGGATTCAGTGAGATAATGTTTGTAAAGAGCTTAACATGGTGCCTGGCACACAGTAGGCGCTTAATAAATGCTTGTTTTAATTCCAGTCAGCTAACCCTAACCCCCATTTTACAAGTAGGGAAACTGAGACACATCGCAGGATTCTCAGGCTCGTTCTCATTTTCCTTGTTTTCGACAGAAGGCTAAGGTGTTAAAGAGGGCCATTCCTAAGGTTATCAAGTTGGGGCAACTGGGGGCTGGGGCAGATGGTACATCGAGGGGGAACCAAGTGGTTGGAAGTACAAGGGTACAGTCAGAGGGAGGAGGAGATGTAATCCCCTAGGAGCTGGGGGAGGGGGAGAGAGAGACAGAGAGACAGAGAAACAGAGAGAGAAGGAAAGAGAGAAAAGGAGAGAGAGAGAAAGGAGAGAGAGAGACAGACAGACAGACAGAGAGGAAAATCATCTCACCTCCCCACTCCCACCTTCCCTTTCTTAGCACAGTGCCCGGCACATAGAAGACTCTTAAATTATTCATTGACTTTCCAAACAGCCCTTAGTGCTCATTCACAGCGCTAAGCATGTAGTCTCCTGAAAACAACCATTAAAAAACTCCAATTTCACAAAGTACTTACCTCACAACAACCCTGGAAGGTGAGATGACCTATAACTCATCTAATCCCCTCATTCTACAGATGAAGAAAGTAAGGCCCAGACTGCGGAAGTCACCTGCCCAGAACCACACGGTGGCCAGGACTTTGGACTCCTAGACCATGCTCTCTTCAGGGCCTCCCTTCATAGCCCCTTGGTCCTTAACGAGGTTGACCTCAGATAGATTTGCGGCAGTGGGTCCCCTGTGTGAGTAGGGCTTAAGATGGGACAGTCTGACTGGTTCTTCAGGCGGAGGTTTGACATTTGTGAACCATATGAAAAAAGCAGACGCAGACATAAGGTGATGAGCCTGGCTGACCTTATCTGTGGGGAAGGGCTGCCACAGGACAAGAATCCAGTCCAGGTAGAACAAAGCTGGGTTTGTGATATGTGCGATGTGTGTGATGAAATTGCCTGGCCCTTTAAGGTGGTCTCCAGAGTAGCTGGGGAGGCAGAGTGGGGCCCCCCAAGCCTCTGGCTGGCATTCAGATACCAGTTATAGGCCTTGTGACCATGTGAGCTGGGCAAGGCAGAGGAAGAGTGGGTAGGATGGGAGCTGAGCAGAAATGAGACTCAGGGGCTCCTTCACTGGTGTCCCAGGCCAGGCAGACCAAAGCCAGCTCTAGGCAGACTTCAGAGAGACATCCCATGCCCACCCTCTTGTGTCCTCAGTGGGAGGCCCACTCTGCTCCTATGGCCTCTCTTTGGGTCTTTCATTCCAAGGAGGGTGAGTGCAGGGCTGAACATCTGGAGGAGATGGGCAGGGATGGGGTCAGGGGCCCAAGTAGAGGGGCCAGTCTCTGTAAGCCCCGAATCATCCTGGAATAAAATAGAGAATTAGGTGAATTGAAGTATAGACCTGGGAAAGAGAGAGAGCTCTTGACAGACAGCTTTGAGACATGGTCCTTTGCAGAGAGGAGGGAGAGAGTGGTGGAGGTGGCTTGGGAAGGTGGGGATTAGAAACAGACGCTGAAGGCAGTGCAACAGAGAATCCATCAGGAATCGGGACACAGCTTGGTGAAGGAAGTATTGTGGAAAGGTCAGTCTGGGACTCCCTGGTGTTTGCTGAGGGCCTTGGAGCTTGTTCTAGGTCCATGTGCCCAGACCCCAGGCCTTTCAGTTTTCAGTCTGGGCCTGTGATTGATTTCTCCATTGCCAAGGAGCCTTCTCTGGGGTGGAAATCTCCACCTGACACAGATCCTGAGTGTGTCTGTAATTTAGCGTCAGTGATCTGACGGGGATATGAAGGTGTTAAGAACAGTATATGCTTCATACATCCTTGTGGAATTAGATCACCTTGGGCTGACAAAGATACACAGTGGGCCAGGAGGGAAAGAACAGCCACTTGGTTTCCTGACTCATTCAGGTCACGCAACCCTTAGAGAAGGAGCAGGCTGAGAAAAACGCTCAGTGGGTTGGGGAATTGGCTTTGTTTTTTGTTTTTTTTTCCTCTGCTGAGGTTTATTACAGAAATAAGCATCCTTCTGAATAACTCCAAGCCCCTAAGAAGTGCTCTGTCACTGAATCACAACCTGTCCAACAGAATATTAAAGGTTTGTCTTGAGTGAGGCAGAAAAGGGGTGGGGGAGGGGGGAGTGAAGCAAAGAAAATGTGAATTGGCCCTTCTTATTCTCTGCCTGCCCAAATCACACTGCAGTGATGGTCTGTGTGAGCTTCAGCTTTGTGGAGGAAACTTGAGAGTGTCTTTAGGGGAAACTGAGCCCTTACAACAAAAAGAGTGGGACTGGCTGAGCTCCTACTTCAATCAATCCAAGCAAGAGGTAAGGCAGGAGCTCAGAGGGTGATCTTGGGTAGGGGGGACCCTGTTGGTCCTACCCCTTTGCCTTTGTGAAATCCTTCTGCTTCACCACTTAATGTGGGTCCTGAGGCCAGAAGGGGCAAGATGGAGAAGTCCTGGGCTTGGTTGGCTATTGTAGCCCAATCCAGGAGAAGGCTCTGGAACAAAGTGGAGATGGAGAAATGGACACAGAGATGAGGGAGCTATTGCTTCAAGAGAAACTCTCTGGAACCAAAGGGACAGCTAGGATTCAAACCCAGGTCCTCACACTCCAAATCCAGGGTTCTTTCCATAGCACATTATCTAGAAAAAGTAGTCGATTGATTTCCTATTTCTCTACCCTTATTTGCCCGATTTCTTTTGCTTGTCTTATCTCTATAGCTAATATTCCTAGAAATCTATCAAACACTACTGATAGCTAGGTGGCTCAGTGGATAAAGCACTGGGCCTAGAGTCAGGGTAGACCTGAATTCAAATCCAGCTTCACACACTTACTAGCTTAATGACCCTGGGCAAGTCACTTAACCTCTCTCTTCCTCAGCTATAAGTGGGAATAATGATACCAGTTCCCTCCCAGGATTGTTATGAGGATCCTATGAAATAATGTTTGTAAAGTGCTTAACACGGGCCTGGCACACAGTAGGTGCTTAATAAGTGAAAGCTGTTATTACTAGTAGACATTCTGGCTTTGCTCCTTATCTTATCAGAAAGGTCTTGAGCCTTTCTCCAGGACATATAATGTTTACTTTGGGTTTTAGATAGATGCTTTTTATCATATTAAGTCAAGGTGTTGATATCCCTGTGCTTTCTAGTGCTTTTAACAGAAACAAGTATTGGATTTTGTCAAATACTTTCCTAGCATTTCTTGATAAAATAATGTGGCTTTTCCTGGGAAGACTCATATGAACTGATGCAAAGTGAGGGGAGCAGAACCAGGAGAATAATTTACACAGTTAACAGCAATATTGTAAAGATAATCAACTGTGAAAAAGCCAGTAATTCTGATCAATACAATAATCCACCACGACTCCAAAGGACTCATGATGAAAAATGCTATTCACCTCCAATAAGAATTGATGGACTCAGAATGTGATTGGAGCATTTTTTTTTCTTCTCTTTCTTTTTCTTTTATTTTGAATGTGGCTAATGTGGAAATTAATTTTGCGTGATTCTATATTTGAAATTGGCTTAGTATTGCTTGCTTTCTCAATGGGTGGGGCAGAGGGCAGAGGGAGATAATCTGGAACTGAAAATATAAATTTTAGTGGAAAAATAATAATGTGGGTTTTATTATCTTTGTTATTAAGTGGTTCATTGCATTTATAGTTTTCCTTGTGTTGAACCATCCCTACATTCCAAGTACAAATTCAACCTGGTCATATCGCATGATCTTGCTCATATGTGTTCGTAGCCTTCATGACAATATTGCATTTAGTATTTTCGCATCAATGTTCATTGGGGACCCTGGTCTATAGTTTTCTTTCTCCGCATTTGCTCTCCCCAGTTTGAGTATCAAGACTATTTTTGAATGATAGAAAATTTGTAGAAGAATCCTTCCCTTTCCTATTTTTGCAAGTGGTTTAAGGAAAATTGGAATTGCTCTGTGAATGTTTGGTAGAATTCACTTGTAAAGCCATCTGTTCCTAAATTGGTTTTTTTTCCTTTGAGAGCTTGTTTAAGGCTTGTCTGGCTTCTTTTTTTCTGACATTGGGGTACTTAAATAATCTATTTTGGTTTTGCCAACATGGGCATTTTATTTTTTGTGAATATTCATCCATTTTATCTAAGTTGTCAGTTAAGGTGTAGCTGATAATTGGACACAATAGTTTCTGCTCATTTCCTTTATTTAATCTTCATTTGGTGTGAATTCTCCTTTTTCTCTTTTAACAAAAAGAATATGGTTTTCTTATCCTTTTTCATCAGATTAGCTAACTATAATTTATTAGGTCCCCCCCCCAAAAAATAACCAACTCAATACTACTCTTAATTATAAATTTGGTCTGGTTTTCTCCTTTCGATTTTGTTACTCTCTTCTTAGATTTTCGAACCGTGTTTAGCTGACGGTTTTTAGTTCTTTTCTAGTGTTTTTAGGTGAATCCCCAATGCACCAATCTGTCCTTTCTCTCTTTAGTTGATAAAAGTTTAGGGATACAAATCTCCCCAAAGGACAACTTGAATCGCATCCCCAAAATGTGGCAAGTTGCCTCATTGTTGTTATTTTCCTTCATGAGATTTTTTGTTTTTATGATTGTTCTTTGACTCACCAATTCTTTAGGACTGTTATTTAACCTCCAATTAATTTTATTCCTTTCTTCAAAGGATTTTCACTGAATATAATTTTACTACATTGTGGTCAGTAAAGGATATGTTTAACATTTCTGTTGTGGTTTCTGGGTCCCAAACTTGCTCCTTCTTTATAAATGAGGCTCTTTTCCTTTGAATCCCATGGTCTGTCCACCCTACTCAGAAGGTCTTTGTCATGGCGGTGACTCGAGGTGTCTGGAACCTCTGCACTGGGAAGTATGGGTACTGGGAAGGGTGCCATAATGATGAATGGTGATATTAGCTTTCACAGTCCACTAAGTGAAGAAGGCCTGGGAATGCTCAAAAAATCAAGTCACCCTGACAGAGTAAGACCAGCAGTAAGAGCCCAAAGCTCTTTTCCACCCTGTTGGGGAGGCCAATACCAACCACCCTCCAATTTCCTGGGAATCTTCTCTCCCTCTGCTAGCATAAATCAACACTAGTCCCCAAGGCCAGGCTCCCCATTCCACCCTGCCCTGCCCATGCCTGGTCCTACAAGACCCAAGTAAGAACCTTATAATCTGCCTCTCCATCCCCCACCCCACCGCCGACTTTACTGGACTGAGGAGAGAGTGTTCTCCATTCCCTCCAGTGTTCCACCTGGGTGCCAAGAAGACCTGGCCTGCTTGATCATTCCCCCTGACTGCCCTCCATTGTGGGGATCTCTCCCCTCCAGAAAGCTGACTTGATTTGTGGTCTGATTCTACACTCCATGTTTTCTTGTGCTTGACTTTTGGAATTCTAAACCTAAAAGTCTGTGTTAAGATAGTTGGGTCCTGGGCACACCACTGAGCCAGGACAATGTTCGACTGACTAAGCCAGCTGTTGGGAAGGCATGGAATTTGTGACTTCCTCCTTCCCCATGCCTGCAACATCATCTTTCTCCCTTGCTTTGGTTCAGTGGAGAGAACACAGAAGTACAAGGGCAACTGATTGGACATGTGGAGGTGAGGAAGAATGAAACCAGAAGATTGTAGGCTTAGCTTTACACTTGGCACATGGTTGATGCTTAATAAATGACTGAGTTGATTTCACTGGAAAGATGGTGGTTTCTTTGACAGAAATAGGAAAGACTAGAAGACAGAAGAAGAAGGCAGCAGGATAGATCATGAGGTCAGTTTTAAACATGTAGAGCTTGGGACATCCAGTTTGAAATGTCTAGTGGGTAATTGGTGATGTGGAACTGAAAGTCAGGGGAGAGTTTGGGGCTGGACATAGAGACCTGGGAGTCACCTGGATAGAGGTGACAGACCCATGGCTGCTGCAGATGCTTGAGCTCCAGTAAAATATTAGGATAGTAATTCAGTCCAACGGTTCTCGAAGTGTGATCTGGAGAGCCCAGGGGTCCCTGAGACCTTTTCAGGGAGTCTGTAACGTCAAAAGACTTTTCATAATAATACCAAAATATTTTCATTTATAGTATGATTAATATCAATAGATATTACCCACATAAATAAAAGTGGTTTGAAGGGGGGGATCCTAAATAATTTTAAGAGTGTATAGAAGTCCTGAGGCCAAAATGTCTGAGAACCCCAGCCTTTATCTAAAGTCCTTGATGGCACCTCGTTGAGATATCCTTATCAGTCTTTCTTTAAGATTCACCTCTGAAACCATGGCCTGCACAAGATCTTTTTTCTCCCTGCCAACAACCTAACCACCTTCTTGGAGGAAACTGGGTTCAGGGACAAACTCTCTCTTCCCTTTCAATAGAACTGAGGCAGTGACCAGACAGTATCAAGTCTGAGCCCCCTTGTCTGAGCTCCTTAGGAGCAGCCTCCTCTTTCCCTGTCTGTTGACTAGAGTTAGGGTGATGTTCAAGAGGAAGATGTCTTCAAATACTTCAGATAATGGACATGTCATGTCTCTGAGGTGCAGTCCTCTTATCCGAGTCCCAGAGAGGGAAGTGACTTGCCCAGGGTCACAAGGCATGTAGGATAACCTGGATTCGACCCCAGTGATTCTGATTTTCAGATCCTTGTAATAAGATGGTCTCCAGCCTTCCCTGTCTCCCCCTGGACACACCCAGGTTTGCGACTTGGAACAGAACACAATACTGCATGGGGTCTGATGAGGTAGAGAACAGCAGGACTAGATCTAGGGACCAGGAGTCACCTGTGTAAAGATGCCAATTAAACCCAAAGGAACTTCTTCTGCTCTGCGGGTGTCTCTGATTGCAGCCTGAGACACCATGAGTGGTGTAGGCCTCCAGTGAAGCATGAGCTAGGGGAAGGAGCCCTAAATGATGAATCAGGGAATCACAGAGAGAAGACATGGTGAACTCATGTGGCTTAGGGCCCAATCACGTCTCTGGCTAGATTTCCACTCCCACCACCCAAAGGAGGTGATAAATTATAAATGAAGTGAGAGGTGCAAACTGCTCTGTGATATTTGGAGGACAGTTGCTATAGAGACCCAAGGTAAGGATATGGAAACAGGAATTCCAGGAAACCCTGGAATCCCAAGAGATGTTTCCAGGTAACACAGATGCAAAGAACTTATCATTGAGCCCCTCTAGTCATTGAACATACCCTCATACCCTGTTTTCCAAACCAGCGATCAGTATATTTGTAGCAATTTTTGAGGTACTGAAGAATGAGAAGCTGGCCAAAATTGAGGAAGGATAAACAAGTTATGGTATGTAAATATGATGGAATTAGAATTATCAGCCAGGATTCCAGACGACTAATGATGAAACACCGGTTCTCCTCCCTCTCCCCCCGCCCTGGACAGAGAGATGAAGGACTCAGAATGCAGAATGGGACAAAATTTTTTGGATATGGCCTATGTGGAAGTTTGTTTTGATAGACAATATGTGTGTAATGGGTTTCATTTTTCTTATGTTCTCAACGAGGAGGGGGACAGGGAGAGGCGGTCCTAGGCTGATTGAAACTTTTTTTAATAAAAGTACTTTACTTCTGACACACTTTTAAGTTTAATCTGCATTATTACGATTTTCTCTGTTGCTTTCTTCAGTCTAGACTAAGGGCTGGCAAACTTAATCCATGGGCCCAACACATGGACCCACATTTCACTCTGGAGCCATACAAAAAACAGGGAGCAAGATGGATTTGGCCCAGGGCTGTAGTTTGCTCCTAGTCTAGACGATCCACAAAATAATACACCCAGCCCTGATTTGGAGTGTTTGCCAATTTCTGAGGTGTAAATGCTCACACCAAAAATTTCAAAATCAGCTCTTGTAAGGGACTTGGCACTATCCCCGGACTACGACCTTCCTAGTTCTGCATGCTGTCATTCTCTGAATGAAGTTTTTGAGGGCATTTTTCATTTTTTGGTTATCGTATCTTACTACTGACTCATGTGAAACTTGTGGTCCACTAAAAACCCCAGCTTTTTTTCAGATGGACTATTATCTAGCCTCCATTTATGTTTATTACAAGTAACTTTGTTTGATTAGGTCCATGTTCTAACCTATTAAGGGCGAACTCCGTCTTTCTCAATGTGATGAGCTCACCATCTATGCCTTCATCCAAATCATTGATCCAAATGTTCCGTAGCACAGGATGGAGCACAGATCCCTGGGGCACTCCACTAGAGACCTCCTGTCACCTTGGAATCGAGCCTTTAGACTCCTTAGGTAGAGCCATCTAACCAGGCCGTGAATCTACCCAATTGTACCATTTTTCTGGAGCCTGGCTCTTCATCTTGTCTCTGAGAATAACGAGAATGACTTTGATGAATGTTTTCACCAACCCGAGGTAAACTTTGTCTACGGTATCTATGGTAACCCTCTGACCACTTTAGTTACCCATCCTTCAAGGAAATGAGCCCAGTCCAGCAGGACTTCTTTTCTCACATCTAACTTAGTATAAACAGCATTATTACTATAAACACCAACGAGGTTAATTAGATTGCAACTATTTGCAATAAAATGAATTTCAATGTATGAAATGTCCCAACTTTCCAGTCTCTCCAAATCTCCATTAAGGTTCTTTTTGGTCACTCCTTTTCCTCCTACTGTATATAGTAATAATGATAATCATATGAAGGAATTAAAGCTATGGTCCCATGAAAATGCTCTAAATCACTATTGATTAGAGAGATGCAAATCGAAACAACTCTGAGGTACCTCATCACACCTAGCAGATTGGCTAACACGACCAAAAAAAGGAAAATGATAAACACTGGAGAAGATTGGGAAAACTGGCCATGATATTTAGCAACTGATGAGCTTGGCGACCTTGTAGAGAAAAGTTGGAATGCTAAGAGTTGAGAAATAGGCAGGAATTACGAAAGTGGAGGCATAGGTATAGACACCAGTGTTAGTGGTCATCTACTACAACCTGTCCCTCGTTTTCAGTGAATGATCTTCTATCCTGCACAGAGAAATGTCCCCCGACCCAGTCCTGGGACCCCAGCTGCTCTTACGATGCCCCTTTGGAAGCAGCCCTTGGGTTCTATC